>NW_006792448.1:5407453-5454674 GCF_000442215.2 Lipotes vexillifer
TTTTTTTTTTTTTTTTTTTTAGCCTGTCTGCCCCATTTTATGATACTCCCCAAAAGCAGAGGCCATATTTTTTCATTTTTTTCCTTCTTCAACATCTAGCACACAGGACCTCAAGACCATGGTTATCTAATTACTTAATATAAAATACACCTGTTTTCCCTTGTTATTTTTACAAGACATGGTACACTCAGGAAATGCTTGTGGGATGCCCATCCTCTGAGCTCCTTGCTCTCAAAGAACAGGTTTAGATTTTAATCTAACATTCACACTTTCTGAAGAGCTGAGTGCCTAAGCTAAAGTGTCTGAACAAGTGAAAATATAGCCTATCTTTGGACTTTGGTTTCTCCCCTCATTGGAGTTATCAGCTTTCCTGTTCATGGCTGAGCTCAAAGCCAGGAGTCTTCAGGTCTCCAAAGACTTCAAAATCAGATGCTTGCAAAGTCCTACTGAGTCTCTGCGCATGATCACGGGCCAGGATGCTGACACAAGTCCTCTGTCAAGGACCTACTGTGACAAGATGTGACTTTCTGCTCCATGAGAGGCTGGCCAGTCAGTGAGCCTCCTAACCCAGTCTCAAAGGCCAAAGGGGGCGGCAGAGCTTGGCTCAAGAGCTAATTAGAGGGCTGATTGACGGGGTGGGGGGGCAGGACAAGGCCCAGGGTGGTTGGAAGCAGGCAAGATAGGGTGGGAGACCTGGGAAAGGAGTTTCCGAAGAGGCATATGGGGCAGCAGCAGCTGGAACCCTGATGGGACCCTCTTCTGTTGCCCTGTGTCAGGTCCCAGTGCCTCAGGACCAGAAAGACGTAAATCAGGGCCAAGTGTGGGCAGGTGGTGCAGGAAGAGCTGCTGTCCATCCACACATCATAACAGGGCTTTAGGAGGAGCAGGAGGACTGTATACACACACATGCACACACATATCTATGCATATGTATATATGATAACACATATACATATATGCATAACATAGATGTACGTACACATAGTAGCTGCTCAGTTAAATGGTTCTTCACTTTTTTTGTTATGTTTTTTGTTTGTTTGTTTGTTTTTATTTCCATTACTCTAGGAGGTGGATCAAAAAAGATATTACTGTGATTTACTTCAAAGAGTGTTCTTCCTATGTTTTCCTCTAAGAGTTTTATAGTGTCCAGTCTTACATTTAGGTCTCTAATCCATTTTGAGTTTATTTTTGTGTATGGTGTTAGGGAGTTTCCAATTTCATTCTTTTCCATGTAGCTGTCCAGTTTTCCCAGCACCACTTATTGAAGAGACTGTCTTCACCAGTGCGTGGGTTTAGCTCTGGGCTTTCTATCCTGTTCCATTGATATATATTTCTGTTTTTGTGCCAGTAACATATTGACTTGATTACTGTAGCTTTGTAATGTAGTCTGAAATCAGGGAGTCTGATTCCTCCAGCTCCGTTTTTTTCCCTCAAGACTGCTTTGGCTACTCAGGGTCTTTTTTTTTGTTTTTTGTTTTTTTTTTTGAGGTATGCAGGCCTCTCACTGTTGTGACCTCTCCCATTGCAGAGCACAGGCTCTGGACGCACAGGCTCAGCGGCCATGGCTCATGGGCCTAGCCACTCCATGGCATGTGGGATCTTCCCGGACCGGAGCACGAACCTGTGTCCCCTGCATCTGCAGGCAGACTCTCAACCACTGCGCCACCAGGGAGCCCTACTTGGGGTCTTTTGTGTCTCCATACAAATTTTAAGATTTTTGTTTTAGTTCTGTAAAAAATGCCATAGGTAATTTGATAGGGATTGCATTGAATCTGTAGATTGCTTTGGGTAGTAGAGTCATTTTCATAATATTGACTCTTCCAATCCAAGAACATGGTATATCTCTCCATCTGTTTGTATCATCTTTAATTTCTTTCATCAGTGTCTTATAGTTTTCTGCATACAGGTCTTTTGTCTCTCTAGGTAGGTTTATTCCTAGGTATTTAATTCTTTTTGTTGCAATGGTAAATGGGAATGTTTCCTTAATTTCCCTTTCAGATGTTTCATCATTAGTGTATAGGAATGCAAGAGATTTCTGTGCATTAATTTTGTATCCTGCAACTTTACCAAATTCATTGCTTAGCTCTAGTAGTTTTCTGGTCGCATCTTTAGGATTCTCTATGTATAGTATCATGTCATCTGCAAACAGTGACAGTTTTACTTCTTCTTTCCCAATTTGTACTCCTTTTATATCTTTTTCTTCTCTGATTGCCATGGCTAGGACTTCCAAAACTTTGTTGAATAATAGTGGCAAGAGTGGACATCCTTGTCTTGTTCCTGATCTTAGAGGAAATGCTTTCAGTTTTCACCATTGAGAATGATATTTGCTGTGGGTTGGTTGTATATGGCATTTATTATGTTGAGGTAGGTTCCCTCTATGCCCACTTTCTGGAGAGCTTTTATCATAGATTGGTGTTGAATTTTGTCAAAAGCTTTTTCTGCATCTATTGAGATGATCGTATGGTTTTCATTCTTCAATTTGTTAATATGGTGTATCACATTGATTGATTTGCGTATATTGAAGAATCCTTTCATCCCTGGGATAAATCCCACTTGATCATGGTGTATGATCCTTTTAAAGTGTTGTTGGATTCTGTTTGTTAGTATTTTGTTGAGGATTTTTGCATCTATTTTCATCAGTGATATTGGTCTGTAGTTTTCTTTCTTTGTGACATCTTTGTCTGGTTTTGGTATCAGGGTGATGGTGGCCTCATAGAATGAGTTTGGGAGTGTTCCTTCCTCTGCAAATTTTTGGAAGAGTTTGAGAAGGATGGGTGTTAGCTCTTCTCTAAATGTTTGATAGAATTCACCTGTGAAGCCATGTGGTCATGGACTTTTGTTTGTTGGAAGATTTTAAATCACAGTTTCAATTTCATTACTTGTGATTGGTCTGTTCATATTTTCTGTTTCTTCCTGGTTCAGTCTTGGAAGGTTATACCTTTCTAAGAATTTGTCCATTTCTTCCAGGTTGTCCATTTTATTGGCATAGAGTTGCTTGTAGTAGTCTCTTATGATGCTTTGTATTTCTGTGGTGTCTGTTGTAACTTCTCCATTTTCATTTCTAATTGTATTGATTTGAGTCCTCTCCCTCTTTTCTTTGATGATTCTGGCTAATGGTTTATCAATTTTGTTTGTGTTCTCAAAGAACCAGCTTTTAGTTTTATTGTTTGTTGCTATTGTTTTCTTTGTTTCTATCTCATTTATTTCTGTTCTGATCTTTATGATTTCTTTCCTTCTGCTAACTTTGGGTTTTGTTTCTTCTTCTTTCTCTAGTTCCTTTAGGTGTAAGGTTAGATTGTTTAGTTGAGATTTTTCTTGTTTCTTGAGGTAGGCTTGTATAGCTATACACTTCCCTCTTAGAACTGCTTTTGCTGCATCCCATACGTTTTGCATCGTTTAGTTTTTGTTGTAATTTGTCTCTGGGTATTCTTTGATTTCCTCTGATTTCTTCATTGATCTCTTGGTTATTTAGTAATGTATTGTTTAGCCTCTGTGTGTTTGTGTTTTTTTAAGTTTTTTTCCCCTGTAATTGATTTCTAATCTCAGAGCATTGTGGTCAGAAAAGATGCTTGATATGATTTCAATTTTCTTAAATTTACTGAAGCTTGATTTGTGACCCAAGATGTGATCTATCCTGGAGAATGTTCCATGTGCACTTGTCTTCATTGCTTTTCATTCTTTTTTCTTTATTCTGTTCCGTGGCAGTGAATTCTAGCATTCTGTCTTCCAGGTCATTTATCCGTTCTTCTGCCTCAGTTATTCTGCTATTGATTCCTTCTAGTGTAGTTTTCATTTCAGTTATTGTACTGTTCATCTCTGTTTGTTCTTTAATTCTTCTAGGTCTTTTTTAAACATTTCTTGCATCTTCTTTATCTTTGCGTCCATTCTTTTTCCAAGGTCCTGGATCATCTTTACTATTATTATTCTGAATTCTTTTTCTGGAAGGTTGCATATCTCCACTTCATTTAGTTGTTTTTCTGGGTTTTTATCTTGTTTCTTCATCTGGTACATAGCCCTCTGCCTTTTCATCTTGGCTATCTTTCTGTGCATGTGTTTTTTGTTCCACAGACTGCAGGATTGTAGTTCTTCTTGCTTCTGCTGTTCTGCCCTCTGGTGGAAGAGGCTATCTAAGAGGCTTGTGAAAGTTTCCTGATGGGAGGGACTTTGTTCTTCACATTTATGTTTTTGTTATTGGACAATAAGCTGATGCTGCCTTCTCCCTGTCTCTCTGGGCTGGTCCATTTGTGGTTTATAATTAGGGTGACTGTATAATTTATTATCCAAACTGGGATACTTTTGTCTGGGGCAATTGCTAAACTGTTGGGGCCATCAGTACGATAGTCATCAACTGGGCTGTGCCTGGCAAACCAGATATGTAGCCATTTGTTTAGACACATCCTGTACTATGAATTTCTTGGTAGGATATCTCAAAGGCTTTATGGATCTACATAAAAATACTGGGGGTGTGGGAATGGGGCATGGGGGAAGACCTTGGTATTCCCAGTTATCAAAGGCAGATTTTGCCCTTTTGTTCTGAGTTCCCTTGCCCTGATTTTCCCAGGAGTCACTGGCAGAGGGGATTGGGGTGTATGGACACAGTCTCTGAGGGTGAGCTATAAGTTAATGCCAGAATCCTCAGAGTTGAGCAAACAGTGAAAGTATGTGAATCAGGCGTCACTGTGCTTTGCATGCCCAGTAAGATTGTGCAATATACAACCTGCCCAACTGTATGTGGTCACCCTGTGTGAATGCCCAGGAGAAGGTAAGGAAGAGTTGGAACATGAAACCAGGATTGTTTCCGGGGACCTTAAGGGCCCTCTCTGCAACCTAAAACTCTTAATCAGGTTTAATCTGGTGAAAAGAATTCCCGGCTGGTTCCTAGGTCAGTGGAACCAGGGTGTAAACCTCAGGAGCGGTGGTGGGTGAAAATATAGAGGCAAGCAGGAAAAGTAAGCAGAACATGCAGGAATTTCCAGTTAAAGGGCTCAGGGTTACAGGCTGATAGGAGTTTCTCATTCCTTAGCACCAGATCATTCCCTGCCCACCCCAGCTGAGTAAGGGCCCAATTCAGGGAACACAGGACAGGGTCGGCTGCAAGGCTTCCAGAGAGGAGGGCATGATGTGAGGAGCTGGAGTGTAGGTGTGGGTTGGTGGGATCCCAGCTCTCACCACGCTGGGAGAAGGGACAGAAAGCCCGATTTCCTCTGTCGCTCTGTCAGGGTAAATGAGGCCACGTCCTATTGCTAGCTCTGAATGAAGATGGGGGGCTGGTTGTTCCTTTCTGTGGGGGGATAGTTGTTCCTTTCTGTGTCTTCTTTCCATTTCCTCTTCTCTGGAAAACCTGGTTATTTTCCTCTTTCTGTGTCATTTCCTACCTTTGCCCTCTAGACCATGGGAGAAAGGCAGTGTGGTATCCCGTTGGGAACACAGCTTCTGCAGCAGATCGTGCTGCGGTTGAGCACCAGCCTTGCCACTAACTACAGTGGGACTTTGTATACTCCTGATTTTCTACATAACATGTGGTAATAGCGGCTCTTCTGCTGCTGCTGCTTCAAGGGCCACAATGTGAGGTTTATGAGGGATAACCTCCAGGGCCTGGCTCGTAGGAAGAACCCAACTGATCTTCAGAATGGCCTGCTATAAACTTTTTGCTTTGGATCCTGCATATGTAGAATACACATATATTCAGATTCTGCTAAAACAACAGCCTGCTTCCAAGAGTGAAACAGGGCTTCCCTGGTGGCGCAGTGGTTGAGAGTCCGCCTGCCGATGCAGGGGACACGGGAGGACGCAGGTTTGTGCCCCGGTCCGGGAAGATCCCACATGCTGCAGAGCAGCTGCGCCCATGAGCCATGGCCACTGAGCCTGCGTGTCCAGAGCCTGTGCTCTGCAACGGGAGAGGCCACAACAGTGAGAGGCCCGTGTACCGCAAAAAAAATTCGATAGATAGATAAGTGAAACAGAAGATAATAGTGGAAAATAGATAAATATGAGAGGTCAGAATGATTTCAAGCGCTTTAGAAACATTTGGTGAACTGATTAACAAACCCATTTTCTGTTCATTAAAGCAGGTCCTCTGAGAACCTGGACAAGTGTCCATTGTTAGTTTTGGTCATTTTGGGAGGCAACACTATTGCTTTTAAAAATATCATTGTGTAACTTAGACACCTGTCTTTGTCCTGTTCTGCATGCCTAGTGCTCCCCAAATCTTCCCCTTCCTCCTGCTGCTCCTTCCCAGCAGCTCCAATAGCACTCCTGACCCCAAAGCTGTGATTCCTCCCTGGCCTTGAACTCCAAAATTTCAGACATGTCTCTTCCTCTCTATGCTTTTAAAATCTCCTCTTCCTCAGAGAGACATTGCTGAGTGATGAAACAAAGCAGAGAGTTCATAAACCACCTGCAAAGCAGATGGAACACAGCATATATAATAAAATATTTCAAATCACTGGAGAGAAATCAATTCTTTAATAATCGATGCTGAGAAAACCAGTTGAGTCATTTGGATAAAAAAATAAATATTTACAATTGTTATATCTTCTTGGATCGATCCCTTGATCATTATGAAGTGTCCTTCTTTGTCTCTTGTAATAGTCTTTGCTTTAAAGTCTATTTTCTTTGATATGAGAATTGCTACTCCAGCTTTCTTTTGATTTCCATTTGCATGGAATATCTTTTTCCATCCCCTCACTTTCAGTCTGTATGTGTCCCTAGGTCTGAAGTGGGTCTCTTGTAGACAGCATATATATGGGTCTTGTTTTTGTATCCATTCAGCAAGCCTGTGTCTTTTGGTTGGAGCATTTAATCCATTCATGTTTAAGGTAATTATCAATATGTATGTTCCTATGACTATTTTCTTAATTGTTTTCGGTTTGTTTTTGTAGGTCCTTTTCTTTTGTGATTTCCACTTAGAGAAGTTTCTTTAGCATTTGCTGTAGAGCTGGTTTGGTGGTGCTGAATTCTCTTAGTTTTTGCTTGTCTGTAAAGCTTTTGATTTCTCCATCGAATCTGAATGAGATCCTTGCCGGGTAGAGTAATCTTGCTTGTAGTTTCTTCCCTTTCATCACTTTAAGTATGTCATGCCACTCCCTTCTGGCTTGTAGAATTTCTGCTGAGAAATCAGCTGTTAACCTTATGGGAGCTCCCTTGTCTGTTATTTATTATTTTTCCCTTGCTGCTTTCAATAATTTTTCTTTGTCTTTAATTTTTGCCAATTTGAAAACTATGTGTATCAGCGTGTTTCTCCTTGGGTTTATCCTGTATGGGACTCGCTGTGCTTCCTGGAATTGGGTGGCTATTTCCTTTCCCATGTTAGGGAATTTTTCAACTATAGTCTCTTCAAATATTTTCTCTGGTCCTTTCTCTCTCTCTTCTCCTTCTGGGACTCCTATAATGCGAATGTTGTTGCGTTTAATGTTGTCCCAGAAGTCTCTTAGGCTGTCTTCATTTCTTTTTATTCTTTTTTCTTTATTCTGTTCTGTGGCAGTGAATTCCACAATTCTGTCTTCCAGGTCACTTATCCGTTCTTCTGTCTCAGTTATTCTGCTATTGATCCCTTCTAGTGTAATTTTCATTTCAGTTATTGTATTATTCATCTCTGTTTGTTTGTTCTTTAATTCTTCTAGGTCTTTGTTAAACATTTCTTGCAGCTTCTCGATCTTTGCCTCCATTCTTTTTCTGAGGTCCTGGATCATCTTCACTATCATTATTCTGAATTCTTTTTCTGGAAAGTTGCCTAACTCCACTTCATTTAGTTGTTTTTCTAGGGTTTTATCTTGTTCCTTCATCTGGTATATAGCTCTCTGCCTTTTCATCTTGTCTATCTTTCTGTGAATGTGGTTTTAGTTCCACAGGCTGCAGGATTGTAGTTCTTCTTGCTTCTGCTGTCTGCCCTCTGGTGGATGAGGCTATCTACGACGCTTTATGGGAGGAAATGGTGATGGGTAGAGCTGACTGTTGCTCTGGTGGGCAGAGCTCCGTAAAACTTAATCCACTTGACCATTGATAGGTGGGGCTGGGTTCCCTCCCTATTGGTTGTTTCCCCTGAGGCAACCCAACACTGGAGCCTACCTGGATTCTTTGGTGGGTCTAATGACAGATTCTGGGAGGGCTCATGCCGAGGGGTACTTCCCAGAGCTTCTGCTGCCAGTGTCCTTGTCCCCACAGTGAAACAGAGCCAACCCCCGCCTCTGCAGGAGACCCTCCAACACTAGCAGGTAGGTCTGGTTCAGTCTCCCCTGGGGTCACTGCTCCTTCCCCTGGGTCCCGATGCACACACTACTTTATGTGTGACCTCCAGGAGTGGAGTCTCTGTTTCCCCCAGTCCTGTTGAAGTCCTGCAATCAATTCCCACTAGCTTTCAAAGTCTGATTCTCTAGGAATTCCTCCTCCTGTTGTTGGACCCCCAGGTTTAAAGCCTGACATGGGGCTCAGAACCTTCACTCCAGTGGGTGGACTTCTGTGGGATAAGTGTTCGCCAGTCTGTGAGTCACCCACCCACCAGTTTTGGGATTTAATTTTACTGTGATTGTGCCCCTCCTATGGTCTCATTGTGGCTTCTCCTTTGTCTCTGGATGTGGGGTATCTTTTTTGGTGAGTTCCAGTGTCTTCCTGTCGATGATTGTCCAGAAGCTAGTTGTGATTCTGGTGTTCTCGCAAGAGGGAGTAAGAGCATGTCCTTCTACTCTGCCCTCTTGGTTCCTCCTACAAAGCATGTATCTTTTCAAATTAGAGCTTTCATCTTTTCTGGATATATGCCCAAGAGTCGAATTGCTGGATCATATGGTAGCTCTAATTTTAGTTTTTTTTAAAGAAACTCCATACCGTTCTCCATGGTGGCTGTACCAATTTACATTCCTATCAACAGTGTAGAAGGGCTCCCTTTTCTCCACTCTCTCTCCAGCATTTATTGTTTGTAGACTTTTTGTTGATGGCCTTTCTGACCAATGTGAGGTGATACCTCATTGTAGTTTTAATTTGCATTTCTCTAATAATTAGCGATGTTGAGCATCTTTTCATGTGTTTTTTGGCCATCTGTATGTCATCTTTGGAGAAATCTCTATTTAGATCCTCCTCCCATTTTTTTTGATTGGGTTGTTTGTTTTTTTGATATTGAGCTGCATGAGCTGTTTGTATATTTTGGAGATTAATCACTTGTTGGTAGCATCATTTGCAAATATTTTCTCCCATTCTTTCAGATTGTCTTTTCATTTTGTTTATGGTTTCCTTGTTGTGCAGAAGCTTTTAAGTTTCATTAGGTCCCATTTGTTTATTTTTATTTTCATTACTCTAGGAGGTGGATCCAAAAAGCTATTACTGTAATTTATGTCAAAGAGTGTTCTGCCTATGTTTTGCTCTAGGAGTTTTATAGTATCTGGCCTTACATTTAGGTCTTTAATCCATTTTGAGTTTATTTTCATGTATGGTGTTAGACAATGTTCTAATTTCATTTTTTTTACATGTAGCTGTCCAGTTTTCCCAGCACCATTTATTGAAGAGACTGTTTTTTCTCCATTATATGTTCTTGCTTCCTTTGTCATAAATTAATTGATCATATGTGCATGGGTTTATTTCTGGGATTTCTATTCCATTGATGTATAAGTCTGTCTTTGTGCCAGTACCATACTGTTTTGATTACTGTAGCTTAATATAGAGTCTGAAGTCAGGGAGCCTGATTTCTCCAGCTCTGTTTTTCTTTATCAAGATTGCTTTGGCTAATCAGGGTCTTTTGTGTTTCCTAACAGATTTTAAGGTTTTTTATTCTAGTTCTGTGAAAAATGCCATTGGTAATTTGATAGGGATTGCATTGGACCTGTAAATTGCTTTGGGTAGTATAGTCATTTTGAAAATATTGAGTCTTCCAATCCAAGAACTTCGTATATCTTTCCATCTGTTTGTGCCATCTTTGATTCCTTTCATCAGCATCTTATAGTTTTTGGAGTACAGCTCTTTTGCCTCCATAGGTAGATTTATTTCTAGGTATTTTACTCTTTTTGATGGTAACCATTGATTCTTTTTAAAGTAGTTTTTATTTATCTGCTGAGACTTACAACATTTTCATCATTTAGCATAGTAAAAATTGCTGCTTTAAAGTAATTTTCTAATTATCTAAACATCTTTGCCTTGAGATTGGTTTTTGTTGATTTTCTTTTCCCTTGAGAATGAGTCATATTTTCCTGTTTCTTCATATGCCAAGAGATTTTGAGTTGTGTCCCAGATATTATGATTATTATGTTGTGGAGGCTGGATTTGTTGTATTCCCAAAAAGTTTAAAATTTTTGCTTTAACAAATAATTAACTTGGTTGGACTCAAACTGTAAACTCTGTTTTGTGGGGGGCCATCTCTAATCTCAGTTCAGTTGTCTTATCTTTATCTGGGCTGCTTAAATTCTGTCCTGTATTGGGTGATTAGGGGTCAGACAGAAAATTGGGCAGAGTTTACACATGAAATTTGAAACTTCTCTCCTTTCCGCCTAATTCTCCAGCAGTTATGGTTGCCATAAACTCTGTTCCCTGGTTCTTCATATCAGAATGACTGTGAGTTTTCTACAAGGTTTAGCCACCCCTCAGAATATTGACTACAGCTTGCTTTCAGGATAAGTCATTAAAAACAGGAGACTCACCTCATATGATTCCCTTCTCCCAAGTATCACTTTCCCTCTGTCTGCTTTGTATATTCTCCAGGGTCTTCAGGTAGGCTTTTTTGTTTTTGCTTTTTTTTTTTTTTTGGTTCAGAGTTTATAGTTGTTGTCTTTAGTAACGTTGGTATAGTAAGAGCTTACTCATCTTAGCACAAGTGGAACTCAGTCCAGAAACTGAATTCTTAACCACTGAGATGTACTGACCATCACTTAGTACAATGCTATTCTGGCCTCATCTAACATTCTATAAAGGGCCATTGATCTGAGAAATATCTTGAATGGTGGGTTTTCAGACACTGTATAAAACTGGTGATGTCTTTTGAAGAGGAGGAATTTTTTATCAATGCTTTTCAACTTGAAATGCCCATTGCACCTATAGACAAGGGCTTTTTTTTCTAAAGAGAAAGTAATGACCATGTACACAAACAGGAGATGCTGACTTATCTTGGCTAAGCCAGCCTCTGAGAATGACTCACTATGCCTTAAGAGACTGGGGAAAATGGCCAAGTGGATAGGCCATCTGCTAATGCTTGGTTCTGACTTGACTAGATTTAGACCAAATTGATTCTGATTTGGGAAAGGTATAAACTTGATGTGCCAGGTCATTAGGCGACTTCTCTGTTCACTTTTATTTACCATCATGAGGACATGAGATCCTAGGATGTGATTAGAAATGAATAAGCAAGTGCAATTGTACCAAGTCATTCAGTCACTCAGGGCAGGCATGGGGTAGAAGGGGAGGGTAGGTGCTAGGACCATGTGGGGAGAGGTTAGTGGCATCAGGAACTACTGGACCCTGCTTATCCACTCCCTTCCTTGGAAAAATGGGGTGGGGTTGCATGTTTGTTGGGAAGGGCCTGAGTCTCAAAGAGCGGTGCCATCATTTGTTACACCTTTGGTCCTCTGTGACTCTCTTTTCTCCTCTGTAAAACCATGGCCATGGATGAAATGTACCTGAAGGACCCTTCTGATTCCATGAATCACCATGGAAGGGCCTCTCCTCTTTATAGGCACTCACCAGAGGGGGAATTATGGGAACAGAAGTCAAGACAGGAGAGGTTGGGAGCAGGAGTAGTTGACACTGCAGGGGGGGTGCCAGGGCCAAAGGCATCCTCACTTTCCATTAACCCTTCACCAGATCCACTGTAGAGCTGAGGGTGGGAGTGGGCAGGACCCGGAACTGCACAGCAAGGGTGAGAGAGGTCAGTTCTCTCTGCCCTGGGCACTACCCTCACTTCCCAGGAAACCTTTGAAGGGCATAGGTGCCAAAGTCCTCCCCTGGAAACCAAACCTGAAAAACAATTTCTTTTCACTGGGCTAAGTTCAGCTTCAGCAGCTAGCAGTGACCTTGGGAAGAGAATGCATGGCCCTTTGCACTTCCTGTTCTCTCCTGGGGTGGGACTCCAGGTGGATTAAAACAATCAGAGTAGAGGAGGAAGGGGGTTAAAGTAGGGGAGTAAAACCGAAAGGGAAGATAGAGGGTGTATAGCTAAATGTCACCAGTTCTAAGTTGCAGATTTCACTCAGCTCAGGGCCATCTTTTCCCTTGTACCACCCACCCCTCCACATCTGGGTAGGTCCTCTGCATGCAGTCTCCTCTCATTAACTGTGAAGTTTTTACACACCAGCACCCTCCATCAAATTTAAAAAAGCAGGAGGAGGATGCTTTGGAGTTGATTCACCCCTTCTTTTTAAATTTTTCACCTATCTGATTTCCCCACAAACATTTCCCCCTCCTTCCAAACAGCTCTCAACATTCTCCGGTCTGAGAGGCTCTCCCTGATCAGAGCAATGGACTCAGAGTTCTCTGACAGTGTTTGGCCTCAGCTCGCCGCCATTCCTGTCCACAGCCTGAGACATCCCTGTTCTGGGACATGAGGGGTTCCTACCTGATTCCTGGATGGCATGAGGGATGCAGCTTTCCCCCAAGCAGAAAAAGCAGTGTAAGAGGATGGAGAGTCAAGATCCGAGGGTGAGGGGCTTGTATTTGTCAACAGGACATCCAATGACAAAGTGCAGCTACTGCTCAATGAAATATCTTACCAGCTTTTTTTTTCATTCTTAAATATTAGTTTTTCCTCCCCAGTCATCAGGGTGCTACATGCCCACTGCAGAAATTATGAAAAGTACAGAAAATGATAAAGAGATTGAAGAAAATAATCCATAAATTTACTACCCACTGGGAATGTTTTGGGATGTTCTCTTTCAGTTCTTTTTTTTTACCTCCATTATTTCTTTATATACTTGAGATCAAATAGTATATATTCTTTGCTATACTGCTTTAAAAACTTAACCCTACACAAATAGGATTTTCCTATGACATAAAAATTTGTACGCATTATTTTATTTTATTTAAAAAATTTTTTAACATCCTTATTGGGGTATAATTGCTTTACAATGGTGTGTTAGTTTCTGCTTTATAACAAAGTGAATCAGTTACACATATACATGTGTCCCCATATCTCTTCCCTCTTGCACCTCCCTCCCTCCCACCCTCCCATCCCACCCCACTAGGTGGTCACAAATCACGGAGCTGATCTCCCTGTGCTATGTGGCTGCTTCCCACTAGCTAGCTATTTTAAGTTTGGTAGTGTATATATGTCCATGCCACTCTCTCACTTTGTCCCAGCTTACCCTTCCCCCTCCCGTATCCTCAAGTCCATTCTCTAGTAGGTCAGTGATTATATTCCCGTCTTGCTCCTAGGTTCTTCATGACCATTTTTTTTTCTTTTTTTAGATTCCATATATATGTGTTAGCATATGGTATTTCTTTTTCTCTTTCTGACTTACTGTACTCTGCATGACAGACTCTAGGTTCATCCACATCAGTACAAATAACCCAATTTCGTTTCTTTTTATGGCTGAGTAATATTCCATTGTATATATGTACCACATCTTCTTTATCCATTCATCTATTGATGAATCTTAGGTTGCTTCCATGTCCTGGCTATTGTAAATAGAGCTGTAATGAACATCGTGGTTTTTGAATTATGGTTTTCTCAGGGTATATGCCCAGTAGTGGGATTGCTGGGTCATATGGTAGTTCTATTTTTAGTTTCTTAAGTAACCTCCATACTGTTCTCCATAGTGGCTGTATCAATTTACATTCCTACCAACAGTGCAAGAGGGTTCCCTTTTCTCCACACCCTCTCCAGCATTTACTGTTTGTAGATTTTTTGATGGTGGCCATTCTGACTAGTGTGAGATGATATCTCATTGCAGTTTTGGTTTGCAGTTCTCTGATGATTAATGATTTTGAGCATTCTTTCATGTGTTTGTTGGCAATCTGTATATCTTCTTTGGAGAAATGTATATTTAAGTCTTCTGACCACTTTTGATTGGGTTGTTTGTTTTTTGGATATTGAGCTGCATGAGCTGCCTGTAAATTTTGTAGATTAATCCTTTGTCAGTTGCTTCATTTGAAAATATTTTCTCCCATTCTGGGGGCTGTCTTTTGGTATTGTTTATGGTTTCCTTTGCTGTGCAAAAGCTTTGAAGTTTCATTAGGTCCCATTTGTTTATTTTTGTTTTTATTTCCATTTCTCTAGGAGGTGGGCCAAAAAGGATCTTGCTGTGATTTATGTCAAAGAGTGTTCTGCCTATGTTTTCCTCTAAGAGTTTGATAGTGTCTGGCCTTACATTTAGGTCTTTAATCCATTTTGAATTTCTTTTTGTGTATGGTGTTAGGGAGTGTTCTAATTTCATTCCTTTGCATGTAGCTGTCCAGTTTTCCCAGCACCACTTATTGAACAGGCTGTCTTTTCTCTACTGTATATTCTTGCCTCCTTTATCAAAGATAAGGTGACCATATGTGCATGGGTTTATCTTTGTGCTTTGTATCCTGTTCCATTGATCTATATTTCTGTTTTTGTGCCAGTACCATACTGTCTTGATTACTGTAGCTTTGTAGTATAGTCTGAAGTCAGGGAGCCTGATTCCTCCAGCTCCATTTTTTTTTTCCTCAAGATTGCATTTGCTATTTGGGGTCTTTTGTGTTTACATACAAATTGTGAATTTTTTTGTTCTAGTTCTGTGAAAAATGTCAGTGGTAGTTTGCTAGGGATTGCACTGAATCTGTAGATTGCTTTGGGTAGTATAGTCATTTTCACAATGTTGATTCTTCCAATTCAAGAACATGGTATGTTTCTCCAGCTATTTGTATCATCTTTAATTTCATTCATCACTGTCTTATAATTTTCTGCATATACAGGTGTTTTGTCTTCTTAGGTAGGTTTATTCCTAGGTATTTTATTCTTTTTGTTGTAATGGTAAATGGGACTGTTTTCTTAATTTCACTTTCAGATTTTTCATCATTAGTTTATAGGAATGCAAGAGATTTCTGTGCATTAATTTTGTATGCTGCTACTTTGCCAAATTCATTGATTAGATCTAGTAGTTTTCTGGTAGCATCTTTAGGATGCTCTATGTAGAGTATTGTGTCATCTGCAAACAGTAACAGTTTTACTTCTTTTCCAATTTGGATTCCTTTTATTTCTTTTTCTTCTCTGATTGCTGTGGCTAAAACTTCCAAAAATATGTTGAATAAGAGTGGTGAGAGTGGGCAACCTTGTCTTGTTCCTGATCTTAGTGGAAATGGTTTCAGTTTTTCACCATTGAGGATGACGTTGGCTGTGGGTTTGCCATATATGGCCTTTATTATATTGAGGAAAGTTCCCTCTATGCCTACTTTTTGGAGGTTTTTTTTTTTTTTTTAATCATAAATGGGTGTTGAATTTTGTTGAAAGCTTTCTCTGCATCTGTTGAGATGATCATATGGTTTTTCTCCTTCAATTTGTTAATATGGTGTATCACATTGATTGATTTTCGTATATTGAAGAATCCTTGCATTCCTGGGATAAACCCCACTTGATCATGATGTATGATCCTTTTAATGTGCTGTTGGATTCTGTGTGTTAGTATATTGTTGAGGATTTTTGCATCTATGTTCATCAGTGATATTGGCCTGTAGTTTTCTTTCTTTGTGACATCTTTGTCTGGTTTTGGTATCAGAGTAATGGTGGCCTCGTAGAATGAGTTTGGGAGTGTTCCTCCCTCTGCTATATTTTGGAAGAGTTTGAGAAGGATAGATGTTAGCTCTTCTCTAAATGTTTGGTAGAATTCGCCAAGGCTTGATTTGTGACCCAAGGTATGATCTATCCTGGAGAATATTCCATGAGCACTTGAGAAGAATGTGTATTCTGTTGTTTTTGGATGGAATGTCCTATAAATATCAATTAGGTCCATCTTGTTTAATGTATCATTTAAAGCTGTGTTTCCTTATTTATTTTCATTTTGGATGATCTGTCTATTGGTGAAAGTGGGTGTTAAAGTCCCCTACTATGATTGTGTTACTGTCAAGTTCCCCTTTTATGGATGATAGTATTTGCCTTATGTACTGAGGTGCTCCTAAGTTTGGTGCATAAATATTTACAATTGTTATATCTTCTTCTTGGATTGATCCCTTGATCATTATGTAGTGTCCTTGTCTCTTGTAATAGTCTTTATTTTAAAGTCTATTTTGTCTGATATGAGAATTGCTATACCAGTTTTCTTTTGATTTGCATTTGCATGGAATATCTTTTTCTATCCCCTCACTTTCAGTCTGTATGTGTCCCTAGGCCTGAAGTGGGTATCTTGTAAATAGCATATATATGGGTCTTGTTTCTGTATCCATTCAGCCAGTCCATGTCTTTAGGTTGGAGCATTTAATCCAATTACATTTAAAGTAATTATCGATATGTATGTTCTTATTCCCATTTTCTTAATTGTTTTGGGTTTGGTATTGTAGGTCTTTTCCTTCTCTTGTGTTTCCTGCCTAGAGAAGTTCCTTTAGCATTTGTTGTAAAGCTGGTTTGGTGGTGCTGAATTCTCTTAGCTTTTTCTTGTCTGTAAAGGTTTTAATTTCTCCATCAAACCTGAATGAGATCCTTGCTGTGTAGAGTAATCTTGGTTGTAGGTTTTTCTCCTTCATCACTTTAAATATGTCCTGTCACGCCCTTCTGGCTTGCAGAGTTTCTGCTGATAGATCAGCTGTTAAGCTTATGGGGATTCCCTTGTGTGTTATTTGTTGTTTTTCCCTTGCTGCTTTTAATATTTTTTCTATGTATTTAATTTTTGCTAGTTTGATTAATATGTGTCTTGAGATGTTTCTCCTTGGAGTTATCTTGTATGGGACTCTCTGTTCTTCCTGGACTTGATTAACTATTTCCTTTCCCATGTTAGGGAACTTTTCAACTATAATCTCTTCAAATATTTTCTCAGTCCCTTTCTTTTTCTCTTCTTCTTCTGGGACCCTCATAATTCAAATGTTGTTTCGTTTAATGCTATTCCAGAGGTCTCTGAGACTGTCCACAATTCTTTTCATTCTTTTCTCTTTATTCTGCTCTGCAGTAGTTATTTCCACTATTTTATCTTCCAGGTCACTTATCCATTCTTCTGCCTCACTTATTCTGCTATTGATCCCTTCTAGAGAATTTTTAATTTCATTTATTGTGTTGTTCATCACCACTTGTTTGCTCTTTAGTTCCTCTAGGTCCTTGTTAAAGGTTTCTTGTATTTTCTCCATTCTATTTCCAAGATTTTGGATCATCTTTACTATCATTATTCTGAATTCTTTTTCTGGTAGACTGCCTATTTCCTCTTCATTTGTTAGGTCTGGTGGGTTTTTGCCTTGCTCCTTCATCTGCTGTGTGTTTGTCTTCTCATTTTTTTTAACTTACTGTGTTTGGGGTCTCCTTTTCGCAGGCTGCAGGTTTGTAGTTCCCGTTATTTTTGATGTCTGTCTATAGTGGCTAAGGTTGGTTCAGTGGGTTGTGTAGGCTTCCTGGTGGAGGAGACTAGTGGCTGTATTCTGGTGGATGAGGCTGGATCTTGTCTTTCTGGTGGGCAGGTCCACGTCTGGTGGTGTGTTTTGGGGGTGTCTGTGGCCTTATTATGATTTTAGGCAGCCTCTCTGCTAATTGGTGGGGTTGTGTTCCTGTCTTGCTAGTTGTTTGGCATAGGGTGTCCAGCACTGTAGCTGGCTGGTCGTTGAGTGGAGCTGGGTCTTGGCGTTGAGTTGGCGATCTCTGGGAGATTTTCACTGTTTGATATTACATGGAGCTGGGAGGTCTTTTGTAGACAAGTGTCCTGAACTTGGGTCTTCCAACTGAGAGGCACAGCCATGATGCCTGGCTGGAGCACCTAGAGCCTGTCATCCACATGGCTTAGAATAAAAGGGAGAAAAAGAAAGAAAGAAAGAAAGAAGAAAGGAAGGAAGGAAGGAAGGAAGAAAGAAAGAAGATATAATATTAAAAAGTTATTAAAATAAAAAATAGTTATTAAAAATTTTTTAAAGTAATTAAAAAAAAGAAAGAAGAGAGCAACCAAAGCAAAAAACAAATCCACCAATGATAACAAGCTCTAAAATCTATACTAAAAAAACCCCCAAAAACCAAAAAACAAAAAATGGACAGACCAAACCCTAAGACAAATGGTAAAAGCACAGCTATACAGACAAAATCACACACAGAAGCATACACATACACAATCACAAAAAGAGAAAAAGGGGAAAAAATGATATATCTTTGCTCCCAAAGTCCAGCTCCTCAGTTTGGGATGATTCGTTGTCTATTCAGGTATTCCACAGATGCAGGATATATCAAGTTGACTGTGGAGATTTAATCCGCTGCTCCTGAGGCTGCTGGGAGAAATTTCCTTTCTCTTTGTTCGCACAGCTCCCGGGGCTCAGCTTTGGATTTGGCCCCGCCTCTGTGTGTAGGTCACCTGAGTGCGTCTGTTCTTCGCTCAGACATGACGGGGTTAAAGGAGCAGCTGATTCGGAGGCTCTGGCTCACTCACGCCGTGGGGAGGGAGGGGCACGATTTGGGGCAAACCTGCGGCGGCGGAGGCCGGCGTGACGTTGCACCAGCCTGAGGCGCGCCGTGCATTCTCCCGGCAAGTTGTCCCTGCATCACGGGACCCTGGCAGTGGCGGGCTGCACAGGCTCCCGGGAGGGGAGGTGTGGATAGTGTCCTGTACCCGCCCACAGGCTTCTTGGTGGCTGCAGCAGCAGCCTTAGCGTCTCATGCCCGTCTCTGGGGTCCGCGCTGTTAGCCGTGGCTCGCACCCGTCTCAGGAGCTCCTTTAAGCAGCGCTCTTAATCCCCTCTCCTCGCGCACCAGGAAACAAAGAGGGAAGAAAAAGCTCTTGCCTCTTCGGCAGGTCCAGACTATTCCCCGGACACCCTCCCGGCTAGCTGTGGTGAACTAACCCCCTTCAGGCTGTGTTCACGCCGCCAAGCCCAGTCCTCTCCCTGGGATCCGACCGAAGCCTGAGCCTTAGGTCCCAGCCCCCGCCCGCCCTGGCGGTTGAGCAGACAAGCCTCTTGGGCTGGTGAGTGCTGGTCGGCACCGATCCTCTGTGCGGGAATCTCTCCGCTTTGCCCTCCTCACCCCTGTTGCTGCGCTCTCTTCAGTGGCTCTGAAGCTTCCCCCATCCGCCACCCGCAATCTCTGCCCGTGAAGGGGCTTCCTAGTGTGTGGAAACCTTTCCTCCTTCACAGCTCCCTCCCACTGGTGCAGGTCCCGTCCCTATTCTTTTGTCTCTGTATTTTTTTTTTTTTCTTTTGCCCTACCCAGGTACATGGGGGAGTTTCTCGGCTTTTGGGAAGCCTGAGGTCTTCTGCCAGCGTTCAGTGGGTGTTCTGTAGGAGTTGTTCCACATGCAGATGTATTTCTGATGTACTTGTGGGGAGGAAGGTGATCTCCACGTCTTACTCTTCCGCCATCTTGAAGCTCCTCCTCTAAGCATCATGTTATATGGCTACATAACATCCTGTCAAAAGTATATGCCTATTTTCCTCACAAATGGGCCTGTTTTTTGGATATTTGAGGTGTTTCCACTATTTTTTAATTTTTTATTTATTTATTTTTTCGTGGTATGCGGGCCTCTCACTGCTGTGGCCTCTCCCGTTGTGGAGCACAGGCTCCAGACGTGCAGGCTCAGCGGCCATGGCTCACAGGCCCAGCTGCTCCGCGGCATGTGGGATCTTCCCGGACCGGGGCACAAACCCGTGTCCCCTGCATCAGCAGGCAGACTCTCAACCACTGCGCCACCAGGGCAGCTGCTCCGGCATGTGGGATCTTCCCGGACCGGGGCACAAACCCGTGTCCCCTGCATCAGCAGGCAGACTCTCAACCCCCGCTCCACCAGGGAAGCCCTCCACTTTTAAGTTATTATAAATAGGTCTAAAATGAACATGTTGGTGCACAAGTCCTTTGGGATAGATTCTTAGGAGTGGGACTACCAGAAAGGACCAGTTTCCCTTAATCCTAGGCAGGCTAGGCTTACAAGCTTCAAGCCCATTCTTAAGTCATATACTATTTTGCACATCATTACTTTCCCAAAGTTCATACCAGATCAAACTTCCAACAGCACTTGATGGAAATCCAGGTTATTTTGAGAGGTCATTTGCAAGCTGGAAAAACCCTTATGTTTCTTTGCTCACAAGGAAAGTTACACATCCTGATTTACCCATCATGGCTAGTGCTGCAAGCCTATCCCCAAATAATGACAATATTAACTATCGCAAGAGAATCAGCAACTCTTTATTTTAGTAAGTGCCAACTTTGTTCTGAGTGTTCCGTATTTATAATCAAATTCTCACAACAACGCTGATAGCAACAGTCCCATTATACAGATGAAGAAGCAGAGGCTCAGAGAAGATAAGGAATGCACCCAGGCACACAGGTAGTGAAAGGCAGAGGTAGGTGTATCGTCTGGCCCGTAACACCCATGCTCTTGCCACACACTACAGGGCATCAGAGAAATGAGGAGAGATCATGCTGTTGAATGCTGAGGCTGGGCTTTCTAAGGGTTTGGGAGTCAGGGGTGAGCATGGGGTGGGGTTGCTTTGATTTTGGTTTCCGGTGTGATTTTGACCTCACCACCTGGGTCACCTGACTCTGGGATCAAGGCCAGCTGGTGGCTGAAGAGTGTCTGCTCAAGGCTGTGTCCCTGAAAGCACAGATCTTATCAAAGTTCTTTTTTCCCGGCAACTTTATTGAGGTATAATTGACATATAACATTGTGCAAGTTTAAGGTGTACAACATAGTAATTTTATATACATATATATTGCAAAATGGTTACCACAATAAGGGTGATTAACATATCCATCACCTCATAGTTACTTTTTTTTTTTTTTGGTGCGAGAACATTTAAAATCTACTCTCTTGGCAACCTTCAGATATACAACACAATATTGTTAAATATAGTCACCAGGCTGTACATTACATCCCCATGACTTATTTATCTTATAACTGGCAGTTTATACCTTTTGATCACCTTTACCTATTTCCCCCACTCATTTCTGGTAGCCGTCAATCTACTTTCTGTTTCTCTGAATTTTGTTTTTTTAAGATTCCACATATAAGTGAGAACATACAGTATTTGTCTTTCTCTGTCTGACTTATTTCACTTAGTATAATGCCCTCAAGATTCATTCATGTTATCGAAAATGGCAGGATTTCCTTCGTTTTTGTGGTTGGATAATATTTCATTGTATATATACACCACGTTTTCTTTATCAGTTCATCCGTCAATGGACACTTAGGTTGGTTCCATATGTTGGCTATTGTGACTCATGCTGCAATGGATGTAGTGATGCAGATGTTTCTTTGAGGTAGTGATTTCATTTCCTTCAGATATGTACCCAGCTGGATCATATGGTGGTTCTATTTTTAAATTTTTGAGGAACCTCCATGCTATTTCCATAGTGCCTGCACCAATTTACATTCCCACCAATAGTGCATGAGGGTTCCCTTTTCTCCGCATCCTCGCCAACACTGGATATCTCTTGTCTTTTTGATAATGGCCATTCTAACAGACTTGAGGTGGTATCTCACTGTGATTTTTGATTTGCCAGTTCTTGTTGTAATTGCAATGCAGGGAGAGACTTTATAAAACTGCTGCTCCCGTCCCACAGCCCAGGCTGCAGGGTCCTGGTGACTGCTCTAGTGCTTTGAAAAAAAAAAAAACGAAACTTTTAATTTACATCCTTGGACATCTAACCTCTTGCAAACACAGATTTAATAGCTGAAAAATTATGATTTATATATATATATATATATATGCTTATCTGTGTGCAGTTTTCCCCCCATTTTTCTCGGTCAGTTTGCTCTTGTTTCCCCCTTTCCTCCCTTCCCCCTTCCACATCAGTGTCCTGCACCCACAATCAGGTAACCCATGTTTATAGCTACTATTCATCACCCTGCCATATTTCTTCATATTATGGAATGACATATACGTGTGTGTATATAATATATATGTAAAAATACATGCATATTCTTATATTCACATACATTCAAACACAAACAGTTACATATACAGCATTCTGGTGCTAATTTATTAAAAGAAATCAAGTTATGACCAATTGACTGCTCGGTTTTATTATCTAACCATGCTTTCTTTTCTTCTTTCTTTTTTTTTTTTTAATTGAGGTATAGTTGGTTTACAATATTATATAAGTTTCATGTGTATAACATAGTGATTCACAACCTTTAAAGGTTATACTCCATTTATGGTTATTATAAAATATTGGCTATACTGGGCTTCCCTGGTCGCACAGTGGTTGAGAGTCCGCCTGCCGATGCAGGGGACACGGATTCGTGCCCCGGTCCGGGAAGATCCCACATGCTGCGGAGCGGCTAGGCCCGTGAGCCATGGCCGCTGGGCCTGCACGTCCGGAGCCTGTGCTCCACAACGGGCGAGGCCACAACAGTGAGAGGCCCGCGTACAGCAAAGAAAAAAAAAAAAAAAAAAAAAAAATATTGGCTATATTCCCTGTGCTGTACAATATATCCTTGTATCTTGTTTATTTTATACATAGTAGTTTGTACCTTTTAATCCCGTTCTCCTATCTTTCCCCTCCCCCTTCCCTCTCCCCACTGGTAACCACTAGTTTGTTCTCTATATCTGTGACTCTGTTTCTTTTTTGTTATATTCACTCATTTTTTATTTCATTTCTTAATAAAACTTTTTTTATTGAATGAAAGATATCTTAAATTCTATAGCACTTCACAATTTACAGAAGTTTCACACACATGATTTCATATAATCCCATAACAACATTTTATTTTAATCCCCTCCCCCTATTGCACCCCTCCCCCTTCCCTCTTCACACTGGTAACCACTATTTTGTTCTCTATATCTGTGAGTCTGTTACTTTTTTATTTTATTGACTAGTTTGTTTGTTTTTTTTAGATTCCATGCATAAATGATATCATACAGTATTTGCCTTTCTCTGTCTGACTTATTTCACTTAGCATAATACCCTCAAAGTCCAACCACATTGCTGCAAATGGCAAAATTTCATTCCTTTTTATGGCTGAGTGGTATTCCATTGTATGTATGTATGTGTGTGTGTGTGTGTGTGTGTGTGTGTGTATACACACACACATATATAATTATATATATATGTGTGTGTGTGTATATATACATCACCTCTTCATTATCCATTTATCTGTTGATGGACACTTAGGTTGCTTCCATATCTTGGCTATTGTAAGTAATGCTGCTATGAACATTAGAGTGCTTATGTCTCTTTGAATTAATGTTTTTGTTTTCTTCATATATATACCCAGGAGTGGAATTCCTGGATTATATTGTATTTCTATTTTTAGTTCTTTGAGGAATGTCCATACTGTTTTCCACAGTGACTGCACCAATTTACATTCCCACCCACAGTATACAAGGGTTTCCTTTTCTCCACATCCTAATCAACATTTGTTATTTGTGATCTTTTTCATGACAGCCATTCTGACAGGTGTGAAGTAATATCTCATTGTGGTTTTGATTTGCATTTATCTGATAATTACTAGTACTGAGCATCTTTTCACTGTTGGCCATCTGTATATCTTCTTTGAAAAAAATGTCTATTCATGTCTTCTGCCCATTTTTTAATTGGGTTGTTTGTTTTTTAGATGTTGAGCTGCATGAGCTATTTGTATATTTTGGGTATTAACCCCTTATCAGTCATATCATTTGCAAATATTTTCTCCCATTCTGTGGGTTGTCTTTTTGGTTTATTTATGGTTTCCTTTGATGTGGAAAAGCTTGTAAGTTTAATTAGGTCCATTTGTTTATTTTTGTTTTTATTTTCATTATTCTAGGAGGTGGATCCAAAAAACTATTGCTGCAATTTATGTCAAGGAGTGTTCTGCCTATGTTTTCCGCTAGGAGTTTTATAGTATCTGGTCTTACATTTAGGTCTTTACTCCATTTTGAATTTATTTTTGTGTATGATGTTAAAGAATGTATTAATTTCATTTTTTTACATGTAGCTGTCCAGTTTTCCCAGCACGATTTACTGAAGAGACTGTCTTTTCTCCATTGTACGTTCTTGCCTCCTTTGTCATAGATTAATTGACCATAGGTGCGTGGATTTATTTCTGGGATTTCTATCCTCTTCCTTTGGTCTATAAGTCTGTCTTTGTGCCTGTATCATACTGTTTTGATTACTGTAGCTTTATAGTATAGTCTGAAGTCAGGAAGCCTGATTCCTCCAGCTCTGTTTTTCTTTGTCAAGATTGCTTTGGTTATCAGGGGTCTTTTATGTTTCCATACAAATTTTAAAATTATTTATTCTAGTTCTGTGAAAAATGCCATTGGTATTTTGATAGGAATTACATTGAATCTGTAGATATGTAGACAATGCACAGATTGCATTGTCATTTTAGCAATATTATTTCTTCCAGTCCATGAACACAGTGTATCTTTCCAACTGTTCATGTCATCTTCAATTTCTTTCATCAGCATCTTATAGTTTTCTGAGTACAAACATTAGTTAGATTTATTCCTAGGTATTTTAGTCTTTTTGATGGGATTGTAAATGGAATTGCTTCCTTAATTTCACTTTATGATAGTTCATTTTTAGTGTATAGAAATGCAACAGATTAATGTATATTGATGCATATTAATTTTGTACCCTGCAACTTTACCAAATTCATAGATGAGCTCTACTAGTTTTCTGGTTGTGTCTTTAGGATTTTCTGTGTATAGTAAGAGTGACAGTTTTACAATATGAGTTCCTTTACTCTCTCTCTCTCTCTTTTTTTTTGTTTTTTTTTGTTTTTTGCCATGCTGCGCAGCTTGCGGGATCTTAGTTCCCTGACCAAGGATTGAACCTGAGCCCATGACAGTGAAAGTGTGACGTCCTAACCACTGGACTGCCAGGGAATTCCCTCCTTTTATTTCTTTTTCTTGTCTGATTGATGTGGCTGGGACTTCCAATACTATGCTAAGTAAAAGTGGCAAGAGTGTGCATCCTTGTCTTATTCCTGATCTTAGAGGAAATACTTTCAGCTTTTCACCATTAAGTATGATGTTAGCTGCGGGTTTGTCATACATGGCCTTTATTATGTTGAGGTATGTTCCCTCTATGCCCACTTTCTGGAGAGTATTTTTCATAAATGGATGTCGAATTTTGTCAAAAGCATTTTAGCTTTTTCTGCATCTATTGAGATGATCATATGGTTTTTATTCTTCAGTTTGTTAACATGGTGAATCACGTTGATTGATTTGCAAATATTGAAAAATCCTTGCATTCCTGTGATAAATCCAACTTTATCATGGTGTGTGATCCACTTAATGTATTGTTGGGTTCGGTTTGCTAATATTTTGTTGAGGATTTTCGCATCTATGTTCATCAGTGATATTGGCCTGTAATTTTCTTTTTTGTGAAACCTTTGTCTAGTTTTGGTATCAGGGTGATGCTGGCCTCATAGAAGGAGTTTGGAAGCATTCCTTCCTCAGTAATTTTTGGGAATAGTTTGAGAAGGATAGGTGTTAACTCTTACCTACATGTTTGGTAGAATTCATCTGTGAGGCCATCTCTTCCTGGACTTTTGTTTGTTTTGGGGAGTTTTTTTTTTTTTTTAATTAGTGATTTAATTTCTTTACTGGTAATTGTTCTGTTGATATTTCCTATTTCTTCCTGGTTCAGTCTTGGGAGATTGTAAGTTCTAGGAATTTGTCCATTTCTTCCAGGTTGTCCATTTTATTGGCATATAGTTGTTTGTCATAGTCTCATGATTCTTTGTATTTCTGTGGTGTCAGTTGTAACTTCTCCTTTTTCATTTCTGATTTTATTGATTTGGGCCCTCTCTCTTTTTATCTTGATGAATCTGGCTAAAGGTTTATCAATTTTGTTTATCTTCTCAAAAATCAGCTCTTAGTGGGACTTCCCTTGTGGTGCAGTGGTTAAGACTTCGCACTCCCAATGCAGGGGACCCAGGTTCAATTCCTGGTCAGGGAACTAGATCCGACATGCATACCACAACTAAGAGTTCACATGCCACAACTAAGGAGCTGGTGAATCACAACTAAGGAGCCTGCCTGCTGCAACTAGACCTGGCGCAACCAAATAAATAAATAAATAATATGTTTAAAAAATCAGTTCTTAGTTTTACTGATATTTTTGTTCTTTTTAAATCTCTATTTTATTTATTTCTGTTCTGATCTTTATGATTTCTTTCCTTCTACTAACTTTGGGCTTTGTTTGTTCTTTTTCTAGTTCCTTTATTTTACCTTTATGTTGTTTATTTGATATTTTTTTGTTTTCTGAGGTAGGCTTGTATCACTATAAAACTTCTCTCTTAGAATAGCTTTTGCTGAATCCCATAGATTTATTTTTTAATATATAAATCTATTTATTTATTTATTTATGGCTGCATTGGGTCTTTGTTGCCATGTGTGGGCTTTCTCTAATTGCATTGAGTGGGAGCTACTCTTTGCTGTGGTGTGTGGGCTTCTTATTGCAGTGGCTTCTTTTGTTGTAGAGCACGGGCTCCAGTAGTTGTGGCACATGGACTCAGTAGTTGTGGTACATGGGCTTCAGTAGTGTGGCTCGCGGACTCTAGAGTGCAGGCTCAGTAGTTGTGGCGCACAGGCTTAGTTGCTCTGCAGCATGTGGGATCTTCCTGGACCAGGGCTGAAACCATGTCCCCTGCATTGGCAGGTGGATTCTTAATCACTGCACCACCAGAGAAGTCCCTGAATCCCATAGATTTTTGGATCATTGTGTTTTCATTTCCATTTGTCTCTAGGTATTTTAAAAATTTTGATTTCTTCAGTGATCCATTGGTTGTTCAGTAGCATATTGTTTAACTTCCACATGTTTCTGTTTTTTTGTAGTTTTCTTTTCCTTGTAGTTAATTTCCAGTCTTGTGGTTGGAAAAGTTGCTTGATATCATTTTAATTTTCTTAAGTTTAGAGTTTACTGAGACTTGTTTTGTGGCCTGTCATGTAATCTATCCTGGAGACTGTTCCATGTGCAGTGGAACATGGAAATGAAAGGAATGTGTATTTTGCTGCTTTTTCATGGACTGTTCTATCATCTTTCATCTCTCTCTCTCTCTCTCTCTCTCTCTCTCTATCTATCTATCTATCTATCTATCTATCAATCAAGTCTGTCTGGTCTAATGTGTCATTTAAGGCCAGTGTTCTTATTGATTTTCTTTCTGGATGATCTATCCATTGATATAAGTGGGGTGTTAAAGTCTCCTACTATTGTTGTGTGACCATCAATTTCTCCCTTTATGTCTGTTAATATTTGCTTTGTGTATTTAGGTGCTCCTATGTTGGGTGCATATGTATTTATAATTGTTATATCTTCTTTTTGGATTGATCCCCTGATCAGTATGTAATGTCCTTCTTTGTCTCTTGTAATAGTCTTTGTTTTAAGGTCTGTTTTGTCACATATAAGAATTGCTAACCATCTTTTTTGATTTCCATTTGCATGAAATACCTTTTTCCACCCCCTCACTTTCAGTTGTATGTGTCTTTTAATCTGAAGTGAGTCTCTTATAGGCAGCATATATATGGGTCTTATTTTTGTATCCATTCAGCCACTCTATGTCTTTTGATTGGAGCATTTAGTCCATTTACATTTAAAGTAATTATTGATATTTATGTTCTTATTGTCACTTTGTTAATTGGTTTTTGATTATTTTTGTAGTTCTTTCATCTTCCTTTTTTCTTCTTCTGTTATCTTCCCTTGTGATTTGATGACTATCTTTAGTGTTATGTTTTGATTCTTTTTGTTTTTTTTCTGTGTGTATTTATTACAGATTTTGTTTTGTGGTTACCATGACGTTTATATATAGCAATCTCTATATATGTGTGATTGTTTTAAGTTGTTGCTCTCTTAATTTCAATTGCATTTTAACAGCCCTGCATTTGTACTCTCCTGCTCTCATGATTACTGTTTTTGATGTCTTGTTTTACATCTAATTGTTTTGTGTTTCAACTGTTTATTGTGGATAGATGATTTTACTACTTTTTTCTTTTAACTTTTCTGCTAGCTTTGTGCATGGATGACTGACTACCTTTATTGTATATTTGCCTTTACTGATGAGCTTTTTCCTTTTGCAATTTTCTAATTGTGGGGTTTTTTTGGTTTTTTTCTTAGAGAAGTTCCTTTAACATATCTTCTTAAGCTGGTTTGGTGTCACTCAATTCTTTTATCTTTTGCTTGTCTGTAAAACTTTTGAGCTCTCCCTCCAATCCAAATGAGAGCCTTGCTGTGTAGAGTATTCTTGGTTCTAGGTTTTTCCTGTCATCACTTTAAATATATTGTGCCACTTCCTTCTTGCCTGCAGTTCCTGCTGGAAAGTCAGCTCATAGCTGTATGGGAGTTCCCTTGTATGTAACTTGTTGCTTTTCCCCTGCTGCTTTGAATATTCTCTCTTTATCTTTAATTTTTGCCATTTTAATTTACAGTGTGTCTTTGTGTGGTCCTCTTTGTGTTGATCCTCTTTGGGACTCTCTTTGCTTTCTGGATTTGGATGTCTCTTCCTTTCTCATATTAGGGAAGTTTCCAGCTATTGTGTTTCCAAATATGTTTTCAGCACCTTTCTCTCTCTCTTCTCCTGGGATCCCTATAATGTGAATATTAATGTGCTAGAAGTTGTTCCAGACATCTCTTAAACTTTCCTTATTTCTTTCCATTCTTTTTTCTTTTTTTTCTGTTCAACATCAGTGATTTCCACTACTCTGTCTTCCAGCTTGCTTGTCCATTTCTCTGTATAATTTAGTTTACTGCTGATTTCTTCTAGTGTAATTTTTATTTCAGTTTTTGTATTCTTCATTTCTGTTTGGTTGTTCTTTCTATTTTCTAACTCTTTGTTAAAAACTTCTAACTTCTCACTCTGTGGTCCATTCTTCTCCTGAGTTCTTTGTTAAACTTTGTTTAACAAAGTTTAACTCTTTGTTAAAAACTTCTAACTTCTCACTCTGTGGTCCATTCTTCTCCTGAGTTCTTTGTTCATCTTTACAATCATTACCCTGTACTCTTTCTTGGGTAGATTGCCTATCTCTCCTTCACTTAGTTCTTCTTCTGTGGCTTTGTCTTGTTCTTTCATTTGGAATGTGTTCCTCTGTCACCTCATTTTGCCTAACTTGCTGTTTTTATTTTTATGTATCTGGTAGGTTGGTTATGTTTCCCAACCTTGTAGAAGTGGCCTTTTGTAGGGGATGTCCTATGCATCCCAGGAGTTCACTCCCCTCTCATCACCAGATCTATATTCTCCCTATGTGGGCTGTGTGGGTCCTTTTGTTGTGGTGGGCTGACTACTGTGGGCAGTCTGGTAGGCTTAGTTAGCCCTCAGTCTATTTGATTCCATTTTCTTTTCTACTGTGAACAATGCTGCAACAAATGCCCTAGAATATATGTCCTTATGTACTAGTGATTTTATTTCTATAGGATGGATTTCCAGAAGTGGGATTGTTAGGTCAAAGAGCATAAGCGTTTTCAATTTTAGTGATAGCACTAGATGGCTATCCAAAATTGCTGTGATACTTTACATTTCAACCAGCAATGTAGGAGAATACTGTTTCTCTATGTCCATATCAGGAGTAAGAGTTTCAGCTTTTGATTTTTTTGCTCATCAGAAAGGGATACAGTGATTTTTAGTTATTATGTAACATTTATTTCCATGCCTGATAGTGAATTTGAACATCTTATCATGTTGCTGGCCATTTGGATTTGCTTCTCTGTGGATTTTTAAAATTAATTTGATTTGTCCACTTTTCTGTGATGACTGTCATTTTCTTATGACATTTGTGAGCTCTGTTTGCATATATTAAGTATTAATTTTATATCATCCACATTAGAAATATTTTTCCTTGGGCTATTGTTTACTATTTTTTTTTTGTGGGATCTTTTACTGTTCAAATAGCTCATTTTTTTTTTGCAATTTTCATGGCAATATATACCTATTTTTTCTTTTATAGCTTCTATATCCTCAATCTTAGATAAGAATGTGTTCTTTGTCCTTATTCCATATATATTGTGTTTTAATCTGCTCAGGCTGCCACAACAAAATACCATAGACTGGATGGCTTAAACAACAAAAATTTATTTTTCATGGCTCTGGGAGCTAGGAAGTCCAAGATCAAGGTGCCAGCAAATTTAGTTTCTGGTTAGGGCTTTCTTCCTGGCTTGTAAACTTTATTATGCAATTAAAATTTTAATTTTATAATTAAAAATTAATTATCCAATTAAACAATAACCATTGGTATTCAAAATGGAATTACATAATCTTTATTTATTGACTTTTGGAGAAGTGGTATTTTTTTTTGAAATCAACCCTTTATTTATTTTATAGTTCCCTTCTTATTTCTTGTGCTTTCTTATGAAATGTACCTTTTAAAAACCTGTTAATCCTTAGATCCTCTAATATGCTACTGCAGTCTCTTGTCTGCAAAAATTCTTCGTATCCCTGCATCATAGAGACACCCCTATTAAGAGGTGGTATTGGTCTTATGGCTTGCATTTACCCATAGAATATGGTGGAAGTGACACACTGTGACTGCCAACCTTAAACTTTAAGAGCCCTGTCAACTTCTGCTTTTGCTCCTTTGGAAACCAGCTGCCATTTAAAGGAGCTTGGGCTGGACCACAGAAGGGACAGAGACCATGTAAACAGAGGGAGGCTTAGTCAGACCCCAGCCTTGCCAGCTATTCCAGTTAGGGCACCGGACTTGTGAGTGAAGCTGTTTTACTAATTTTTTTTTTTTCGGTACGCGGGCCTCTCTCTGTTGTGGCCTCTCCCGTTGCGGAGCACAGGCTCCGGACGCGCAGGCTCAGCGGCCATGGCTCACGGGCCTAGCCACTCCGCAGCATGTGGGATCCTCAAGAACCGGGGCACGAACCCGCGTCCCCTGAATCGGCAGGAGGACTCTCAACCACTGCGCCAGCAGGGAAGCCCGAGTGAAGCTGTTTTAGATGTTCCTAGTCCCAGCCAATCTTTTAGCTAAACACAGACTCTTAAGTGACCCCAGCCAACACCACAGAGAGCAGAAGAAGCTCCAGCTGAGCCCAGGCAACAAGCACAATCAAGAAAATCTTAAACTTTTGTTTTAAGACACTAACTTTTGGGTAGCTTGTTATGAATCAATACATAACTGAAACACAAAAGACTGTCTGAATGTATATCACAGTTAAAAACATACATACACACACAATGAAACAAACACTTGGTACTACCATCTTGCTTAGCAATAAACATTATTAAGTAGTTACTTAATGCTCCTTGATCACATCCTCCTCCTTCCCTGCAAGAGATAGCCACAGTCCTGAATATTCAGTTAATCTTTCCCTTGCTTTTGATTTTACCACCTATGTATGCACCCAAAAGTAAGATTTAGTTTTGATGTTTATATAAATGGAATTATACAGTATATATGCTTTGCCACTTTGTTTGCTTAACATTTTGTTTTTATGATTTATCCAAATGGATGTATTAGCTGTAGTTCATTCATTTTCAATGCTGTATTGCATTCTGTTGGTAACATTTGGATTGTTCTAATATTTTGCTCCCATGCTATGAATATTTGTTTTGAATTATATTTCAAAAATTTTAATTTAGCTGTAATTTTTATCAAGGTAAAAATATTGATAAATTTTATCAATTTTAAACATGCACATAGTTTAAAGAGTAAATAGATACACAAAGCTTTTTATAAAGAAGAGCGGCTTTTTCCTTTCCAGTTCCACCTTATCTTTTTTCTTAATTCTCAGAGCCATCCACTTTCAAATTTTAACTGTTTATTTTGTTCTTTTTCTCCACAGGTCTAAATAACATGCGTATAGTGCTACTTGGTTTTTTGAGAATTTAGTTCTTTTTCATGTGAACCCTCTCACCCCAACACACATGTTGTGTTCCCATTCCTCATCCTTCCACATCTTGTAATTTTTTCTAGATGAATATTATAATGACATAAGTACTTTCACAGTTGTTTATGTTGCCTTTCTTGTACTTTTTTTTTTTTTTTTTTTTGCAGTACTCTGGCCTCTCACTGCTGTGGCCTCTCTCGCAGCTAAGACCCAGTGCAGCTGAAATATAAATAAATAAATAAATAAATAAATAATGTTAAAAAAATAAAAAATAAAAAATATCTCTCTGAGGTTATCAATGATAGCATTATGTTTCAAATGTTTTTCTCCCTGCATAGCTTTCTGTTTCTTCCACATTGCTTTTAAAGAAAATCTGTTTGTTTTAGTCTGTCTTTCATAATAGATGATTTCCTCAAAAATCTAGTGATGCTTGGTTGTCTGCTGGATTAAAAAGGGAATTTAAAGCCCCACTGTGTGCGTAGGACCTGCTAACTTTGGTTTTCACTATAGAATAATATGAGTGGACTGTTACACTGCCAGTGTCTTTAGATATTTCCTCTTGGATTGAGGATATTCTTCAGAAAAATATCCTGTGGTCTCTTTCTTGGGAGTATAGGCCTGTATCCTAGTTTTCTTAATTCAGTGCTTCTCAACTTTTTTAAAGTCACAACATACATAATTTTCTATCATAAACTGGAGAAAAGTCAATGAAGCTGTTGTACCCGGAGTGACTGCTCTGGGGGCTGTAGCTGCCCAGACCCCCTGTGGCCATTCCATGTGCCTGTGAGCTTATTAAGAATTCTTTCTCTCTTTAAAAAAAGTATTCCCCCCCCCCCCAACTCCATCTAGAGCCAAGGCCAGGGCAGGCACATAACTGTCCTGGCTCATCCAGGAGGGTGTCATCCTTTTATGCAGGTATGTCTAATATGACCCCCACCCTGATTTTCCCCTGGGCTTTCATCCCTCTCTTCCCCTTGACCCCCATGTGCCTTAGGCCCCAGGGATTGGCAGATATCTGGTAAACCCCAGCTCCAGTGCTTTCTTAACCCTCTGGATATGCCTTTTCTAATCCTTCTAGTCTCTGGGGAATTCTCTTCCTTTACCACCAGCTCGGATGCACCTTTTAAAAATTCACCCTTTTAATGATATGCTGTATGGAAATATTTTGCTGAGTATCTTGCTGGCCATGTGGCTGGAAAAAGAATTCCTGACCACCGGTTGACATTGAGGTTTGGATATGACAGGCACCTCTCTCAGGGTCACACAGTGGGATCCTGCAGGAAAAGGGCTGCTTATTTTGATGCGACCAACTTTTGTTCAGTTTCTCTAAGTGTGCTATACTCAACAGATGCTGTGGGACACAAAGGTAGATACAATCAATCAGTCTCTTTTTTCAAGGAAGCTTGCACTCTAACAAGTGAGAAAACTGGGGTGAAAGAAGAGATGTGTAGAAGAATGTGCTGAGTGGAAGAGGTCAGCTCTAAATTGCTCCAGCAAGTTGAGGTATGGATGGCTGCCTCTCAGGAGGTGGCTTTGCCTGTGTCTGGGCAGTTCTCAGTGTGAGGGAGGCTTTCCTTTATCTGAGCTGAAATCTGCTTCCCCTGATCCCAGCTCTGCCCTCAGGGCCATGTTGAATAAACCTAGCCTTGCAGATTTTGAAGATATTTATAGTTAGCCTGTGGTGGTTTGTTTTTGACTGCCTCTCGGTCTCTTCTCTGCGAGAATTCCCCAGGTTGTGGAACTTAGTGGGAGACTGGGAGTTAGGGGAAGTTTCTTTCTTTCCCAACATGGTATCTGAAATGTGCCAAGTCCTCTCCAGGACCTTGGCAGCTCTAGATCAGTCTGTGACCAAGGCTGGGTCAGTTGGAGGATCCCCCTCTGGACTGTGAACCTGGAGGGAGTGCTGCAATATGCAGCAATGAGTCATTCATTACTGAGAAATTGTAGTGGAGATAAGAGTTCAGAGAAGGCAGCAGTGGAACCAGTAGTGCCAACATTGCTGTCCCAACTAGACTGTCCCCTGGCATTTGAGACAGGAAAGGGGCAGGGCACAACCTTTAAAAGCATGACATAGCCGTTGAGGACACAACATAAACTGGTTAGAACTAACTAGGTCCAAGATGGCGGACGAATTGACTTCCACTAGACCTTGAGCCTCAGTATACGCTCATGCTAAGTGACATCAGCAAGCTAAATGACACACTCACTGGTGCCATGACAGTTCCGAGGATGATCATAAAAGGCCAAAAAGTGGGTGGGGGACCCAATTCCTGGACATCCCCGCCCCTTCCCCAAAATAGTTGGAATAATCCTCTCACTCATTAGCCTATGAAATTACCCAACCCTATAAAAACTGACAATCCCATCCCCTGGGGCATCTTGCCTTCCGAGATGGCCCACACTGTCTATGGAGTGTGCATTTCCCTGAATAAGCCTTTCGCTTTACTATGGCTTGCTCTTGAATTCTTTCCTGCGTGAAGCCAAGAACCGACACTTGGTGGCAGTCCGAGGGACTCACCTGAGATCTGGAATGTGACCATCCTCTCCGGTCCCACTTTCTTTCCTGCAGCACATTGGCTGCATCACTTGCTGCCCAGTCTCTCTGTTTCAGTCTCTTTTCCAAGCCTAGTTCCCAAGCCTTCCAGTCATTTCTGTTGTTACCAATAGGTTCTTTCTTGCCTAAGTTAGCTAGAGTTGATTTTTATTATTGACAAGAACTAAGGCTGATACAAAAACTGTCTTATTCCCCACATCCTCCTTACCACCCCCAAGTCTTCTGTTTTCTAAACCCAACAGTTACTTTCTAGGTCCTTCACTATTTAAGTGGTGTCCCTGTAAGCAGGGTTAGAGCTGAGCACTGCTCCAAATGGGGTCTGATCAGGAGCTGGTACATGGGGGACTCTCAGTGACCTTGATCTTTGTACCATAGTGACATGGTCTACTGTACATCCTGAAATGTCACCAATAGGATTGCTATTCCTTCTTCTTAGGGGAAGCCTGAGAAAGTGTGGGCAGAGGGGTATGAAGGTGCTCTTCCTTCTGCATAATGGTATGATTTGAATTTTCACAACTGAAATGCAAGACTTCACATTAAATTTTCTCTTATTCATTTCAGTCCATTGTTCCATCTGTGAAATAACTTTGAATATTGAATTGTCTTTCATCTTTACATCTCCCAAGTTCTGCACTGTGGCTGCCATGCAGTGGCAGGAATGAATGACTTGTTAGACATTAACTATTTGAGGAGAACATCTAGATTGTTTATGCCCACTCTATCTTCCTTTCACAAGGTTCCTGAGAGAAATGTCCCTGCAAGGAACACTTGCAAATGACAATAAATGCACTTCATCATTGTCTGGGCCTGTGCCCAACACCAGCTACACTTTCTCCCTGAAGTGTGGCATTCTGATACAGGAATATTGGATCATGGCAACAAATCATCCTATAATTTTGCAGGCAGTCAAATGAAATTAAAAGGTCTGTAGTTTCGGAAATTTCCTTGTTTATGTGTCAGCCCAAACTGTGGAAGCCCTCCTAGGCAAGTCCTCTTTTAATTCCTTGGTTGTAATGAATGGGAATTTTGAGAACCCAAGTATCTGAGGTTGGTCAAGGGGTTTCACTTACTAACTAAAACTAACACTTTCCCTGTTAGTTTTAATGCCTGGTGTTGCTGCCCTGTCCTTCCCCCCTTCCCTGGGGCTTGCCAGCAATCAGAATGCACTCTCAGGTTTAAAAAGAGCTCACTCCATAGTGAAGGAGAGGACAGAGGCTTGTCCAGGGCCTGCCCTGAAGCCAGTGTTGTCCCTTGACTGACTATTCCTGGGGGAAGGGGTGAGAATGTTTTGAATTCTTTTATTATGGCCCTCAGGGCAGATGTTAGGGGTTGAAGATGACATCCAAACACAACCTTCTTTTATTTTTATTTGAAACACTGATAGACAAGTTTTCCATGATTTCTTTTTAGAAACATAGCCAGCATGACTTCTAAACAAAAGGGACACTGAGTGGTAGGTTTGTAGATACTTCATGCTCTCTGTCTCACTGCACATGTGCAATCGGATTTTTGGAAGGGTCACAGTGGCCTTGGTGGACCTTATGGAAGAACAATAGACAATGACAACCATTGATCTAAATTTACTTCCCTGGAGAAGGAGAAGACTTTTGCGTGCAAGTGTCAGGGGGAATCAGGCTCTGTGTTGGGGATTTTCCAGAGGGTCTTTCAAAATACAACTGGTTTCACTTAAGGAAATGTGTCTCCGTTTGGCATGTGTTCTATTTTCTGTAATTTATCAATCATTATTTCTGGTGACTCTGATGACACTCTGGACATTTATTCTAAAATTATAAGGTGCAAAATATTTGATCCTAAATAGAAACTCAGGTAGAGTAGTAGGAGCTTTCTGGCTCTCTTCTATTATGTGTTTATGGACCTAGGCTGTTTGTTGGCACTGGAGATATCAACCGGGTACCTGGCCACAGGCAAGGGCTCATGATTTGGGCTAATTGTCATGACAAGGCTTGTCATGACAAAGGCTAATTGTGGAGCCCACATTCTTGGAAACAGTGATTGGTTTCATCTGTGAGGACTGAAGTATGGTCAGAGCCTGGGATTTGTCTATGGACACTGAGAGAGAGAAATCTCTCTCCTTGAGGTTGCTTGGCTTGGGGGAGGGGAGGTGTGACAGAGCCTCTGGTGGTCACCTTCCTTGTCATGTGGAGAGGGTCTTTGAAGAATGAATGCTAGAGGCTGTCTATTTTTTTTTAACATCTTTATTGGAGTATAATTGCTTTACATTGTTGTGTTAGTTTCTGCTGTATAACAAAGTGAATCAGCTCTACGTATACATATATCCCCATATCTTCTACCTCTTGCGTCTCCCTCTCACCCTCCCTATAGCACTCCTCTAGGTGGTCGCAAAGCACAGAGCTAATCTCCCTGTGCTATGCAGCTGCTTCCTACTAGCTGTCCATGCCACTCTCTCACTTCGTCCAAGCTTATGCTTCCCCCTCTCTGTGTCCTCAAGTCCATTCTCTACGTCTGCATCTTTATTCCTACCCTGACCCTAGGTTCTTCAGAACCATTTTTTTTTCTTTTTAGATTCCATATATATGTGTTATCATAGGGTATTTGTTTTACTCTTTCTGACTTCACTCTGTATGACAGAATCTAGGTCCATCCACCTCACTACAAATAATTCAATTTCGTTTCTTTTTATGGTTGAGTAATATTCCATTGTATATATGTGCCACATCTTCTTTATCCATTCATCTGTTGATGGACATTTAGGTTGCTTCAACGTCTTGGCTGTTCTAAATAGAGCTCAATGAACATTGTGGTACATTACTCCTTTTGAATTATGGTTTTCTCAGGGTATATGCCCAGTAGTGAGATTGCTGGGTCATATGGTAGTTCTATTTTTAGTTTCTTAAGGAACCTCCATATTGTCCTCCATAGTGGCTGTATCAATTTACATTCCCACCAACAGTGCAAGAGGGTTCCCTTTTCTCCACACCCTCTCCAGCATTTATGGTTTGTAGATTTTTTGATGATGGCCATTCTGACTGGTGTGAGGTGATACCTTTGCATTTCTATAATGATTAGTGATATTGCGCATCCTTTCATGTGTTTGTTGGCAATCTGTATATCTTCTCTGGAGAAATGTCTATTTAGGTCTTCTGTCCATTTTTGGATTGGGTTGTTTTTTTGATATTGAGCTGCATGAACTGCTTGTATATTTTGGAGATTAATCCTTTGTCAGTTGCTTCATTTGAAAATATTTTCTCCTATTCTGAGGGTTGTGTTTTTGTCTTGCTTATGGTTTCCTTTGCCGTACAAAAGCTTTTAAGTTTCATTAGGTCCCATTTTTTAATTTTTGTTTTTATTTCCATTTCTCTAGGAGGTGGGTCAAAAAGGATCTTGCTGTGATTTATGTCAAAGAGTGTTCTGCCTATATTTTCCTCTAAGGGTTTTACAGTGTCTGGCCTTACATTTAGGTCTTTAATCCATTTTGAGTTTATTTTTGTGTATAGTGTTAGGGAGTGATCTAATTTCATTCTTTTCCATGTAGCTGTCCAGTTTTCCCAGCACCACTTATTGAACAGGCTGTCTTTTCTCCATTGTATACTCTTGCCTCCTTTTTCAAAGATAGGTGATCATATGTACATGGGTTTATCTCTGGACTTTCTATCCTGTTCCACTGATCTATATTTCTATTTTTGTGCCAGTACCATACTATCTTGATTACTGTAGCTTTGTAGTATAATCTGAAGTCAGGGAGCCTGCTTCCTCCAGCTCTGTTTTTCTTCTCAAGATTGCTTTGGCTATTCAGGGTGTTTTGTGTTTCCATGCAGATTGTGAAATTTTTTGTTCTAGTTCTGTGAAAAATGCCAGTGGTAGTTTGATAAGGATTGCACTGAATCTGTAGATTGCTTTGGGTAGTAGAGTCATTTTCATAATGTTGATTCTTCCAGTCCAAGAACATGGTATATATCTCCATCTGTTGGTATCATCTTTAATTTCTTTCATCAGTGTCTTATAGTTTTCTGTATACAGTTTTTTTTTGTCTCCTTAGCTAGGTTTATTCCTAGGTATTTTATTCTTTTTGTTGCAATGGTAAATGGGAGTGTTTCATTAATTTCTCTTTCAGATTTTTCATCATTAGTGTATAAGAGTGGAAGAGATTTCTGTGCATTACTTTTGTATCCTGCTACATTACCACATTCATTGTTTAGCTCTAGTAAACATCATTAGGATGGTAACATCTTTAGGATTCTCTATGTATAGTTTCATGTCATCTGCAAACAGTGACAGTTTTACTTCTTCTTTTCTGATTTGGATTCCTTTTATTTCTTTTTCTTCTCTGATTGCTGTGGCTAAAACTTCCAAACTATGTTGAATAATAGTAATGAGAATGGACAACCTTGTCTTGTTTCTGATATTAGAGGGAATGGTTTCAGTTTTTCACCATTGACAATGATGTTGGCTGTGGGCTTGTCATATATGGTCTTTATTATGTTGAGGTAAGTTCCCTCTATGCCTACTTTCTGGAGGGTTTTTATCACAAATTGGTGTTGAATTTTGTCAGAAGATTTTTCTACATCTATTGAGATTATCATATGGTTTTTATCCTTCAGTTTGTTAATATGGTGTATCATATTGATTGATTTACATATATTGAAGAAACCTTGCATTCCTGGGATAAAACCCACTTCCTCATGATGTATTATCCATTTAATCTGCTGTTGGATTCTGTTTGTTAGTATTTTTTTTGAGGATTTTTGCAACTATGTTCATCAGAGATATTGGTAGTATTCTTTTTCTGTGACATCTTTGTTGGGTTTTGGTATCAGGGTGATGGTGGCCTTGTAGAATGAGTTTGGGAGTGTTCCTCCCTTTGCTATATTTTGTAAGAGTTTGAGAGGAATAGGTGTTAGCTCTTCTCTAAATGTTTGATAGAATTCTTCTGTGAAGCCATCTGGTCCTGGGCTTTTGTTAGTTGGAAGTTGTTTAATCACAGTCTCAATTTTAGTGTTTGTGATTGGTTTGTTTATATTTTCTATTTCTTCCAGGTTCAGGCTCAGAAGGTTGTGCTTTTCTAAGAATTTGTCCTTTTCTTCCAGGTTGTCCATTTTATTGGCATATAGCTGCTTGTAGTAATCTCTCATGATCCTTTGTATTTCTGCAGTGTCAGTTGCTACTTCTCCTTTTTCATTTCTAATTCTATTGATTTGAGTCCTCTCCCTTTTTTTCTTGATGAGTCTGGCTAATGGTTTATCAATTTTGTTTATCTTCTCAAAGAACCAGCTTTTAGTTTTATTGATCTTTGCTATGTTTCCTTCATTTCTTTTTCATTTATTTCTGATCTGATTTTTATGATTTCTTTCCTTCTGCTAACTTTGGGGGGGTTTTGTTCTTTTTTCTCTAATTGGTTTAGGTTTAAAGTTAGGTTGTTTATTTGAGATGTTTCTTGTTTCTTGAAGTAGGATTGTATTGCTATAAACTTCCCTCTTAGAACTGCTTTTGCTGCATCCCATATGTTTTAGGTTGTCGTGTTTTCGTTGTCATTTGTTTCTAGGTATTTTTTGATTTCCTCTTTCATTTCTTCAGTGATCTATTGGTTATTAAGTAGTGTATTGTTTAGGCTCCATGTGTTTGTATTTTTTTACAGCTCTTTTCCTGTAATTGATGTCTAGTCTCATAGTGTTGTGTTCGGAAAAGATACTTGATATGACTTCAATTTTCTTAAATTTACCAAGACTTGATTTGTGACCCAAGATATGATGTATACTATAGAATGTTCCATGAGAACTTGAGAAGAAAGTGTATTCTGTTGTTTTGGATGGAATGTCCTATAAATATCAATTAAGTCCATCATGTTTAATATGTCATTTAAAGCTTGTGTTTCCTTATTTATTTTCATTTTGGATGATCTGTCCATTGGTGAATGTGGGGTGTTAACGTCCCCTACTATGATTGTGTTACTGTCAATTTCCCCTTTTATGGCTGTTAGCATTTGCCTTATGTATTGAGGTGCTCCTATGTTGGGTGCATAAATATTTACAATTGTTTTATCTTCTTGGATTGATATCTTGATCATTATGTAGTTTCCTTTTTGTCTCTTGTAACATTCTCTATTTTAAAGTCTATTTTTCTGATATGAGAATTGCTACTCCAGCTTACTTTTGTTTTCCATTTGCATGGAATATCTTTTTCCATCCCCTCACTTTCAGTCTGTATGTTTCCCTAGGTCTGAAGTGGGTCTCTTATAGGTAGCATACATACTGGTCTTGTTTTTGTATCCATTCATACAGTCTATGTCTTTAGGTTGGAGCATTTAATCCATTTACATTTAAGGTAGTTATCGATATGTATGTTCGTATTACCATTTTCCTAATTGATTTGTATTTGTTATTGTAGGTCTTTTCCTTCTCTTGTGTTTTCTGCCTAGAAAAGTACCGTTAGCATTTGTTGTAAAGCTGGTTTGGTGGTGCTGAATTCTCTTAGCTTTTGCTTGTCTGTAAAGATTTAAATTTCTCCATTGAATCTGAATGAGATCCCTGCTGGGTAGAGTAATCTTGGTTGTAGGTTTTTCCCTTTCATCAGTTTAAATATGTCCTGCCACTCCCTTCTTGCTTGCAGAGTTTCTGCTGAAAGATTAGCTGTTAACCTTATGGGGATTCCCTTGTGTGTTATTTGTTGTTTTTCCCTTGCTGCTTTTAATATGTTTTCTTTGTATGTAATTTTTGACAGTTTGATTAATATGTGTCTTGGCGTATTTCTCCTGGATTTATCCTGTATGGGACTCTCTGTGTTTCCTGGACTTGATTAACTATTTCCTTTCCCATATTAGGGAAGTTTTCAACTATAATCTCTTCAAATATTTTCTCAGTCCCTTTCTTTTTCTCTTCTTTTTCTGGGACCCCCATAATTCAAATGTTGGCATGTTTAATGTTGTCCCAGAAGTCTCTGAGACTCTCCTCAAGTCTTTTCATCCCTTTTTCTTTATTCTGCTCTGCAGTAGTTATTTCCACTATTTTATCTTCCAGGTCACTTACCCGTTTTTCTCCCTCAATTATTCTGCTATTGATTCCTTCTAGAGAATTTTTAATTTCATTTATTGTGTTGTTCATCATTGTTTGTTTGCTCTTTAGTTCTTCTAGGTCCTTTTTAAACGTTTCTTGTATTTTCTCCATTCTGTTTCCAAGATTTTGGATCATCTTTACTCTCATTACTCTGAATTGTTTTTCAGATAGACTGCCTGTTTCCTCTCATTTGTTTGGTCTTGTGGGTTTTTACCTTGCTCTTTCATCTGCTGTGTATTTCTCTGTCTTCTCATTTTGCTTAACTTACTGTGTTTGGTGTCTCCTTTTCTCAGGCTGCATGCTCGTAGTTACTGGTTTCTTTTGTGTCTGCCCCCAGTTGGTAAGGTTGGTTCAGTGGGTTGTGTAGGCTTCTGGTTGGAGGGGACTGATGCCTGTATTCTGCTGGATGAGGCTGGATCTTGTCTTTCTGGTGGTCAGGACTGCATCCGGTGCTGTGTTTTGTGGTGTCTGTGGCCTTATTATGATTTTAGGCAGCCTCTCTGCTAATGTGTTCCTGTCTTGCTAGTTGTTTGGCATGGAGTGTCCAGCACTGGATCTTGCTGCTTGTTGGGTGGAGCTGCATCTTAACGTTGAGAGGGAGATCTATGGGAGAGCTCTCGCTGATTAATATTATGTTGGGCTGGGAGGTCTCTGGTGGTCCAATGTCCTGAACTCAGCTCTCCCAACTCAGAGGCTCAGGCCTGACACCGGTTTGAGCACCAAGACCCTGTCAGCCACATGGCTTGTGGCAGGTGAAGTAATGGTCCCCCAAAGACACGGACATCCAAATCCCTGGAGCTGCCTGGCTGATGTGCAGTGATGGGGACCCAGGGCCGCTGGAGGCTCAGGGCAGTAGCCTGCAGTGCACAGGGTGGCCTGGTGTCCTCAGGGTCAGAGCTGGGAAATCTGTGCCACCTGCACTGCCCAGCGCGCCAGGGACTCTTCCTCCTAGAGGCTGTCTTAATGAGACAGATCAAGAGAGAGCAAAAGTGAGGGAAAGGACAAAATGGAGGGAAGTAGTAAGATGGAGACAGATAGGCAAGTCCTGGATGTTTATTATCATTAATTTCAAAACATATATATTTATATATTATATATATATTATGAAAGTAATATTTGTTTAGTATAACAAACCTGAAAATCCAGAAAATCCAAAAGAGAAAAATAACAAAATAATAAAACAATGTAATCCCTGCATCATAGAAAAATACTGTTAATGTTTTTTTATGTGGGCTTGTCATTTTTTCTATACATATTTATGTATCCACGTGTGTATCTTAAAATCCATCTATGTATTTTAAAGTCCACTTTCAACAGTAGGAGAGAAATCACCATCTCACGAGTTTCCTGTCACTTTCATGGCCTCAGCTAGTTCTTTCTTTGTACTCAGACAGAAGTACTGAGAAGCCACACCACTTTTTTTTTTGTAATTAATTTTTATTGGAGAATAGTTGATTTACAATGTTGTGTTAGTTTTTGTTGTACAGCAAAGTGAATCGGTTATACACATATATATATCTGAAACTGTGCACCTCAGATTGGGACTTGAACCCATGCACCTGGGACTTGAACCTGGCCAAAACCCAGATTGAGACTTGAATCCACGCAGCTGGAACTCGAATCCAGCCCAAACCCACAGTCTTCCAGCTGAGATCACACACCTGAGTGGAAAAATCAGGAAGCAGACAGGTTGGAGGCAGGCAATAGACAAGGTCCTGGTTTCAGGACTTAATGAAGCTCAGGTTCTTGATGTCTCATCACAGAAAGAATTCAGTGAGAGAAAAAGTGACAGGTAAGAAGTGGATTTATTTAGAGAGAAACACACTCCATAGACAGAGTGTGGGCCATCTCAGAAGGTGAGAAAGGCACCAGGGTATGGGGTTGTCAGTTTTTATAGGGGCGGGTAATTTCATAGGCTAATGAGTGGGAGGAGTATTCCAGCTATTTTAGGAAGGGGTGGGGATTTCCAGGAATTGGGCCACCGTCCACTTTTTGATCCTTATGGTTGGTCTTGGAACTGTCATGACACCTATAGGTGTGTCATTTAGCTTGCTGATGTGAGTGTATACTTAGGCTCAAGGTCTCATGGAAGTCGACTTGTCTGCCATCTTGGACCCATTTGGTTCTCTTCAGTTTATGTTGTGTCCTTGGGCTCTGTCATTCTTTCAAAAGTTGTGCCTGGCTTCCTTCCCTCCTGTTTCATAACCACTCTTTTTTATTTTATTTATTTTATTTATTTATTTTTGGCTGTGTTGGGTCTTCGTTGCTGCATGTGGGCTTTCTCTAGTTGCGGCGAGAGGGGGCTACTCTTCATTGCAGTGCGTGGACTTCTCATTGCAGTGGTTTCTCTTGTTGTGGAGCACAGGCTCTAGGTGTGCGGGCTTCAGTAGTTGCAGCACACGGGCTCAATAGCTGTGGCTCATGGGCTCTAGAGCACAGGCGCAGTAGTTGTGGCGCACGGGCTTAGTTGCTCCGCAGCATGTGAGATGTTCCCAGACCAGGGATCAAATCCGTGTGCCCTGCATTGGCAGGCAGATTCTCAATGACTGCACCACCAGGGAAGCCCTCCACTCTTTTTTAGATTCTTTTACCATATAGGTCATTACAGAGTATGTTGCCACACCACTTCTACTTGTTAATGTTTCTCTTTTAACTTAAAATTATCAGAGAGATAAGGCAATACTTAGCAGCATGTGATTGCTTATGGAGGCTCCTCTCGTATCCCCACCAGCCAGCTTGCTGCATCTGGCTCTATGACGTCTATTAAGGGAGGAAATTCCAGGCCCTTCCCTTGATCTGGCCGTGTGCCTGCGTGTTTGCCTGCGTGCGTGCGTGCGTGCGTGCCTGTGTGTATGAGTGCACGTCTGACACTCCATTTACCCTGCCTGAACTGCCAGCCCTGCTCAGGAGAATAGATTTCAATCTACATGCATACTTCTGTCCTCTTCGGTGCCAATTCCTGTTCCCCCTGCTTAGGAGTACATTCTCTGTGCCCCAGAGCCTGAAATAAATTTTGTGGAGGACAAACTGTTTTTTCTTCTATAACCAGAGATAAGAGACTCTAGCCCTCTGGAGCCACAGGCTACACTAGCCTGAGGGTCGGTGACTGATAGCAAATCTCATGAAAGTGTGTTTCGATAAGGAGAGAGAGAGAGAGAGAGAGAGAGAGAGGGAGAAAGAGGGAGATATCTTGAGGGCTATGAGGCCTGAAAAGAGAGCAGGAGTGGGAAAATCAGGAAGTAGACAGATTGGAGGCAGGCAATAGACAGGGTCCTCCTGGCTTTGCAGTTGCAGATGGGTGTTTCATCCTCTGCTGTTTCTCGGACTTGTTTACTGAGCCAGATGCCTTGAGGCATGGGCTTGCCCTGCCTACATTTGTTGTCCTGAGTCGTTTCACTGGCCACTCTTTGTACACATTAAAATGGGTGGTGTTAAGTTCTGTGAAGCAATTAGATTTTAAGGAGATGGCACTGATTGGGATATGCATAAAAAGATGTTCAATGGATCTGGGCCCACAGGGCACCTATCATTTACTCAAAAGTCCTCCAGAAGAGGGTGGAACTCTCTAGGCCTGAGGCTCCACCCTGGTGACACTCTGGGGGCTGGGAGGTTGGGCTGAGCTGCTGGGAGTCACAAAAGGCCTATAGTGGATGAAATGGATGGATACATGCCTGCTCCGTGAGGGTTAAGGGCCAGCACCACTCTATCCTGAAACCTGCAGGATGACACCAGGCATCAGGTTTGATGAGTATTGAGAGTGGGCTGGGTGTGAGGAGATAAGTGAATTGAGGAGGATGAGTAACTGGGTAAGAGAGGCAACCTTCCTTTTATGAAGATTCGGGTTGAGGAAAAAAGCAGGGCAGGTGAAATCAGGAAAAGAACCATCAGCCAGGCTGACTTCTTTCTTTATCCTGAGCAGAGGACTTTGCTGCCAAAGAGGTAGGATAGGATTCAAGGATGGCCAGTGTTCATTCATTTATCCAATAAATAATTACCCATCAGGCACATATTGATGTGTTGAGGATACAGAGAAGATGCAGCCTCTGCTCTCAAGTAACTTGTTGCGCATTTCTACCTCTGTGCCTTTGCTTACACCATTTTCTCTGCCCGGCCTTCTCTCCCTCCTCTCTCCATCTTTTCCAGGGTTTCTCAACTTCAGCACTATTGACATTTTGGGCTGGGTAATTCTTTGTTGCAGGGGCTGTGTTGTGCACTGTAGAACTTTTTAGCAGCATCCTTGGCTTTTTCCCACTAGATGCCAGGCCCTGCCATTGGTTGTGATATCCAGATTGTCTCTAGACATTGCCAGATATCCCTTGGGGGACAATGGAACCACGGACCCATTTGGGGTTTATTCATCTTTTGTGACCTCCCTCAAGTCCCACCTTCTCCCTGAACCTTGCTCTGGCTCCTGCTCCTTCTGAGGACTTCTCCTTTCTTTGGTCTCCTGTACCAGTGATTGGTGCTGCTGTGCAATTTAACACATCATCTTCTACTCCTCTCTGGCCCTGGAGATGTAGATGTCATTCAGGCACCGAGACCAACCTATTACATCTCCGAGAACGAGCTGCTTCAATTCTGCCAGGGAGCCCCCAGTTTCCTCAACTGTCAAATCAAACTCAGTGAAAGACCAGAAGATGGTGTAACAGATGTGAAAGAACCTGGATTATAACTTTGCTATAAAGCAGTGATTAAGCAATTATTGGAAATTTATAACATGAAGAACACTAAACTCTCAATAATTAGAGATTAATAAGAACCAAAAGTCATTCTCTGAGCCCTTGGGTAGCTGGTGCCAGGATTCAAGTCATCCATTCCCTCATACGTGCAATGTTTACTGAGATGTACTATGCGCCTGGCATTGGGTCAGGCACTGGGTGTGCAGAAATAAAGTTTCTGCCGACACCCAGCTCAGTTTGCTGGGGATGAAGGATGTCATAGTCATCAACAGTTGCAGCCACAGCCTGTGGTGAGCTGGTGAGCCCTGAGGGAACTCAGGAAGGAAAAGAATACCTGCCATCTAGCAGCCATCAGACTGCAGCCACTACCCACAGCGAGCGCTGAGGAAACTCAGGACAGGAGAACACAGGATACTGGCCCCAGATAGCTGAGGTACATATCAAAGGAATGATTTCAGTGAGCCCAGACTCTTGCCTCTTCCCATACATAGAAAAGCACTAAATTCCTTAACTTGAGCTATCTGGTTTTCTTTAATTAACAATAATCTTTTGCCGTTCAGACTACCTGCCCTTTGTTGCAAAACTCCTATGTATCCTGGCTCCCCCCTCACCTCCTGGAGCAGTTCTCTCAGGGTTACTTGAGATGCAGCGTCCCAGGCTTGAAGACCTAAAAATTCCCGCCAAATAAAACATAACTCTCAACTTTTAGGTTCTGAATAATTTTTCAGTGACAGAGACCAAATAAAGGTGGCAAGTGATGTAACAGAGATATTTCTAAAGTGCTGAAAGAGCACAGAGGGGAGGCACCTGACCTGGAACGGGAGGTATTAGGAGGCCTTCTTAGAAGAGGTGACCACTAAAACAGTCTTGAAGGACAAATAGGAGATAGAAGAAAAAGGCTGTTTCAGAAGAAGGAAGAACACATGTAAAAGGCACGGAGTTTCAAAGAGCAAGTGTGCTTAAGGAAATTTTTAGCAGTTTTATGCATCTGAGGAGGTCTGTTGACTTAAGGGACTGGGCAGTTTCGTGAGTACCAGACTAGTGAGGGCCTTAAGTGGCCTTATTTCAGTTTTTAAAAAGGTCCCTAAAGAAGGCAACGTTTGAACCTAAGAAAATGCATTTAAGCCGTCGGGTTTTCAGCCAGCACGGCGGCAGGAGATTCCCTACA
>NW_006792448.1:5454754-5462700 GCF_000442215.2 Lipotes vexillifer
CCGCCGAGAAAAGCGGTCTTTGCAGACGCTGCAGGACTGTCGAGACCCCCACGCTCGAGGCCCCGCTGCCGCCTCCGCCGCTCCCGGTGCCGCCCCGTCCGCCGCGGGCTCGCACCGCCGAGCGCCGGCCGCAGGCTCCGGGGCTCTTGAGTCCTTGGTCGCAAGAGCGACTTTGCAGAGGGGGCTGGGCATGGCGGGGACGGGCCTAGGCAGTCCGAGCGCCCTTCCTTCCCGCCCGCTGCCCGCCCCGTGGTACCGCCCCGCTGGGGTCCCCACCTGCCGGCCTCCCAGACCCAGCGAGGGCAGCATCCTTCCCCAGAGCGGTTTCTCAAGCTGGCGGAGTTCTCCAAGTGTTACAGCTTGGAGCGCGGCTCCCGTGTCTGTCCTGATGTCCTCAGTCCACGACAGGCTTAAGCAACTAATATTATTGGTTATATTATGAACAGATGACTGAACGGTGTCATCCCCCTTCTCTTTAACCAGAAAGCATTTATCATGTGTCTGCCGTTTACATTGCCCTTTGCTTGGCATGTGGCAGCGCGCACTTCCTCTCCTCCGGGAACTTAATGTCGGGAGACAGTTACCGCTAGCAGAGTTCGCCCCCCTTTCTACTGCACCTTCTCGGAGGTGTCTCCAGGAGCTACACAAACCAAACGCATGTTGCCATCTACAGTGTGAGTGTTGGAAGGAAAGGTCACTTAAGTGTGCAACAGAGGCTTCAGAGAGGAGGTGGGGCTTGCAGCGGACTTCGGAGGGGCTCTTCCTGGTTGGGAGTGGAGTAGGAGGCGAGCGAGTTGAGGGAGAATGAGGTATGACCGAGGCGGGGGTGGGGGGATTCTCTCGTTGGGGGGAAGTGTGTGCTGGCCTGTGAGACCTCCTCTCCTCCAGCAGATACGGTGCTGCCTTTAAATTTCAAGTGCCCTCAGTAAGACCGCAGGGTGTGACACCTGAGACCTAGAACGAAGACTGAGCCATTGGGGAAACGGCACCTGCCCTGGGTGGGCACAGGAGGTCCAAACTGGGAAGCAGGAAGCTGTCTGGGGTTTTATGGGCAGCTGCATAATAGGAGTGTGACATTTGTCTTCCAGGGTGATCCTTTTTATTAAGAAGGCCTGTTTAGACACCATTAATGGCTTATTCAAATGCTAGTTATGCAGGGCTGAAGGAAATCTCAGTTTCAATGGGTTCTTAGTTAATAATCAGAGCAGGGCTGGAAGAGAGAGGCTTCCCAGGGAAGGACTGATGTTTCAGAGACGCTTTGAAAAATACTTATATATACCAATGTTTTATTTATCCTAACAGACTTTCTCCCTGAAAAGAACACCCCAACTTCAAAGGAAAGGAGGTGTCAAGTCATTTTTAAAAACATGTTTTTATTTATTTAATTTTTAGCTGCGTTGGGTCTTCGTTGCTGTGCACAGCCTTTCTCTAGTTGCGGCAAGCAGGGGGCTACTCTTTGTTGCAGCGTGTGGGCTTCTCATTGTGGTGGCTTCTCTCGTTGCAGAGCATGGGCTCTAGGAGTGTGGGCTTCAGTAGTTGTGGCATACAGGCTTAGTTGCTCAGTGGCATGTGGGATCTTCCCAGGCCAGGGCTCGAACCTGTATCCCTTGCATTGGCAGGAGGACTCTTAACCACTGCACTACCAGGGAAGTCCCCGAGTCATTTTTAGATTTAGGAGGTAGCAAGTATTAATGAGAACCTATTGCTGGGGGTGGGGGGTGGGAGTAAGTGTCTTCTCGCAGCTGGTGTAAAGTTGATGGCCTTCCGGTTCGTGTGGGAGGCTATGGCCAGAAGACGAAGACACACCAGGGAGACTGCTGATTGTTCAAGTGCTCTCCTCCCAAACCTCCCCAAAAGGCGCCTTTTGAATTTACCTCTTTCTAGTCTCCAACTTGGAGTCTCTTTGGGGTTGCCAAAGTCTTCCTTTAAAATACAAACACCTGGAACACTCCTTAAAGGAGAGAGGGAAAGGATGACAGGAGATTGGGAAAGGGAGGTAAGAGGGATGGAGATAAGAAGGATTTTGAGGTGTGGGGTATCTTGAAGGAGTGGGATCTGGGAGGGTGTCTGCAGGGAGATACTTGGGTGTGGCAGTAGAAGAGCACTGGATCTTGAGTGACAAGGAGCACTGACATTGACATTGAGCATTGACAAGGAGCTGGGAGGGCGCTAGACACAAACTTTGCCTAGTGTGCAGTCAGTGATTATAAAAAAACAGCATTAGCGGGCTTCCCTGGTGGCGCAGTGGTTGAGAGTCCGCCTGCCGATGCAGGGGATACGGGTTCGTGCCCCGGTCCGGGAAGATCCCACACGCCGCGGAGCGGCTGGGCCCGTGAGCCATGGCCGCTGAGCCTGCGCATCCTGCGCTCCGCAACAGGAGAGGCCACAAAAGTGAGAGGCCCGTGTACCGCAAAAAAAAAAAGAAAAAAAAAATGTAACCTATAAAAACTATTTACAGATTAGCAAACATTTTCCAACTCACTGTCTCTACTTCCTGTCCCCCACTCTCCCCTAAATCCAAGGCTCTCCGAGTTTTGCTCCCACCATGCCAGGCTTTTCCTCCCAAGGTCATCAGGAACCTCCTTGTTGTGGAATCACATGGACAACCTCTCAGAAACAGAAGCCACTATTAGCACTCCCTTCTTTAAATCTGTTTTGCTTCGGATTCTGCGGTGCCCACTCTCCTGATTCTCCTCCCACCTCTCTGGTTATGCTTCTTGGCCTCTCTAATGCCTTTTTTCTTCTGTTTCAGCTTAAAGGCTGGTTTTCTCTGGGGTCGCTTGCTCATCTTCTCACTACTTGAGGTCATTTTATTGATTCATGGTTTGAATTATCACCTGCAGTCCAAATCACTTTCCTAAGGCCCAGACCACTATGGCCAACTGCCTCCTGGAAGCCTCTACTAGGATTTTGCTGCAACTTGCTTCTTTTCTGTGTTTCGCTTTTCGGTGTGTGTCACCACCACCTCAGTTGTCCAGGACAGTCATCCTTGATGACTTCCTTTGTCTTATCCCCCACATGAAATCGATCACTAAGTCTTAATTCTATCCCCCAAAGTGCTTTATTTTTTAAAATTTATTTGTTTTTAATTAAGTTGAGGTTTACTCAGAATTATTTACCTGCTGTCTTCACTGATTCTTCTACCTCCCTCTATTCTGCAAACAGAAACAACCCCAGGGAATTGCCAGCTCCATTTTTCCTCTCCACTCTCTCCATTTGGGTCATTTGCACTTTTCCAGCTTTTTTTGTTCTTTTCCATTATGGTTTGTTACAGGATATTGAATATAGTTCCCTGTGCTATACAGTAGGACCCTGTTGTTTATCCATCCTATATATAATAATTTGCATCTGCTAATCCCAACTCCCAATCTACCCCTCCTGCCACTTAGCAACCACAAGTCTGTTCTGTACCTCTGTGAGTCTGTTTCTTTTTCATAAATAAGTTCATTTGTGTCATATTTTAGATTCCACATATAAATGATATCATATGGTATTTGTCTTTCTCTTTCTGACTTACTTCACTTAGTATGATATTCTCCAGGTCCAGCAATGTTGCTACAAATGGCATTATTTCATTCTTTTTTATGGCCGAGTAGTATTCCATCATATATATATGTATACATGTATATATATATATATACACACACATGTGTATATATATACATGTATGTATATATGCTACATTTTCTTTATCTATTCATCTGTCCATGGACATTTAGTTTGCTTCTATGTCTTGGCTATTGTAAATAGTGTTGCTATGAACATTGGGGTGCATGTATCTTTTTGAATTATAGTTTTGTCTGGATATATGCCTAGGAGTGGGATTCCTGGATCATATGGTAGCTCTATTTTTAGTTTTTTGAGGGACTTCTGTACTGTTTTCCATAGTGGCTGCACCAATTTACATTCCCACCAACAGTGTTGGATCACAGGTCTTATAGCTAGATTTAGACAGGTTTTCCCTGCCCTGACACTATTCACACTTTGGGCTTGTACGATTCTCCAGGGTGTGCTGTTGTACAACATTTAGCAGCGTCCCTGGCCTGTACTCTGTAGATGCCAGTGGCACCCCTCCCCTCCCCCCAACCCGGGTGTGACACTCAAAATTGTCTCCGCACATTGCCTGTTGTTCTCAGGGGGGAAATGCCATTCATTGACAACCGCTGATCTAGAACAGTCACCCGAGACCAGGAGGTTCCCTTGGGAATGACAGAAGGGGCCTGGGTCCCCGAGCAGTTGGGGGCACACAACTGTGGACAGCCTACCTCTAGACTTATCCACGAGGAGACAGAAATATCCCTACAGTCATACTTAATTCTAATTAAGTCAATTATCTATTTTCTTTAGAAATACAAACTATTGAAAATAAAGCTCAATAAAATTTATTTGGTTGGCAAGGACAGACAAACAGAATGAAAAAGTATTGTAAAAGGTCATGGTTTAAGAAAGTTCGACTCAAATGTTCGGGGTTGGTTGATTAGTTGGGAGTCTTAGGTGAAAGCGACAGTTATACTTTTTACACGAGCTTAAGCAGAAAATGTGAGGAAACTCACAGAATCAAAAGGTGAGGAAGACACGCAGGAATCAGTGAATTTATAGGAATGTCAGGGACTTGAGCCTTCTAGAGCATACTCTCTGTCTCTCTCTACCTGTTCCTCGTTCTCTCCTCCTCCCAGGGGACTTTCTCCACACAGCAGGGAACGTGGCTACTGACAACCTTGAACTCACATTTCAGCAGCTGCATCATCGTGAAAGAAAGGAGTTCTTTCTCACCGACTCCAGCAACTGCTGTCATATGACCTCCTGAATCAATCACTGTGGTATCCCAACCTGGCTCATGGGCCTCCCTCAGCGGCCAGGGGTTCAAGGTCTGTAACCAGAGGGTCAGGGTTGGGAGGTGGGCACAGACTGGACAAAGAAGACAGTCACTTTGCCACTCAGCTCACACACCCTCTTCTTCCCATATACACAATTCCAAAAATGTCCCTGCTTAAGAGGAAACTGCATTGCTCAGACCTCCTTCCCATGGGAGACATCCAGAAGTCTATTGAATACCCTTCCCCCTCAGGTCTGGATGTACTCCTCGTGACCTCGCGAAGGGATAAATGTGCCACCCACAACACAGCCAATATGTAGCCATTATGGGGAGGAGCAGGAGAACAATAAAAACGTCCACTTAAAAAAGGGGTGGGCTTCCCTGGTGGCGCAGTGGTTGAGAGTCCGCCTGCCGATGCGGGGGACACGGGTTTGTGCACCGGTCCGGGAAGATCCCACTGCCGCAGAGCGGCTGGGCCCGTGAGCCATGGCCGCTGAGCCTGCACGCCCGGAGCTGTGCTCCGCAACGGGAGAGGCCACAACAGTGAGAGGCCCACGTACTGCAAAAAAAAAAAAAAAAAAAAAAAAAGGGAAAAGGGAACAGGAGATGAGTAAGTGGCTGGTGAGTAAGTGGGTACACGTTTGTTGACTCACTGCCCTGGCCACGGGTGAGTCCTCAGTCAGCCAGGGTGGTCTCCCTGCACTCTGCTTGCTGGACCCTCCATCCAGGGCTCACCTCGGCCACACCTGAGGGGCACTGGGCAGGTTTTGCTGCTGGGGCTAGCCTGCCTTGAGGCCCACTCCCTCCTGGCATGGGCTCTGGGGCCTGAGTTTGCCTTAAGCTTCTGCTTGTCCAGTCTGCAGTGTCTCTGGCAATAAAGCTTAATAAAACTCTCACTGGTTACATTTGAGGGAGCATCATTGACTGGTGAGTCATGATGTTTGAGTCTGGCTCCAGCCTTGCATTACTGTCTCTTAGTCCATCCCCCCAGTCCTCAGTTTAATGGCTTCGTCTGGCCCTTGCCTTGGATCCAGGGACAATTTACTTTCTGTCAGGCCCTCCTCTAACATTTGTGGGGCTGGAACAAGAATGCCATGGCCCCCCGACTTTTTCTTTCCACTCAGCTCTGCTCTGCCTTATGCCCTCATGTGGTCAACTCAGTGAGCACATCCAAGCTCTGTTTGCCCCTACCCTCCATCATCCATCTGTCAGCAGCAAGGGGTCAAGGGGTGTGTAACTTGGGAGCGTAGGATCTACTCAGAAGAATAACGTAGGGAAGCGGCCTTCACGGGCCCAGGAAGCAGGCTGTAGGACACTTGGGAAGGACGTTCTGTGATCTGAGGTGCTTGAAGCGTGGTCTAGAAGAGGGTCCCAGGCTCCAGGTGGACATATCCCCTGGGCCAGTGTTATTAGTCCCATGGGGAAGGACGTGACCAGAGGAAGGTCAGATTAGGACACTTTAAAGCATGGGGTGGGGTGGGGGGGATCAGGACAGGACCTTTTTTGCTCAGGTCTAAAGCCAGTACTGCCTCTGTCCCCAGGTGGCTCCCTAGTTGTTGACACTCAATCATGGCTAGGAATTCCCAAGCTTTTTTGGCAAGGGATGAATTTATAATAGAAGGTATTTAGCCTGGGGATCAGACTTCCCCATTTCTCTTCATCCTCCCAGATAGCTGTTTCCTGCTCAGGACATTAATTTCAGCACAGGGACAGAACTCAACTAAGGAAGGGACCTCCCAGGGAGCCTGCTGGGTCAGATTTTGGGGAGTGACAAGAAACTGGAGACTGCTGATGAAAATAGCGGATCCCTCTCCCTTCATCTTGTCTCCCAGTCTCCCTCTGATCTGCTTCATCGGTAGAAATTAACAGGCAAGGGAGAAATGGGGGTTGCAGAGTCCCAGCCCTGGCATCACAGAGCAGAGTGCAGAAGGGTGCATTTGGAACTGAAAACCAATAGCTCAATAACGTGTACAGGAGGAGTGCACAGTTATTCAACCCCAGGGATCTGTTGCATTTGCTAAAGGCAGAAAGACAATCTCAAAAGGCCCATGCATCCTGCTTTAATGTAAGCCCCCAAAAGTAGCCAGAGTACTCCAATGTGCTAATGTTTTTCTGCCAAAGCCTTTTCTAAAGCTTTCGCAATGAGGACACATGGTTTGGGTCACAACATACATCAGTTAATAGTTTAACCATGTATCAGGGATTATCAGATTCCCAGCCTGGGATGGGGATCTATGGGGGTGAGGGTCCTCCCTCAGCTCCCCACCCCATCTTAGCTTATTTCTTCTTCTAGGTATGTCACTTGCAATATTCTGTATCAGTTTTGGTTGTTGGTTGCAACAACAGAAACAGATTCTGACTCACCGAAGTACCAAGTGATTTTAATGGAAAGATATGGGGATAGTTCACTATGTGAAAGTAATAGTAACCTGGCCTCAGGGGGTTGGCTGCGGGGAGAAGCCATGGTGACTCTGAGTATCTCAGAGCCTTTCTCCATCTCACGGTTGTCAGACCCAGCTCCAATTTCCATCTATCCTGGATGTCTGCTCAGATTTCAAATTCCTGCAGTGCAGAATCTGATTGGCTCAGCTTGGGTCAGGTGGCTCTTCCCTGGGCCAATCCCTGTGGCCAGGGGATTGGGGTATATGATAAACCAGGTCTGAGTCCTTTGACTTTCCTGTGCCTGGGAGCAGGGTGTCGAGGCTGGCAGCCCCAAGAGAATCCCATGGATGGGGAAGAAACAGATTTCCTAAAGAAAGGGAGGTGCTGTTACCAGAAGAAGGTGGAAAGTATGTTGGGGAGATGAAAACAACAAATGGTCTTTAGGGCAGGCAAGCTGGGATTTCAAGGAGATCCCTTGAAGAGGGAGTAGGAGAAGAGGAAGTAACCACATTCTAAATGGCATGGAGGAGGAACGCTGCTTCTTAACCCACGTGGACCCCGTACACTGCCCTGCTGGCATAGGCACACACCTGATTAAACTCCCTGGTCCTCTCCTACTGCCTTTTCTCTCTTTTGTTTTCTACTGCCTTTTCTCTTCATGGTGATGTGCTCAGTGGGGAGTGTGTTTTAATCATGCATTGTCCTTGCTTTCGTTTTATTTGTCTCTCCTCCTCTTTCCCTCCCTTTA
>NW_006792448.1:5462773-5517575 GCF_000442215.2 Lipotes vexillifer
TCTTTCCCTCCCTTTACATGATCACCGTCTTAGTTCTGGATGACCACCTTCTTGGATTTCCCATCAAAACTCAGCTGTCTAGAATCTCTTTCCTATAGGATTTGCTCTTACCAGCTATTAGGTGGGAAGAGACCAGATAAACTAATTCCACTAGGGCTTTAATATCTGAGATCTTAATGAGTTGCTGCTGTCACAGCGTAATGCTCTTTTACTGAGACTTCAATGGAGAAACTTCAGGCTCTATGGGAGGGGGCTGCTGGTGAAGGCATCTTAGGGTCTTGGTACCTCCTAGATCATGGAAGTGTTGGCCTGATCCAGTCCAGGTGTGACTGTGCTGATCCTGATGCCAGGTGCATGCACGCCCCTCAGGCACCTTACACTGATCCTTAGACCTCACCTCACGGCCTGGAAAGAAATAATGCTTTGCACCAAATTATAACACAGTATTAAGCACACAAAGTCTGTCTGCATTGGACTGTTTGACCAAATGTATTCCAGGGTGACCATCAAGAACGTTATCCACTGGTCTGGTAAGGGTATTGATCCATCAGATCCAGGATGCTGAGGAAGGGGCTCCTCAGGCTGCAGTGGGCCTGTGTCTTGGGGCCTTTGAGGGCCCTGTGATGAGCAGTGGTGGGCGGGGCTGCAGGTGATTGGATGAGGAAAGGAGGGTCAGAGGCGGGACACGTGGGACAGGTGTGGATGTTGAGGGAGGTCCCCAGTAGAAGGAAAGAGAAGCGCAAGCCTTCCTCACACAATGAATGGAGAGGTAGAGGCAGGGGGAGGGGCAGGGCCTGGGGAATCACAATGTCAGCCATCTTCTCTTGGCTTTTTTTGTGTCTATGTAAAATCTGGTTGGCTATTTCTAGCTCATTCTTACAGATGAAAAGCAGTAGCCCATTAGGGTGGGCAAGAGGAACTCTGTGCCATCACCTTGGCTAAGGGTAAGAGCGAGATGGGAATGATGGTCAATATGGGCTGACTTGGTGCACGTAAGTTCTGTGCACCTAAAGGAAATAGATTCTCCACTACGGGCACTTCCTTTTGCCCCTGACCACCTTCTATATACACCATCTACACTGTCAATCTCAGGGCCCATCAAAACATGGCCCCTTGGTAAGAGCATCATTTTCTGGGACCCTAGCAGTTTTTTCTGGAAAGGTTGGTAGTCAGGGGATCCAGGAGGAACCCAAATGAGCTTCCAAGACCAAGTCCAGGTGAGTCAGGGAGGGAATGTGTCAGAAAAAGAGCAGTCACACCTCCTCCAGGAAGCCATCCTTAATGACTCCAGCTTCCATGGATCTCTGAGTTTTCTGAGTTTGCAGTCAATTTTACATAGGAATGCACACTAGAAACACCTGTAGAGTCACTAAAGATTCAGTAGGTCCAGGATGGGTTGGGAACAATTGCATTTTTCAAAGGCTATTATGCATAATTCTGATAAATGCCCTTGGCTGAGAAGCATTGTAGAGCATTTATAAGAGGTGCCCAGGAATAGAACTTGCAAAATGGAGCCCATTAGAAGAAATTCAGCTGCCAAATGAGCTTCGTTTGGCTAGCACAGTGTTAAAAAAATCTGAATGTGAATGCATTTAGGTGGGGGTGTGCAATCTTCAATTTGCCAGTCTCCCACTATTCCCTAGTGCGCCACTCTTTTCATTGCCTGTGACTGATGGGCACTAGTACATCTGCGTGATGGCATCTCTTACATGGGCACATTGGGAGGCACCCCACTCCTTCCAGCGGTGCTGCCCTAGCTCTGAGTGTTTCTGAGGGTCCTTTTCAGGTACTAACTTCAGAATAACTTCATACCACACACAAGAAAATCAGTCTCCTCATTCTGTAGCTATATAATAATTATTTTTAAAAATGACACACTTGCTGTGCACAGGGTAGTCCTGGAAATGTATAAAATTTTACCTGAAATTGACATTTACAGTCTTTGAACTCATAGATTTGTGATAAAGACTCCAGAATTAGCTAGCAATGTAATAGAGGAAAGGCTTTTTACCCATTCATTCTTTCAAAGGAAAGAATGAATACTCCGGAAGTGAGTTCTGAAAACTCAGTGCCATTTGAGTTGCCATGGGGGCTTTATAAACCATTAAGAGCCCAGGGCTTGGGCATGGTCTAGCCCAGCATTGCCCAATAGAAATAAAATGTGAGTCACAAATGCAAGTCATATATATAATTTAAAATTTTCTAGTGGCCACATTAAAAAATTTTTTAAAGGTAAAATTAATTTAATAATATATTTTATTTAACCCATTGTATCCAAAGTATTGTCATCTCACCTTTTAATCAATATAAAAAATTATTGAGGGACTTCTCTGGTGGTCCAGTGGTAAAGAATCACCTTATAATGCAGGGGACACTTTTTTTTTTATAATAATTATTTATTATTTACGGTTATAGGAAACAAATTTTAAACAAATTTGCTTACATGTTTTGTTGCTGTGATATATGAGAGAGTGATCAATAAAAGACTGTCAAGCATAAAAATATCAATGTATTACATCAGGATAAAATTCTGTGGGAGGAGTGAAATGGAAATATAATTTCAAGGAGTAAAAAGAATGATGTAAAATGTCTGATTGTTAAAGAGCTTGTCTTGTACTTTTAAAATGGATGATGGTGGCTGTCACATCATAATGATTTTTTTTTCAACATCTTTATTGGAGTATAATTGCTCTACAATGGTGCGTTAGCTTCTGCTGTATAACAAAGTGAATCAGCCATACGTATACACGTATCTCCATATCCCCTCCCTCTTGTGTCTACCTCCCACCCTCCCTATCCCACCCCTCTAAGTGGTCACAAAGCACCGAGCTGATCCCCCTGTGCTATGCAGCTGCTTCCCACTAGCTATCTATTTTACATTTGGTAGTGTATATATGTCCATGCCACTCTCTCACCTCGTCCCAGCTCACCCCTCCCCCTCCCCGTGTCCTCAAGTCCACTCTCCACATCTGCGTCTTTATCCCTGTCCTGCCCCTAGGTTCTTCAGAACCAATTTTTTTTTTTTTATATTCCATATATATGTGTTAGCATACGGTATTTGTTTTTCGGGGATGCGGGTTTGATCCTCGGTCAGGGAACTAAGATCCCACGTGCTGCAGGGCGACTAAGCCTGCGTGCCACAACTACTGAGCTCGCGAGCCTCAACTAAAGCCCGTGTGCCACAAACTACAGAGCCCATGTGCTCTGGAACCCACACGCCACAGCTACAGAGCCCATGTGCCCTGGAGCCTGCGCACCACAACTAGAGAAGAGAAAACCCACAACAACTGCAACTGGAGAGTAGCCCGCGGACCCCAACAAAGAGCTTGTGCGCTGCAATGAAAGATCCTGCCTGCCTCAATGAAGATCCTGTGTGCCGCAACTAAGACCTGACGCAGCCAAAAATAAATATAAATAAATAAATAATAAATCTTAAAAAAAATTATTGAGATATTTTACATGTTTTTTGTCCTTCATGTTTGAATCCAGTGTGTATTTTATACTTAAAGCCCACCTCAATTTGGGCTAGCTTTATTTCAAGTGCTGTGTGTGGCTAGTTGCTATCACAGATCTAGCCTCTTACTGAGAGGACAACCCGGGGTCTCAGAATGTAGAAAGTCCTCCTTGTTGGATTGGCTCCTCCTGTGGCTGGCCCGTGTTGTTGCCCTAAGATGTGCTTGCTCTTGGGTCACTAACTCATGTCCTGGCTGCTATTGTTTCCTTGGTCTGATGGACTTAATTTTAACCAGGTTTCCTGGTATTGTGCCAACTTTCCTCTGTGCTTCATTTCTATCCCTTCAAGTCCTTGCATGTCACTGTGCTATAATTCAAAGCTTCTATGGGCTAGGATCCCACGGACCCAACCCAAACAGGAAAAAACTGGCTTTCTCATTGTTTATTTGGAACCAAGAAGTAGAAAATGTCGGACATTTGTTTTCAGTGTTTCATTGAGCTGGAACTGAACTGAAACTCAACTGTTTCCAAAAGGCCTTCCAACATGGAATGATTTAGAGGATTCAACTGTTGGATTAAGAGGGCTGATTAGAACATGAATGGACCCTAAGTTTCCTTGCTTTGATCATTATCACTGGTTGTCTCACCCTTTGTTTAGAATCCTATTAGTCAGAGGCTATAAAACCTTGTATGAGGCTGGGGTATCTAAAGTACTGTGGGAATATTTCAGTAAGTATTCAACAAAGTATCACTGTGTAAAAGGTATTAGTTTAGGTCTCTGTCCCAAATCTTTGTGAATCCCAAAATAGACAGTCTTGTCTGTCACCATGGCCTCTCTCCAGTGTGGTCTGGGCACAAAGGTACTGTATGCTGTATAGTGGTACCATATACCACTGAGGCAGGCATGTTGGCACCTGTCCAGTAGCCATTCCTCTTGCTTTTGCTGCAATATGGCAGAGCTCACTTGCAATAACAAGTGTCCTGCAAATAATAGAAGTGTGCCAGATAGATGCTTTCCCAGACTCCTTTGTAGCCAGGAATGGCCATATGACCCAGTTCTGCCAAAAGGACTCAAGGGAAAGTATTTTTATTCTTTTGACAAACTATTTTATTTTATTTTATTTATTTTTGGCTGCATTGGGTCTTAGCTGCTGCACGTGGGCTCTTGTTGCTGTGTGTGGCGAGTGGGTGCGCGGGCTTCTCATTGTGGTGGCTTCTCCTGTTGCGGAGCACAGGCTCTAGGTGAGTGGGCTTCAGTAGTTGCCCACTGAATGGGGGCTGTCCAGGAGGTAGCTCATGGGCTCTAGAGTGCAGACTCAGTAGTTGTGGTGCATGGGCTTAGTTGCTCCACGGCATGTGGGATCTTCCTGGACCAGGGATCAAACCTGTATCCCCTGCATTGGCAGGCGGATTCTTAACCACTGCACCACCAGGGAAGTCCCAGGGAAAGTATTTTTGGAGAGCTTCTGGGAAAGATTTTTCTTCCTGATAAGAAGAGAGAAACGTGAGAGAATGACTCTCTTGAAGCTCTGGTTTCCTCCTTCTTCCTGATGTGGTTGTGATGTTTGCAAATAAGGCAGCTGTTTTGGAACCATGAGATAAAAAACCTGAGGATGAAAGTGAAGCCATCTGAGGATGCTGAGAGTGATGATGGGTGGAAAGAGGTCACATCCTTGATGACATTGTTGAACAGCTACATCGAACTTGGAACAGAACTTCCTACTTTTAGGATGCTGTTTAAACCACTTTTTGTCAGGTATTCTGTTGCTGGCAGCCAAAAGCATCCTGACTGGTATGCATGCCTGATATTTAATGATATGTTCCTGTTTTTTGTTTCTTGGAAAGAAGAGGTTAGTGGAATACTCTTCCCTCAAACTTGTCACTTGGTATCTCTCATCCTCATCACCACACTCCTCCATCTACTCAGTTACTTGTCAGTTCACCTCATAAGGCTCTTGTTGAGGGAAGAAGTTTTGACTGTCTGGTGCACTACTGTAGTCCTGGTTCCTATTATGTAATAAATAGTCATTCAATAAATATTTGCCAATTGATGAATGAATGGGTCTGTCCAGGAAGTAGAATCCCTAGAATGTGGCTGTCGCCTAGAGGTGAGGAAATGAGTCAGGGCTGGCACAGTGTTTCTGGCTTGTGCGGTTGGCTGGAGGGTGCTGCCTCCAGCATGAGCCACCATGGGAGGGAGCAGAATAGTTGAAGGAGTTGGGTTTTGTCCTAGATGTGTTGAAACTGAGGGGACATTTTTGGCATGGTCCCTGTAGACAGTTGGACATAGGGTCTGGGTTGGAGCTTGAGAAAGATGGGCTTGTGGAGCATGGGAAGAGAATGACTCTCCATTCCCATGGACTTCTCTCCATCCCCTGCTGCCACCACTGGAGTCCAATCCAACCTCCTCTCTTCCGCAGTATTGCAGTGGCCTTCTAACTGGTTTTCTGAGTTCACTCTGATGCTTTTTCCCTTCCTCATGCTCTAGCCACACTGATCTTCTTTCTCTCCTTGACAGCACCAATCTCCTTCCCATCTCAAGGCTTAAAGGCCACGAGGACTTCTTCCACCAAGAACTCTGCTCCCTCCATCCTCTACCTTCCTCCACCTGTGCAACTCCAGTCTGTTTTTTAGGTCTCAGCCTAAATGTCATGTCCTCAGGAAGGCCTTCCCTGACTACCCCCAACCCCACCCACCTTTGTAGCCTCAGAAATTTAACTTTGTTGGAACACCATGGGTGATTTGCTTTTTGGTGACATATACTGTCAAATAAAACTTTAAAAGACTTATGTATCTGAATTAAATTATTAATTAAAATGAGAAATGTAACTATCGAGGATCAGAAACTCATGAGTGTGGACAAGTACATTTTTCCTATGGAAGACAAATCTACACAGGAAGCCAGATAGCTTGTGCATACAGGATTATATACGAGGCATTTGCTGCTTTATTAAATGATCATTAGCTAAACCATGATACCCCAGTGCATCCTTTTCCACCACAGATCTCCCTTGACACCTGTTCTTGGACCACCACCCCCTGTGCTGAAGACCCCTGCGTATGTTTGCCTCCAAATCCTAAGTTTCAGTGGTTGACCTGCTACTGCATCAGATGTAAGCTTGCTTCAGCTATGTTAACACCTACCTTGTTAATACTTAATAAGGTTAAGGTCAGATCTGGAAGTATTCTTTTCTTTTAGATGACTTTGCTTATGTCTGCTCTGACCTATTATATGTATTTCATAGTTCAACTTTAAGAGCTGTGAAAGCAGACTATTATAGGACTTATATTCACCTCTTTAAGAGTCTTTCATTCACTGTGTTTGTTTAGATTCCTTCAAGATCTGCACTGCAGATTTTTTTAGCAAACGGAACTCTGTAGCTGTGAATCTACAAGCCTTCTAATGGTCTGGGGGGTTGTCAATGCACGTTTAAGAAGGATATTTAACTCTAAAGATTGAAGCTTTTTGGAAGGAAGTTGTTAGATAAGGGGGAGGCTGAACACAATCACGTATGTAAAACCTCGTTCTATACTTAACAAGCTTGAAAATATTCTTGCAAGCTTGTTTGTAAGAAGCCCCCTTGGAAATTCCTGATCTCCTGGAGCTTAACCTTCCAATCTCAACATATTCCACAGTAATCAAGTGTCTGGGTAGCAAGAAAATTGGCACCTGTAACTCAGAAAGGTATATAGTGTCTGGAGTCTTTAGCAAAAGAGGCTCAAAACCTTCTCTCTGTTTTCTACCTCATACCAAATGAGGCAGATCACTCTTGTAAAATTTATTGTCTTGAAACGATAGGTGGGAGTGGTTTTGTTTTGACAGAGAGCACTCCAAGGGTCCAAGTCATTGTGGTTTCCTTTTGCTTCCTGTTTGGGCAGCTTTTTGAAACTGGTTGGACTAACTTTCCATTTTTAGTGTGTTTTCTTTCAAATATGTTAACCATGGATGAAAGGAGGCAGAGACAAGCACTGGCCTTCACTCTCAGGGGATGACATTCTGAACAGTAGTTTGTCCTAGAACACTGACCCCTGAGGCAGGTCATGGCCCAGGGTCAGTCCTGATGGGTACCCAGGGCCTGTCTGGGAATGCATGGAAGCTGGCTCTCAGGATATCCTTCTCCAAGTGTTAGGAGAGTGCCCTGAACATCTGTTACTGTCCTCAGTAATGCATTTTAATTGTTGAGTGAGGAGATCAATGGATAGTTGAGGGGATAACCAAGGGGATGGGCTCATAAATCTGAAATTGAACAGGGTTTTCTCAACTACGCATCTGGTGTGACTATGCAGTATTAGAAAGGAATAAGGATTCTAGTACATTGAAATATAAGCAGTATATACCTATGCGTGTGATTGTTAATGTACACAATGGCTATAAAAGGCATATATGACTTCTAAACAAAATTTACACAAAACTGAGCTGTGCGTATAATTTATTCATATTCTTACATAGAAATTTGTCATACAGGCAATAGAAAAGAATACAAGCACTCCTTAGGAAAATCAATAAAATATTCACTAAAATTATTAGGATAATACTTAGCAACAAAAATAGCTTGAGAAAATGAATACTATTTAAATTAGACAATGTACAAGGTTTTAAAATGTTCCTATTTACAAGTCTGTGTGAGCACGTGGGAAAAGGGCATGTGGTCAGCCCGCTAGGGCTTCCCTGTGAAAACGGACTTGGAGACACTGAGAGGCTCTGGTTCCCTCAACCATGCCCCAGGGGCTCCAGTCCTGGTGATCTTTGGTCTGCTTGCATTTTTGTCCCCGCCCCCTCCCAACTCTTATTTTACAAATTCCCTAACAAGGGAGATTTCAGTTCCAACACTGAAAATTTAGTTTTTCCACAGGAATATACATGACTCTATGACAGCTGCAAAGTCATGGTTTCAAAAGGCTTTGGTCACAGGGTTTTTAAATTGGAACAGTGTTTCCCTGAGAAAATGAAGAAGTGAACTTTTCCCTAAAATATTGTAGGTTTACTTCCCTTCTTCTGTTTGTTCATTCAGCAAACTGTATAGTTTGCACTGAGTACTTCAAACCCAGATAGGAAAACACCTTTAGGATTCCAGTGTCATTTTCCAATTCTCCAAAATTTCGGAGCTTCCCACTGCCGTCTTCAGCATGTTGGTTATAGAATCTTTATAGGACTGATAACTTACACAAACAAAGCAAAACAGGAGACTCCTTTACCTGTATTTCTCTTTTTTAAAAAAATAAATGATTTATTTTATTTTTATTTATTTTTGGCTGCGTTGGGTCTTTGATGCTGCACGTGGGCTTTCTCTAGTTGCGGTCAGCGGGGGCTACTCTTCGTTTTAGTGCGTGGGCTTATTGCGGTGGCTTCTCTTGTTGTGGAGCATGGGCTCTAGGTGCGCAGGCTTCAGTAGTTATGGTGCACAGGCTTAGTTGCTCCACGGCATGTGGGATCTTCCCGGGCCAATGCTTGAACCTGTGTCCCCTGCATTGGTAGGTGCCACCAGGGAAGCCCCCTACCTGTATTTCTTTTTGATGGTTCAAATACCATTAGTTTCTGAGTGAGAATATTGTAAGCGTGCAGAAAATAGTGATTTTTTTTAAAAGTAAGAATTAAACAACTTCTAAACACCCAGAAGCAATCTGGCATTAATCTTCAGTCTTATAATATACAGCATCCTTAAATGAATTGAAAATGTGACTTTAAAGGGCCCTTGGATGTTGATGATTTGGTATTCGATTCTCTGCTTTTGTAGCATTTACAAAATCAGTTTAGGTAGATTAAAGTAAAAATAGCTATGCTGAGTATTTTAGAAAAATGTAACTTTTTTTTTTTTAATACCTAGGAACTGGTAAAGCCAGGAACTTCCTTTATTTTACCTCATTGAAAACAAATCTATCCTCCAAAAAAAAAGATAATAAACTACCTAAAAAATCCTTTGCAATATCCAAGAAAAGTGACAAACAGAATAATTTTGAAGGATGGGATCCCATTCTCTCTCCTGCATCTCTGCCAGCCTGAAACAAACCGACCATCTGCTGTAAGAGAATGTCACACACATGGGACAGCATGGAGGCGGTTCTGCTGAGGAGCTGGGGAAAGAGCTCAGTGATGGGCCCTGCGATGTTGACCACTGCCGTAATGTGTAACTTGCATTGATTTTAAATAAGCCAAATGGCTTATCTGAGAATTCTGGGTTGACTTTGATTTTGTGGCTCTGAATTCCATTCACTTAAGGCTTAGTTGGTTTATAGAGATTAATTTTTTAATACTGTTAACATCATGTGCAACCAAGCACCAAGAATATCAATAAATATCAATAATTAGCTTTGGTCTTACTTCCTCTTTCTGGTGGACCATTCTGACTTTATAAATACAGTAGAGTCTCAGTGCCAATGCCCCACTGGGGTTTAAAATTCCATAGCCAGAGCACTTCACCTTGATGTGTCTTGTCACTTGTTTGGGCATGTTTTGGAGTCTGAAGGAAAAATACAAAATGAGCAAAAGAACAGATCACCGATGGCTTAGTATGAAATTTGTTAGCAGTAAAAACAACAGTTTTGAGACCCTCGAAGTCAACTGGGGCCGTTAGTCAGAAATGACTTGTGATCATGGCTGTGGATGGGGGTTGCATTACAAAGGGCTTTCAACCATCCTTTTCTTGGCTTGTAGGTAGAACATGCGGTTTTCTTCAGGATAAGTGACTTTACTGAGGGGCATCTTATAGATGTTGGGGTTTTTCGTGGTCAGCAGAAGGAACAGTAGTGTCGCCAAACAGAAGGGCCAGGTACAAGATGGCAATCCGACCTGGAGCAAAAGAGACAAGTCACACGTTCCTTTGAGATCCTGTCGGAGGATCTCAAAGGAACCATGCTTCACTCCACTGTCATTCAGCTCAGGGGATGACTCGCTGGGGGCACTGCTCTGGACTCTGCTTGCCCCTGTGGAGACTAAGATCTCAGGGCATTCTACAGCTGAAATGTCAGCATGCATTCCTTAGTGTTGATGTATGTCTTTCCCTCCCTCTCATACAGTCAGACTTCCTACACCGGATGTGCAAACATGACACCTTGCTCCCAGAGATGACACTTCGCCAACCACCAATGGCTCCTGACCACTCATCAGGTCCACAAAGCCATTTTGATTAGTTCAGCCCTCTCTCCCCTTGACCTCTACCCAGACTAGGTCTTGGACTCTACTTGCTTTACTTCTTTTTGTTCCATCTCTCAAAAAGACTGTAAGCTCCTTGATGGTACCTCTTCCTTCTGTGTGTCCATGGCAACTCATGCAATTCTGAGCACACACCATGTACTTGGTTAGGTTTGGCCCTATACATGGACCCCCAGGGTATGATGGTACACAAACCTGACTTCACTTCACATCTGGAAGAGTTTAAAAAAACCACAGATGCCTAGGCATCATACAAGATCTACTCTACCAGAAATGCCAAGGGACAGGGCCTGAGGATCTGCATTTTTCAAAATCTCCCTAGCTGACTCTGTTTCGCAGCCTGTCCAATTCTGGCCCATAGGCCAAGGTCTGTGAACCTTTGTTGGGATGTGAAGGGCCCCACAAGCTCTAAGGCATCCCATCATGCCTGTAACAGGGCTTTGACATTCCACCATAAAGATACTGGGTCTCCAGAAGGACCCTCCCAGGTAAGCTCTCGAAGCTGCTGTTGAGAGGGCTAGATGCTGTCCTAACCCAGTGGCAGCCATGACCACATCTACATGGATAGAGTTATCATGAACCGGCCCTGCATCATCTGCAGTGGTCGGTGAGGAAGAGCACTGAGAGGTGGGGGACCCCAGAATACTCTGGTGATACTGGGCTCCTCAGGGGAGGGGAAGGACAAAGTCAAAGGAAGGAGAGAGTAGCAGGAGGCTCTTAATGGGCAACCATTTTGGCTACTAAATAATTCAGCCAGGGACTTCTCTGGTGGCGCAGATGGTTAAGTCTATCTGCCAATGCAGGGGACACAGGTTTGAGTCCTGGTCCAGGAAGATCCCACATGCTGTGGAGCAACTAAGCCGGTGCACCATAACTATTGAGCCTGTGCTCTAGAGCCCACGAGCCACAACTACTGAAGCCTGTGCACCTAGACCCTGTGCTCCGCAACAAGAGAAGCCACCACAATGAGAAGCCTGCACGCTGCAACTAGAGAAAGCCCGCGCACAGCAATGAAGACCCAATGCAGCCAAAAACAAACAAACAAACAAACAAACAAACAAATAAATAAATAAATATATTTAAAAAAAATTCAGCCAGGACATGGGTCTAAAAAAGTCTTACTGGTGACTGACTGGGGATTAAAAAAAATAAGGGGTATGAAAAAGTGTTGGCTTAATTAAAAAAAAATCTGGGTCTTTAACCAACTATCCTTTTCCTCCCTTTTCTGATTTATCAACTAACACATAGTCCTGGTTTTCTGTTTAAGTGAAAGATATTCTAAAGTCAACTTCTTGACACTCAGAGTTAAAGTATGGACTTGATAATATATTATACACCCTAAATTTCACTTCTTTAAATCAAACAATCTGATATTTTTAGCAAGTCTGGTGATTGTGGTTTGGACTACGGTTTACTGTGATGCTGGAGGGTAAGTGAGGACAGATGGGTCTGGCAGATGGACAATATTGGCTATCTGTCATGGATTCTGCCCTGGGATGCCACGAAGGTGGACTTCAGGAGGGCTTCCATACAGTTGAAAACTGATCGATCACACTGATGAGAAAATGAGATTAAAGCAAACTCACCACAGCCATCAGGTTGGACATGCTGGCTCCAACGTAGGCAGTGAACAGGGCTACAAAAAAAAAAAAGGAAAGAAGAATGCTTGGTAGGTGCACTTTTCATTACAGGAAAGACTGCCTTTAGGTATAAATCCCTGGAATGTAAACTTGTGTGTTTCACCAGTGAGCCCAGCATCCTGGTTACAAGTATGAGCTTAGAGTCAGTGGCTCTGGGTTCAAATCCAGACTCCACCCTGTAGGAGCTTGGTGCCTCCTCTCGAAGTCCCCATTTCCTCACCTGTACAAGGAGGTAATAGGAATCTCTCTCTCACGGGTTGGTGTGAGTGTGAAGAAGATAATGCTTGGGCTTAGCACACAGTAAGTACTCAATAAAGGTAGCTTTTCTGTGGTACTATTTTGTTGCTGTTATGATAATACTTAAGGAAAAGGCCTTCCATGATAAATAAACTTCCCCATTATTTTATCCAAGCATAATAAAACTTATGAATGTTCCTTGAGACAGCATACAATCTCATGGCATCTGGGATTCTCAGATCAATGGTTAGCATTCACAGTTCCAAAAAATCATAGTGTATATATATATATATATATATATATATATATATATATATATGTAGTAACTTAGAAATTGGCAGAAGCTGAACACAGACCTGGGATTCCTCCCCATAATAACATTTTCCCAAATACCATTAAGGTTGGCACACAGGTCAATGAATTAATTAACATCCTGTTTTTATTTACTTTGAGCACCAATTAGAGTAGGTAATTTGAGTTATATGTATGACTTTCAATGTAAAACAACAAAAACAAAGATCTCAACTAGCTAACTCAATTCCTGGCCCCAAAGGGGCTCGCGGAAGCCCTTAGGTTTCACAGAGGCGGCCTGAAGAATAACCTTCTTATAATGGCCACATGGTCACTTGGGCCAGCAACACTCAGTGTTAGACACACTCATCATCTGGTCCTCAAGTCCATCGAGAAATCACATCTGCTACTCTGGGGAGTTGGGCAGCGGTGGCGGGAGGGACCTTATGATCCTCCTTTACTTTACTATAGACTTCCATCCTTTTATTGATATTTTATATTTTTATCCTGACAGTTTTTGTTCAACAGTATACCTAATTCTTTCACATCTGAATTGTCTCATGCTAATGGGAAAGGCTCATCTTTGGAAATGATCTGGACTTCAAATCCCAGTTCTGCAATTTTGTTTGCTGTGCAACAAATCACTGAACTAGGAATCTAGTTTCATCATCTGTAAAAAGACCACTTGAAGAGGTTTTTTACAGGGAGGTAAAATGAATCTCAAATGAAATCATATATTTTCACAAAGAGCAGCTATAAACTCATCTCTGTCACCATGGGTTGGAAGCACTGCTCTGAGGAGAAGGGTTAGAAGATTTTCTCTGCTTGGCTTTGATAATTTCATTCTTTTTCCCCCCATTTAGTTCATTCATTCATTCACTCATTCAAGAAATATTCACTGGCCATTGGCTAAGTACAGGGGACACTCTGTCCCTTCTCTCCTGAGTACCAGCTTTTCTATGACACTCCCTTGAGCACATGAGACCTTATTTCTCTCCTAGAAGTGCAATAGCTTAATACCTATTAATGTACTTTTGGTGCTCGAGTCTCATATTGTAATGCTCTTTCAATTCCCTGTTGCTTTTCTTTCTATAGTAAGAGTATCAGATTGTCTAACAGTTGCTGCCCATCACTTAAGACTAGCTGGGTTGGGCTGGGAAAGCCTTATATTAGAGGTGAAGTTCTGTACACCATGGTTTGGAGGTGATGACCCTGACAGCGTTCTGAGTAGCTGAGGGAGAGAAAAGCCCCTTGAGTGTGGAAGGGAGGACTGGATCCTAGTTCTTCATAGACAATGTCCCTCCCCACAGACCACCATGTGTGAGTCCTACTATGATAACCCAACCTGTAAGAAGTGATACAAAATGTGTTTACAGTTTGCACTGATAAAATAAAATTGAGGAGTTCCCTGGCCATGCAGTTTCTGGCTTAGGGACACAGGGAAGGCAGCTTTACCAGGCTCTATCAGTGACTCCAAAGTCCTCTTTCCAATAAAGCCATAGGAGCTAATAAAAGAGCACCTCTGTGATAAATGTCTGCTATTTATTTACCTTGGTTGACAAGGTTTATCTTTTGTTTGGCAGTATCGGGGTGATATGGGCAAGCATAAACTTGCTGTGCGATTTTACAGTGAGATTTGCTTTATAAGAGGGACTAGAGGTCTGTCTCAAAACTTTATGTCCAAAGATGAAAAAGACAGTGCCCAGTGTGGATGAAACAGGCACTCTCATATACTGTCAGTGGCAGGGGAAATTGGTACGGCCTTTGTGGGGTGCATTTGGCATCTATTGAAATTAAAATAGGCAGAGCTGGGATTTGGGCACCAGGGAGGGTCTGGGCTCTTAACTAATTCAATATACTGACAACCAGTATGCTCTACTAATAATGAAAAGCTGATCTATCCAAAGGAAGGGAGATGTGATAGGCAGAATAAAGGCTCCCAAAGACGTCCATGTCCTGATTCCCAGAACTTGTGAATATGTTACCTTACATGGCAAAAGGGACTTTGCAGTTGTGATTAAGTTAAAGATCTTGAGATGGAGGTTTATCCTGGATTAGCCAGGTTGACCCAATGTGATCACAGGGTCCTTATAAGAAGGAGGCAAGAAAGTTCTATCTAGGGAGTAGGATGGAGTGTTTTCATTTTCTGCTTTATACTCTTCTGTATTGATTGAATTTTTGTTTGTTTTGTTTGGTACAATAGGCCTGTACAACTATAGAAGTATAGAAAGAAAATAATGATGATATCACAGCTTTGGGAAACACACATCTGTAAACATCTTTGGCTTTTCCTTTCCCATAGTCTGTGAAGAGACCTTCACAGACCTTATCAACAACTCCTGTGACCAAGACAGTTTCTGCTTATCTTTAAGGATGTGCTCAGACTGTCCCTATGCTGGCCCAGACCATGCTTTCTACCAACTGGAATTCCTCCTCTTACTTTTTAGGACTTACAGAAAAGCCACCCTTTCTAGGAGGTGCTTTTTGGTGATTCTGAACTATAATGTTCCCCCAGGGACTCACTCTGCACTGTAGGTGTTTCCTGGCTCTGCATCTTGTGGTCTCTGTGGGCTTCTGTCTCTTACTCACCTGGCTTCTGTTCTCCGTACAGAAAACCGCCTGGGATCTAAAGCTTCTGAACCCCTAGCTCTTCCTAGTACTGTCTGGGTTGTACCATGAGTGTTTAATACATATTTGCTGCTACTGCCAATACAGAAAAAATAAAGGTTTGAAACCTCAAACCAACCTCAGAATAAAGAGTCTAACCCAGGTGAGCTCAGGAGGCCACATAATCTGTTTCTACCCTTCTCCTTTGCCCTAAGCTTTAAACAAGTATGGAAAAATGAGCAAAAATTTTGACAGGACTATTAGGTGAAATAGTTATGTAACTATAAAGAAATTGACAAAATGACCTGTGAATGGCAACACCACAGCAACCTGAGTTTTGTTAATCTTCCTACAGCATCAGACAATCAAAATTGGATTAGGCTTTAGAAATCCTTGGTTCCATCCCATGTCTTGCCCAATGCAGGAACTCACTCTAAATCCTGCCTGACATGTAGCCCACCACTTTAATAATGGCTGGATCGATTAATCTGGTGATAAAATGACTCTAGACAAATGTTTCCATGAGATTACAAAAGTTTCTGCATGTCCCAATATCCTTCCACCCCTTTGTCCCCAAGGAAGTGTCATTTCCTTCATTCTAGCACATTATCTTACACACTTTTATTTGTGTTGAATTAGGGATGCCAGAAGCTATAAGTGAATAAGCTCCCCTTCCAATGGCCAGAGAAATCCATGGTAGCTTTTCAAATCCAAAGCACTTAAGGTCTGTTTTCACCTAAGTGCCTGAATGGTACTAAAGGGAAGGAGAGTAGTGTAGTGGGCGTAACTCTGGAAGTTGTTAGCAAATGTGGATTCTGGACTTATATTTACCCCAATGGATGCCTTTCAGTGTGTCACTTTCTCTCTCTGCCCTTATGTAGAACCCCAACAGTAAAATGAGAAGGATGGAGTGGAGATCTCCAGAACCCTTTCTAGCTCCCATAGGCTGAGTCTGGCTAGAAAACAGAGGTTAGAAAGGATTAATATAGCAGTTCTCAAAATGTGGTCCCCAGAGCTACAGCATCAGCACCACCCAGCACCTTGTTAAAAATGCAAACTCCTCCCCCTACCTCTAACAATGAGTCAGGGACTGGGGGTGAGATCCAGCAATCTGGGTTTTAACAAGTCTTCCACGTGATTCTGATGTTTGCTTCATTTTTGAGAACAGCCTGATTAAGGCGATTCTCTAAGGGCCCTTTAATACCACCTGATTCACCAGGAGAACTGACTCTATACTTAGCTTGTTTCCTTTTAGTTTCTTGGGTCAAACAATTAGTATGAAGAACATAGGACAAGTCAAGTTTCTATCCCTCAACATACACATATTGTAAAATGGTTCTCTCATCTTCAAAATGAGTAATGAGGTAGACAGAGCAGACCCAAACCCTCCCAGAGAGGGGAGGCCAGTTGCCCTGGTTCCATCCTCAACAGATAGCAGGAGGCTCAAACTAGAACACCTGCTCTAGTTTCTCACACAGCCCTTTCTGACTGTTTGCCCTTGATGTTGATCCCATAATCATAAGCAACCATGCCCCAGATGCACAGGATACTCACCGCAGGCAAGAGCCAGGAGGTGGGCTTGCCAGGTGAGGGCCATGAACATTCCTCCAATTGCAATGCAGGTTAGAGAGCTGTTGAAACCCCAGAGTCCAACATAGATGTTCTCAAATGGAGCTGAAAGACTGAGTCCTATTAGGCAAGACAGGAGGAGTCAGAACTTCGGACTAAATGCAGGATGCTCTGGAAGGAGTCTGGGGGTGGGGAAGTCATCCGAGAACTCCCACTGGTCCCTTGGAAGCAGACCTTCAAGAAAGGTCTGGGGTATAGAAGATGCCTGAGACAATGGATGGAGCAGAGGAGGTTCTCAGTATCTGGTAACAAGTCTTACACTCACCTGCTGCCATCCCCAGCAACGACCCGATCGCAGCATGTAGGCACATGAGTGGGGAGGAGAGGAAGATGGCAGCTAGGAAGATGCCCCCTGTCCACGGATTATCACAGCCATATATCTGACCAACACCCACAGGCAGGGACTTCAGTAACTGCAGAAACAATTTAGAAAATGCGGTCATTAAAACTACTGTACAGAAACTCATAGGGCACCCACAAACACAATGCGATGTCATTTTAGATTTAGCGTATCTTATCTTTCAAGATCAGTGCTACTGATTTTTAAAATTCTCTCTCTCTATGGAAAAATCTCAGTCATTCTTCTGCTTTATCCCCAGAGATACACCAGCCCTTCCCTGCTGCGTGCTGAGCATGCCTTTCCCAGACCCTTCACTCACTGGCTCTACTGCTTGCACTGTCACCTGGCTTTGGTCACTGATAAGCTCCTAGTGCTGTGTCACTGCTCCTCACTGATCCTGTGAGGATCGGCCATGCCTCCCAGTGAGGATGGCAGGGACCGCAGCTCACACTTCTATTGCTTTCAACTCTCCATCAGTTCTGAGGCCAATAAATCAATGCATCTCTAAGGTCAATAGAAATATTATTACTCCCATGTAATTTAGTTATTAGTGCTAAGGCCAGAGAACCAAAGTCGGGTTATCTTATCCACAACTCCAAAGCAATTATTGGCAGGTTCATGAGTCAGGACCATATTTACACTTCTGTTGTTAATGAGAACATGTGTTAGTTAATTAATTTTACTTTATTTTTCGTTTTTTAAAATTTATATTTATTTACTTTTAATGTTTTTTATTTTTATTAGTTTTTATTAAATTTTTTAAATTAAAAATTCTTTTTATTTTTCATTATATATACATTTTTAGAGAGTTTGTATTAATTTAAACCAAGATATCCTTAGCTTATTCCAGTTGTCAACAACTGCCAGTCCTCAGAACACAAAAATACATGTAAATATCACAACTCTAGCTTTCTGGCTGAGTTCTGAATTCAGGTAATGCGTGGCAGTTCTTAGGAACAAGGTACAGGGTTTGATTCAAGCTAACAAATGATAATTCCTTATAACAACACTTCTGGTAGGTCTAGGATAGGCATAATTAGTTGTGTTAGTTCTGTTTTGACCAAGGCTATCACTGAAAGGGGCCCTCCCCGCCTCCCATCTCACTCCTTCCACCTTTTGGCAAGGACCTTTGGGCGGCAGTGACTCTGATGCAGGGAGGGCAGCTTTGGCACAAGGAAGTGTCTGCTCCTTCCATGAATTAGGCTGGATCCAATACTGGTTTCTGATGCTAGTCTGGTCCTTGCTCAGGGCACAGGATCATACTGTGTGTTTGATTCTAACCTAAGATGGGCCTAAATTCTTCCAGCCCATGCTGGATCTTCACGTCTACACAGGATCATTTCCTGTTTCTTCTAGACCAGGGAACTTGACACAGGCAAAGACTGTGTGGTCTTTTATCGCAGAACTGGACAGCAGAACTATCCCTCAGGTAGCCAGGGAAATGGGGAGTTGATGAGATGGGAAATAAGTATACGCTGATGTTGGAGAGGCAGTTCAGAGTGAGGAGACGGACAAGACCCCCCTTCCCTATGTCAGCACCGTCCACCAGCACTTGCTGTGGTGATGGAATATTCTGTATCTGTGCTGTCCAATGCGTGCAGTTATTGAGCACCTGAAATGTGGCTAGTGAGGCTAAAGAACTAAATTTTAAATTTTATTTAATGTTAATTAACTTTACATTTAAATTAAAATAGCTACTGTATTAGATAGGGCAGTTTTAGATAGTTTAACTAATGTTATTTTTTCATGGGCAGTTCTGATAAATTTTTTATTTTCCTTCTGAGTTATTTCCAAATGCTCCCATTCATTTTCTGGGCAAGAAGCTAAAGAAAAGGCTACTTGAACTCCTCACATGTTTTGACTGCTCAGCAAAGAGGACAGCAAAAGGTATTTTATAACCTGATAGTGGAAAAATCAGTCTCTTGCACCCTAAAAAAGGTAAGGTTGGTTTTCTTCTGATTTCAAGTGTTTCCTTTTTCTTTTTTTAAATAATCAAGAAGACTTAAACAGATTTATTAAATAAACACCAATACAAAGAGCTGGAATTTGATTTGGGTTAACCAGGCTTTTAAAAATAGTGCTCTCTCTATGCACAACTGTAATGAAATACACAGCATACATCCTAGGATAGTGGTTCTCAAACGCTGGCCCACGTCACTATTATTTGGGGAGCTTGTTAATACAGGCTCCTAGGCTCCACCCCGATGATTATGATTTAGGGAGTCGAGATGGAGCTTGTATTAGTATTTAAAAAACAGTGATTCTTATGCCTCCAAAGCCTGAGAAATCTGAATTACTGTATGTATTCTATGAGATCCACCATAAGAAAAAGCAGAATAGAGAGCTTCTGCACCAGGATCTAACAGTAAGCAGCCAGTTCTTTCGATTGGACGAGGTAGGTCAGGGAGGACTTGACACCAGGCTGGAGGCCCCTGCCTCAAGGGCTGGCCTCCATCATACCCCACAAATAAGGGCCAAGTTTGAAATAGAGTGTCTGAATTTCAGTGGAAATATATTCTGGAGTTAGCACTGCAGATTTTAGGAAAAGAGGAAGAAAAATTAGCTTTGACCAAATAGTCATTTAAAAAATCCCTTAGAGGGCTTCCCAGGTGGCGCAGTGGTTGCGAGTCCGCCTGTCGATGCGGGAGATACGGGTTCGTGCCCCGGTCTGGGAGGATCCCGCATGCCGCGGAGCGGCTGGGCCCGTGAGCCATGGCCGCTGAGCCTGCGCGTCTGGAGCCTGTGCTCCGTGGTGGGAGAGGCCACAACAGTGAGAGGCCCATGGGAGAGGCCACAACAGTAAAAAAAAAAAAAAAAAAAAAAAAAAAAAAAAAAATCCCTTAGAGCCCAAAGCTTTGGAGTAGAACAAATAAGCATTTAGACGGCAAGAGGAAGGCGTTAAAGGACTTCCTGGTGGTCCAGTGGTTAAGACTCTGCTCTCCCAATGCAGGCCGCCTGGGTTTGATCCCTGGTAAGGGAATTAGATGCCGCATGCGGCAACGAAGATCCCGCGTGCGGCAACTAAGACCTGGCACAGCCAAATACGTATTTAAAAAAAAATTCTTAAAAAAAAAAAGAGGAAGGTGGCAAGGTCCCTCCAGTGCTGAGTCTCTATAAGCTTCTGATGCCCATGAATAATTAACCAGGAGGACACGGGGTGTCTTCCAGAGCCAGTGGCGGGGGTGGGGTTGGGGGGACTGCAGGGCACTGAGGTCAGACCAGGTGACATTGGGAACTGAGGTTACAGGTGTGAACAATTTGCTTGGGAAAAATGGATTGTAATGTCCCGTGGCAGAAAGGTACATTGACAATGCCATGTTGAAGGGCAGAGTGAAGACAGGGAGGTCCCATTTGCAGAACACGGAGTTCAACGCACTTGAGAAAATTGGACTAAAAACAACAACAGAACAGAATGGAAGAATATGCATGTGAAGCCTTCCAAATTCCCAATGCCCTGGAATGGAAGCCAGGTTGACAAACTGAATCTCTATACTATGGAGGGGCTTTGTTTCATTGGCAAATATGTCCCTAAAGTGTTGTGTTGCCAAACTTTTCACAGAAAAAAAAAAAAAAAAAAAAAAAAAAAAAAAAAAACAAAACCCAAACCCAAACACACCTGGAATAAATCCTGTCATAGAATAATTCTTACATACGGTCAAAAATAAACAGCTAATTTGGCTTGTGGAAAATTATGCTCTGGGTTTGCTCACAGTGAGTTATAAATCTAGGTTTTAAAAATATTTTTGAAGTATTTAAGACATCTGAAAAAAATATTGTCTAAACAGTTAAAGCCCCTTCTGTAACCTACTTGATCATATGCACCTTCCTCCCCACCAGAGGCAAACTTGATCTTGAACTTGTATACCATCTCCACGAGTCTTAGTATATTTAGTCTTAAAGAAAAACAGTGGTCCCAGGAAGGATGCAGGTGGTGTGGACTGGAGGAAAGAGACCTTAAACTCAGGAGGGCAGAGTTTTAAGTCCTTGAGCAGTTGAACTGTGTGGCCGAGGGCAGGGAGGTACTTTCAGTTCCCTCATCTGTAAACTGGGAGATTGGATTATATGGTCTCTGGGCCCATTTTGTTCCCTCACTTGTTGATCCAATCAAGGAGCCATCACTTTAAGGTCAGAATCCCAGGTTTCCAGAATTGGGGGAGAGGGTGAGTGACCATGTGCAGGTGATGCCTCTTGCCCTCGAGCCTTATCTTCAGAGTAGGTGGGAAGTCCCTCCTGAGCAGGTTGGCCGTGCTGGCAGGTTCTCCTCCACACATCTGTGCTGCAGCCAGGGTGGGCACGCTGTCCATAGTGGGCTACACGTATCATTTGTGTGGATACTAGTATTTTATATTCTGAATATACCATGGTAAGAAGGAAATGTTTGTTTTCAAAAAAGAAAAAAAGGATTTAAGACAGTGTCAATGTAGAAACTAGTTTGAAGGATTTAGGGTTAAAAAAGGAATCAAATTTAATAAAGAATTATTTTGAAGGGGACAGGGGCAGGTGGTAAGGGGAGTTCATACAGGCACAGGGGTTCTCAGTGAGGTCCCTGGATCAGCCACATCAGCATCATCTGGGAAGTTGTTAGAGATGCAGATTCTGAGGCCCTGCCCCAGATGGACTGAATCAGGAAGCCTGGGGGAGGGAGCAGCAGTCCGTGTTTCGACAGGCCTTGCAGGTGAGCCCGATAGTGTGCATGTTTGAGGACCACTGATGTGGGATGTGGTTCTCAACTTTAGTTGTACTTTAGAACCTCCTGGGAGCCTTCAAACTCCCAATGCCCTGGAAACACCCCCAGACCAATTACATCAGAATCTTGTGGGGGGGTGGCTGGGAGGTGTGTGTGGAGGCCACACGCATCGGTGTGTTTCAATGTTTCCAATAGACATATCCTGAATCTAAATTTAAAAATATATTTTTTCTAAAGATTGTGTTATATACATAACAAAAAATTTACCATTTAAACCATTTTAAAGCATTCAGTTTAGTGGCATTAAGTACATTCACGTTGTTGTACAACTATTACCGCCATCCATTCACAGTACATTTTTCATTTTGCAAAGCAGAAACTCTATACTCCCTAAATAATAACTTCCCCCATTGCCTCCTCCCCCTATACATTTTTTCAAAAAGGCATTTCGAAAACCAGGTACAACTTACCAAGTCATGGACATAGCAGATACAGGGAATAATAGCCACCAGAAATAGTTTCCCTTGTCTGAAAAGACAGCCATGAGGATTCCCACCAAGGTGGCATTGTAGCCCTGGAGGCCTGCTGCAATGGCGGACCTGTGGGCAAAAGGCACAGCTTGGACAGCTTCCAGGAGGATGTTGGCTGGACGTGTACATAAATGACACTTGTAACTTCCAGATAATATTTACATTTGAAAATGAGATTATATTTAGGATTTTATTGCAAAGTCTGTAGAAGCCAAATACTAATAAAAGCATGAAAAAGTAAAATATACATAGATAAAATGCAAATGTGCACATAGAACAACCCTATAGAGGTGTCATAGCTAAAGATAGAATTCCAGCATCTAGGGGCGGAAAGGGAAATCAGCAATCCAACCTATTCTGCTTCCTTTTACCCTTTTGTTCCAAAAGTTATTATTTCTTTTAAGTCATTAGGACCTCTAACTTGAATAGAGCTTTGATGTGAAACTGTTTCCTAAGTCTGATTTTCTTGGTGAGAGATGTAAGATTCTTAAAATGTAAATTTACTTCCATGGTGTCTTTGATCTTATAAACACAGATCTTCCAACTTAGCATATATTTTCATCTTCCTGTGCTTCCATTTTGTTGTCTCCAGATATACATTTCCAAGTTATTGCAAAGAAAAACAATTACTTTTACTTGGCAAATTACTCCATTTAATTATGTGCGTATTTAGCACCTAATTGTTTCTTGGGTCCTTTTTGCTTCCCAGCATTTAACCTCACTTCTAAATGTTGCCCTGGGTAAGTTTCTACTCCTGGCCAAAATGGTTCCCATTTCATATTTGGGGAAAAGAAGCTCCAAGTGAGAAAGGGAATGATTTCTATAGAATAAGCCCCGGGGCTGACAAGCCAGGCCCCCCAGGACTCTGAGAATTGGCACCTTGAAGGTACCCAGCATTCAAGGATGAAGTCTGTAGGAGTCACGGGTTTGCAGATGGTGAAGTGGGTGGGCGAGGTTGAACACAGGGCCTGAGGGGGAGGTGATGTAGCAATGAGTCACGCTACAGGGCAGTACAGGATGGTGTGAAATCTTCTCCCGGTCTGTTTGTCACTGGAGCAGGAGGCACCAGTTCAACAGCAGGGTGATATTCATCTGGGCAAGAGTATTAGAGGTGAGACTCCGTGCTCAAAAGCCCTTTGTCTCCCTTAAATAATCCTTCAGGATATGTGGCAGGTGATGCGACTTGTATTGGTTTAACCCAGGAAATGATAATTGAGGCCATACCTGAGGGCAATGGGGAGCTATGCAAGGCTTGTCCTCTCAGCAACTGACTTTCAGATTTAAGGCTTGAGTTTGATCAACAAAAAATTAACTGCAATGCCTACATGTTGTGGAATGCCATAGTTTCATCAACAGGAAGATGTGTATTCACTTAAAGCAGAGGATTACCTTTTTCATGTGCCCTTTAGGACCGAGGAGAGTAAAAAAGATCTGAAAACTAACACATGTAAATATGGCTGGTCTTTTAAGCCATTGATCCCCAACATTTTTGGCACCAGGGCCCGGTTTCATGGAAGGCAATTTTTCCACGGACTGGGTTGCGGGGGGATGGTTCAGGCGATGGGGAGTGGCAGACGAAGCTTTGCTTGCTAGCCCGCCACCCACCTCCTGCTGTGTGGTCCAGTTCCTAACAGGGGGTGTTGGGGACCCCTGTTTTAAACCATGCTTGATAAGGACAATGGGTCAACTTCTACCGGGGCAAAACAATGAAGAAGTTTTGATATGATACGATTCTGGACCCACACCTCCAAACTGGACAGACTGTTTCTTGATGTGCATTAGAACAGAATTTGACCTAAGGTACAAAATCACCCTCCATAGAGAACAAGTCAGGCTCCTTGGACCTGCTGGGAAAGTGGAGCATTTTCGGACTCTCTCACTGAGAAGCCCCTTAGGCAGTTTACAGTAAGTGTTACAGGAGCTTAGCTGTATAATGACCATCCACTGGGGATGATGCATGGATCCTGGACACCTAGAAGACCAGCAGCCTCCCTGAAGGAACTGGTCAGGCAGGAGCCGTCTCCTCCCATGGTAGGAGTCAGCTCATCAATTCTTCAGTGGCAGATGGTTTATAACGTACACGCTATTTTTAGCCTAACACATAGTTCAGAAGACACACTAACATTACTTAAGTCAGAACTTGCTTACTTGGAATTTATGTCAGTTTGTCTCTCTGGAAGCTGAGCTAATCTTTGCACTGTCCATGAAGAATGAATTTACTAAGCTAAGCATGGAAATGAGATATAATGGGATTAGTGGGGTTTCTAAGCCACTAAAACTTTTCCTGAACCCATATTCATTTTTTGTAAATAAACAAAATGCTGATGATAAATAATTGATCAATCATTAAAGCAGATCACTTTGGACCCTACCCTGGGAATTACTTATAGCTTTGTTCTGGTTACCATGTAGTGCCAGGAGCATCTGGCATCATTCAGACTGGCCGCTTATTCAGGTACCACAAATAAGAGGCTATAAATGATTTCCTGACCTCTGACTAAAGGCACATATAAAGCATTCTGTGCAATAAAGGTTGTTTCTCCTGGGGAGGGTGGGGCTTTATCGCTGTTGCCCAGAGTAACTGGTTGGCTCCTGTGTTCTAAGAAGCAAGAAGCGGAGGCTTGGAGGGATGCGCCTACCTGTCCTGACCGAGTAACAGGGCTGTCAGGGTGGAGACCACAGTTCCCACACAGCCACTGAGTGCCCACCAGGGGTTCTGGACCAGGAGTCCCACCAGAATCAGGATTCCGCTGATGGGGTTGCTGACAAACACCACTTGGGATATGCCCCGAAGGACCCAGTCGACGAACTGGAGCGCCTGGGGTTTGTCTGGAAGAGATGAGACAGGCAGAGCTAAGGAAACAGCGAGGCAAATGGGGCTCCTTCCCAAGTCCAGGGCCCACCCCGAGCAAAATCCCCTCTCATGAAGGTGAAACTAATTTTTGACATTCCTTGAAGCTTTTTCTCTGAACCCTTTCCCCTTAGTGACCTTCAGATCCCTGAAAGCAACCAGTTTCTTTCCTCTCAATCCAACTGCCCTTACTAGAATTCTCAGTTCCAGAAAGCATCGAATGAACTTATTTACCACGCTTAGAGGTTCAGATTCATACGCCAAAGGAATGAATTACCAATAGTAAAATTTCAGTTTTTAAGTATAAAGAGGAACCAGGTGCCTTCCTCTGATATCAACTGGACTGCGGCCCTGACCACTATCTCCATTAAAAAAATTTTGAAGAAGTTTGCTGGTTATAAGATAAAAAGTTAAAAAAGGGAGAGGAAAGAGATAGATAGAAGGTAGGGGAGTATAACTAAAGATATGACTAGAAGAACCAGCAAACCATTTCCCCCAAAGCCACTGCTCCAAGGGATGGAAGCATAAATACCTTTAAGCCAGTTGGCAAATTCTTTCATATCACCAGTTATGTAGCCAAGTGCCTTGGGGAGGCATCTTCTCTTGCGAACTGGTGGACCCTGATTTCCACCCTGGTCCAGTTTAACCACAGTGGGGCTGTCCTCCATGGATAGCTCTTCCTCTGGCTCCTTAAGGAAAGAACAGAGCTCATAAACATCCTAATGCAGAACACTTTGGACAGGCCAGTGTGGGACCTGGTCACAGTAGCCACAGAGGATGAGTTTAAAGGCACTTTATCTGGACCATGACGTCCCATTTTCCTCTTGAAATGTTTTCACGGAGATTATTACCAAGACCCAAACCCCATACTACTTTTGTCATCACTGTTTTCAATGCCACCACGAAAAAAGGTTCTGGTCTTTAATTTCATAAGGTTCAGTTTCTAGCTCAACAAATATTTATTGAGCACCTATATCCTATACTCAAAGAGCTCAGTCTAGTAGGAAAGACTGAAAAATAGTTAATTTCAATGTAAGGAGTCAGATAATGATATAGAAATAGCTAAGATAAGTACTTAAGTTTCTTGCTGCCAATGAAAGGAACCAGATGTCAGGTTACAGACCAGTCAGCTACTTTCCAAGGCAAGCAGCCATTTTAAATTAAATTTTTATTTTACAAAAAAGAGTTTTGTTTTTAAAAGTTTGAAAGAGAAGAAATGTTTACAAAACAGTGTGTGTGTGTTAACACAGCCTAAGAAAACCGCCTCTTACTCACTCTCCAAGTCAAAGATTGCTTGACTATGTCGTCACATCAGGCAACTGCCTCAGATATTCTTTATTTTTGGAATTTGTTATTTAAATGTTTAAAGACTGGAAAAATAATATTCTACAAATGTGTAGAAAATGGGAAAGGTGGAGGCAGACCAAGCTGTTGAAAACCAAAGAATTACAATTTAAGAATTGTATGCTATGGGGCTTCCCTGGTGGCGCAGTGGTTGAGAGTCCACCTGCCGATGCAGGGGACACGGGTTCGTGCCCCGGTCCGGGAAGATCCCACATGCCGCGGAGTGGCTGGGCCCATGAGCCATGACCGCTGAGCCTGCGCGTCCGGAGCCTGTGCTCTGCAACGGGAGAGGCCACAGCAGTGAGAGGCCCGCGGACCGCCAAAAAAAAAAAAAAAAAAAAAAAAAAAAGAATTGTATGCTATAAGAATGTACAGGGCATACTTACAGTAAGCATGCCTCGGGGAAATACTAACAGTATAACCGTGACTGGTGCTCACTATGAGACTCTTCACTTCTCATTATAAGTGTTAATAGGACTAAGCACCAGCATCAACAGAATATGGTACCCTGTAGACAAAAATGGTTTTATGGTGCTGATGGTAGATATAAAAGAATACCAATGATGTCGTCCCAGAAGCAGGCAAAGGGAGAAAGACAATGGCAAAACTACCTTGAGTTTGCAAGGAAGCAAGGAGCACAGCCAGGCCAGTGTGAAGCAGTGGAACACACCAAAACCATCAGACCCCAGAAGGCACAAGTGTGGAATGTGGAAGCCACAGGCACGTAAGACATGACCAAGGAAATACCCCAAACTCGTGCAGTTAAACCAGCTCGTCTTCTCTCTGTAGCCAGGCTGTGAATAAGGGGTTCTCGGGGCTATTTTTGGTCCCATCGTTGTTCCATTTACCATAGCCAACAGATGGCTATTAACAGATAATAAAAGTTATGGCTCTTTAAATTTTTATTTTTTGCAATCCAGCTTTTAGTTTTGGCTTCTATTAATCCCAGTACAGAAATCAATGTAACATTTTTTATTGAGTCACAATTTCACTTCAATTGTATTATTTCATTGCCCAACTGACCATTCTGCTTTTTGAACAATGGCCAACCATTCCACAAAGTAGAAGCTGTTTATGCAATGCATTCTAGACCGAGGTCATTTTGTCTTGGCAAAATAGTGATAGAAACCAGCATTTGTGAGACTTCCAATGAACATTTGCATTAAGAAATTCTTAAACTGAAAACTGCTGGAGGTCAGGAACCAAAACTAAGTCTATATGGAACTCAGCTGGCCCCAAAGTTAAACAAGGAAAACTGTTTGAATTATTAAGCAATTGTGAAAAGTTGGATTTTATTTCATAATCTAAGTGATGACTATCATTTATTTTTATTTATCTCCCTCTTTAAACATCATAACTGAACATATTGCTTGGAAAGCCCTTTCCTCAGCTACAGTGACCCCATTCTCAAAGCCATGCATCTTATGAGAAGCATTAGCTTCCAGTCCAGGCAATGACAAGAAATTGCCTTGAGTTTCTGTAACTGAGTAGATCTGGCCCTACAGAGGCAGCACCGAATGAAAACATTAAAGTGGACATTTTCCATCAAGTACAGAAACAATTAGGTATATGGGTTATTCCAGGGTGAACAAATTCATGTTCTCAAAATTTCCAGCATTTATTTATTTATTTTAGAGGGTTTTAAATACATCATCACCTCAGAGATTTTAGAGATAACAAATATGAAACCTGATATTCTAACTGGCCAGACATGACTGAGAACCTGACTGGCCAGAGTTCCCTGCCTAGCCACCCGAAGTTGGATAAAGATTGAATCATTTATCTGAATCCACAGCCCAATGTATAGAAGGCTTGCTGTGCTTTGTCTTTCCAGTATCCACATATTGGGGTAGGTTGTGCGGTTGCCATGTCCTAGAGAGAGGGGTCTTCTCATGAGTTGAGCAGAGAGTTGCTGCTGTGGCCGAACCCCCAGGAACCATTTATTCTGAAATCCTGAATACTCTGGAGCCCTGGGAACCCTGACTACTTGTTCCAGAACTTAGGCATGAGAATTGGTTATGAGAAACCAGTAACTTAAAAGTTGTGGTTCACCCTAGAATTTTATCATGCTAGACTGTTTGCATTTCTTTAGGGAACTTTAAGAATCCACACAGCCTAATTGGAAAGGCAATGCAAGGTGATAAAGCAGGAACTTAAACTGATGCTCAAGCTTCTCAAATCTAAGTAGGTCATTAAATTTCAATTAAAAAGACAGGACCAGAAAATAAAAGGAAGAAACTCTATAAAATAGGAGGAGCATAAGTTAAAAATCCCAGACTACTTTTTCCTAGCTTTTCCATGGTTGTCAAAGCTCTGCAGCACAAAGGTCCAGCCAGCATCCAACCCCAGATGAGTGTCTTGTGACTTTCTTGACCAAGACCCCTGTGCATCTGGCTCAGCCCAAGCTGCACTGCTCAGCAGAGCATGAGGACTCACTTCCCAGGCTCTGTTCAGAAAAGACACAGCAGAGTCACAGAGAGAAGCTGCACAAAGGTAGCATACCTGTTCTTGTGGCCCATGGGCCAGGGCCAAGCTTAGCCAGGGGAAGCCTCTGCGTTCTGCCTCACCAGCTTTTTTTCCAAAAGGGTCCCTCCAAAGAGGACCAGGAGGGGCGTCACCAGCGGCGCCAATCAAAGACCGTCCATTCATCCTTCCTTTCTTTCCATACATGACAAAGGGCAAAAATAGATGTATCAGCAGGATTCGTGCCCTGGCTGTGGTGTGAAATGCAAGGTAGAGAGAGGCAGGAGCTCTCCCAGGGAGTTCCTGGGGAGAGGAGATCTTAACAGAAAAGGCCAACTTCTCCATAAACAAGAGCTCCATCAGCAAAGAGAGACTATGAGCTGACTGCAGACATTGAATGTTCATTTTACTTCACTTAGAACAAAAGAAAAATGTGGCAAATCATCCTGCACAGAGACCTATGCATAGATTTTGTTCTGCTGTGTTTCTCCACTATCAGGAAGCTGACAGATCTGAAGCCTGTTCCAGAAGGAGGGGTGGGCTCAGGCTCTGAAACACTTCAGGCAAACTGTTAGGGCTCCATCTTGGGGGTCAAAGCCAATGCCACAATTTCCCTAGGCCTTGATCTTTACAAATGTGAGAAGGAGAAGGCCTGGTATGGGTTCTATTTTCTGTGATAAGATGCTAGCCACACTTTGTAGGCATAGCAAAAGCCCAGTCTAAGAAACTGCTAAATGGCATTTTCCCCACCTTGTATCTGAATAGGAATTGTTAAAAATTGGACATCGCCTTGTTTATAAGAAACAATTCTTAGTTGAATTCAACAAGTGTGGCAACTTTTTGTTTCCTTTTTTTTAAAAAAAAAAAACAAAAAAAACCTTCCATCACATCCAAGGATAGTATTCTTCTTTCAGAGGTCCCAGGAAAGTCGTATGTGTGGTATTTCTTTATTTTTTTTCTTCCTCATTTATTTAATTTTTACTTTCTTCTACTGGCTTCGTTTGAAATCTGAAAATTTACACTCTACTAGAGTGACTCAGAAAAATCCACAACCGTGGAAAATATTACTGACATTTCTTAGGAAAAAACTGTGTACGTGTATGTTTATCCATGGTTAAACAATCTGGCGAATACCTGACCAGTGGGTTGCATTATGTATATTTTTGTTTGATAAAGAACAACATCCAGAAACCCAACTGTAGAGCACTCATACACAATTTTAAAAAAAAGAAAGAATGAATGAAAAAAAAAGGAGGGAAAGGGGCCTCCCCTGGTGGCACAGTGGTTGAGAGTCCACCTGCCGATGCAGGGGACATGGGTTCATGCCCTGGTCCGGGAAGATCCCACATGCTGCGGAATGGCTGGGCCTGTGAGCCATGGCCGCTGACCCTGTGCGTCCGGAGCCTATGCTCCACAACAGAAGAGGCCACAACAGTGAGAGGCCTGCGTACCGCAAAACAAAAAAACAAAAACAAAACAAAACAAAAAAAAAGAGAGAAAGAGACAGGTAGACTGTCGCATTCCCCTTTCACATTTCCCCACCACCAAAATCACCACGTCTTGGAGAATGACATCCTTGAGCTCAACAACGATATTTCCTTAGCCAAGAGAGAGAGAGAGAAAAAAAGTTGAGAGAGCATATAATTTGAGGCTTCATTTTATAGAAGGGAAAACTGGGGTCCAGAGTGGGGACCATCCACATTCACTCAGCAGGGTCAGCCTTATGGAATAGGTAAGCCCTGGTGGCTCTTTGTCTTCCAGGCTGGAGCCACACACATTGATGCCCCCAAGATTCTATTCAAGTCAACACACAGTGAAGGAGCAGCTTCTGAATGCCGGGATGCAAGGGGTGTTAGAGCTCAGTGACACAGTAGACACAGCCTGTCTTCGTGGCCTCCCTGACATAACCCTGGGGAGGGAGTGTTGAACAGCAGCAAAGGGCTCTGCTACGCCTGGTTTCACCCTATGCCCTTGCCCGAAGCAGTGACTCTTCTGACAAACATCTCACCGTGCCTCAAAGTAAGCCTCATTCTCCTGCATCGCTGACATATCTACAACAAGGCCTATATGTGCTGAAGTTGACATCCCAAGAATGTTCTGGAAGCCGCACCCAATGAGCTTACAGCAGGAGTTAGCACTTTTCATAGCCCAGATCACTAGTACAACAAAGCAGTACTCATCATTCTGAAATATCAAGATTTCAGCTCAACTACATTCCTTGTTTTATTACAGGAAGTACAGCTCATTCTGTTGTCAACATATATTAGAAATTTGTACAATTAGAGAGCCCTGAAAGTTGTTAATTTTCTATGCCTCAAGTATCACTTTTAAAAATAATACAAAGTTTTGGATATAGATATAGAAGAAAGCATATAAACATTCATGCTCTATCATAAATAAGAGAATTTTCAGCATTGACATTTATCTGATACTTACAGTAATCTTTATTTTAGGTAGTTTTTGATTCTAAGCAGTGGGAGGTGCTCAGGTTTCTCTAAAGCTGTAATCAGAAACAAAGAAAATGCTGTCAGCTATCCTGTCTCCTGATTAAAACACTTCTCTCCTCAGAACACACTCCCCTAGAAGCCTTGAGGTCTGAATTCCACATCAGAAAGGGTAGCTGCAAAGAAGCTGCCAAATTCATGCCTGTAGTGGGACTGACTCGTTCTCCCAATGGGTGTTCCAGCACCCTCCCTCCAGCATGACAGCACATAAAACCATAGTTGGAAAGGGCCATTCCCAGTACCCACTTTTTTTTTTTTTGAGTCATATTGATACATCTGCAATTTTACTTATTTCAAAAACACAGCCTGAAACTCCTATAGAGCGTCAGTGAGCTTAGTCCTTTAGCACCTCAAGTGGACTCCTTGCTGAAACCCTCTTCCACATGGAACTCCGGTAGAAGAAACCATGCTGTAGTTTGATCCACCTGCTGTAGAAACCATGAACCAAGACGCTGCTTGCAAGCGTCCAGGAAGAAGCCCGTGGTTTGGGTAAATGGCTTTCTAGTATACCAGAACTCTGTCTTTGCTGCTTTTACTCAGTTCCAATCATCTGAACATATTTCTCCATTAAAAAAAGAAAAGCGAAAAAGAGCAAAAATTAGAGAGGTCTAAGAAGACACCCCCCCGACAAGGAACAGTTAGAAATGAACAGAGATGAGAGTACTCACACTGCAGCTGGCTTCCTGGGCAGAAGGCACTGGCTGATAAAGCCCTGCTGGGCTCTATTAAAAGGGAGGTGCTTAGGAGGAGGGTGCTGGGGGAGGCACCCAGCACTTTGATACTCAGAACCCACTCTGCGTATCTGTGCTTCTTATTTTCTCCTCCCACTTCAGGCAACAGGGCCAAAGTATTGCCGAGCAACTGGCCCCCTGTCCTGTGCCTTCTGTCTGTCTGTCTCTGTCCTTGATTGGGTGCCAGCAGCTTTGCCATCGTTTCTGCGGGTTCCCAGGTCTTTGTCCAGCAGCAATCCTGCTCAAGCTCATTGTTGTCTTCCCGGTGCTGTTTCCTCTACCCTGAGATATTCTGGGGAAAATTTGTAACTGAAAAGGATCAACAAGTGTCACTCAAACTAAAAACTGAGAGACACATTGCTACAGAGTAGACTCTGGAGCTAAGTATCGGCTCCCGGGGTGGAATGTTCTCTCAGACTTGACGTGGCTTCTGCACAGGTAGACTCTGGAGCTAAGTATCGGCTCCCGGGGTGGAATGTTCTCTCAGACTTGACGTGGCTTCTGCACGGGTGTAGGAATCCAGCAAAGCCTTGCAGGGTGTGGTGCGAGCGTTGGGGAGAACCGGGGTCCACAAGTTGTTTTCTGGAAACCAACCTGCCCTTGTCCCCAGCGAGGAGGAAAACAAAAATATAAATGTTTCCCTGGAATTGTCCCCCTTTCCAGGTGAGAATCCCAGGACAAACTCTGCTGCCTTTAAAAGTCAGGAGGCAAACACTCCACAGCAGAGGAATCTAAAATTCAAGTGAGAAATCCCTTTCTTCCCCATTTTTCTTAAATTTCATTTTTGTGGCTTGTTCTGTGATGGCAGAAATCACGGGAACTCTGGTTCACTTCTATGAGCACAGAATTTTAAAAACCAATAAAACACACAGAAAGCTGTGCATGTGTCAGCGGGGCCTCCTGCCCACCTGGACGAGCTGATAATCCTCATCAGGGAGGCGGCCAGCAACTCTCTGGCTCCACCCCCTGGACACCAGCCAAACCACAGGGCTCCATGCTGGGGGGATTCCCTCCCTCCAAGTGTCCCCCTGCAGCTCAGGGTATGTGTGTCTGGGGCCTGGGAGGGAGACCACAGGTCCAGGTTTATGACCAGAATTTTGAGGTTCAGGCAAATCTCCCTTCAACATTTTCTTCCTGGTAAAATAAGGAGAAAATAAATTCCTCAGGTTACCCTGAAGGAGAAAAATGAATCACAAGAGGATAGTCTGAGGGCATGGTATAGGAAAGAGAGGAATCACACTAGTGTTTCCATGAGTTCCTTATGCAAATGGACTACAATCCCTCGTGGTAATAATAATAGTAATAGTGATAGTAATGATAATGATTGGAATTGCACAAACGGTTGGGCATTCACTCTATGTGCAGGGCACTGCACTTTGGGGCTAAGCACTTTGTATGCATTAGTCATTTAACCATCACTAAAATCCTCTGAGGTGAATGCCATTATCCCCTTTTTGCAGAGGAGGAAACAGGCTCACAGAATTTAAATAACTTGCCCCAAGTCTAACACTGAGGTTTGTACTTGGATGTACTCTAGTCTCATCCAGTATTTCCAACTTCTGCCTATTGTTTGTCTTTCATTAATTCATTAATTAACTCAATGAGCTCAGCCATCAACATGTATCTCTAGAGCTCATCCTAAAGCCACCTCCACATGGTACCCAAGCAGCCTTCTGCCTCAGTGGCCTGAGTGGTCTGCTCAGGGGTGGAGGGTGTGTACTGAGTCTTAAGTCTTCTTGCAGAGCAACTTCCTCGCCACCCTTCCTCCCTGCCCTCTTCCCTGATCTTTGTAAAGGCGCTCCTTAAGTTGCTGATTACAAGATAGAGCCGTACTATACGGTTTACATAAAGTAGTGTAAAGCACGTGGGATTCCAAGTCAGGCAGACCTGAGTTTGAATCCTGGCAGACCTGAGTTTGAATCCTGGCTTTGTCCCTTACTAGTTGTGTGACCTGAGATATGTTACTGTCTCTGGACCTCAGATTTCTCATTGTAAAGCTGGATAAGTTGACTTCTTTTGTAAGGTTGTGATTAAGTTTTGTAACTATGTATGTAAATCTCTACCTGACACATGGAGGTGCCACCATTCGGATGTCTGCTCTTCTCAATTTGGGTTGGTTTGTCCTTGAGGATTCCTGAAAGGGTCCCTCTTCCCTGCCTGAACCAGGGGAAAAGGCTTCTTGGCTCTGACATCCAAAATGGTGTAGTTAGAGCGTGGAAGAACCCTGAAGTTGGTAGGTGGGAGTCAAGTTCTCACACTGCAAGACCCCAAGATGCCAGGGTCTGCCCTTGCCCAGTGGCTGTGGCTTTGGAGAGAACCCTGAGCTGGATATTAGAGGGATAATTGGGCACCCAATAACAAGTGCATACATAGGTTCTTAGGTGCTTTTAAACAGCTCTAATTACACAATTCAATGACTTTTTTTCAGGCTCTCCTGGTATCATTTATTGAGAGTTTGAGCACCGACATTGTTTTCCTTCCCGAGTTGTCCCCAGGCCTCCTCATGGTGGAGGTGCCCCCCTCTCCTCATTCTTGGAACTCATCTGTCACCCTCTCTCTGCCTCAATCACAATGAACATATGAGGAGGTTTCCCTCCTCTGACTTTCTCCATAGAGTTTCTGCCCCTAGAAAGTTCTTTCTCTCCTCTCTCCCCACCCACTTTGCACAAGCATCCACACCCAGCTTTCTTCCTCCGCCCGTCCACACTATGCTCCTGGGAACTGAAAGCAATTATGTCCACGTTTCTCACGGGAGAAGTGGCTATCCCTCTGGACCCTGCGACAGCTCTGCTATTGTCTCTTATTTAAAAAAATACTTTATGGTGTGCAGTCCCACCTGGGCTGGAGGATACTAATAGTTCTTTTTATTGATAACATATCTCTTTCTTTCCAGAAAGGTTTTGAGGAAGTTCATAAAAATATATGTGAGAGGAAGTAAGGAGTAGATAAATAAGTGGGGAAGAAAGGAGAAAAAAAACATGGATAATGATGTGATTTAAGTATTTTTCCTACAATGTCTTGCATTTGTAGGGTTTTTTTTTATAAGAGATACTTTTATTTTTTTATAATTTATTTATTTATTTTTATTTTTGGCTGTGTTGGGTCTTTGTTGCTGTGTGCAGGCTTTCTCTAGTTGCGGTGAGTGGGGGCTACTCTTTGTTGGGGTGCGCAGGCTTTTCATTGTCGTGGCTTCTCTTGTTGGGGAGCACGGGCTCCAGGTGCGTGGGTTTCAGTAGTTGTGGCACGCAGGCTCAGTAGTTGTGACTCATGGGCTCTAGAGTGTAGGCTCAGTAGTTGTGGTGCATGGGCTTAGTTGTTCCGCAGCGTGTGGGATCTTCCTGGGCCAGGAATTGAACCTGTGTCCCCTACATTGGCAGGCGGATTCTTAACCACTGCGCCACCAGGGAAGCCCCCATTTGTAGGTATTTTAAAATATGTAATTTTTGACTCAGAAATTATCCCAACATTATTTCATTTTGGTTGCTGCTTGATATTGATGTTTCTATAGGCAATTTAACTTTACAAATAATTTGCACCACAGCATAACAGGACAGTGTCCACACTCAGGAATTCTTCAGGAGAGGAACAAGCAAGGAGAGGGCTATTCTGCATCCTGAGCAGGGCTTTTCTAAATGGGAGAGAGAGCACTAAAGAAAAAGCAGCCTCAGTCTTCTTCTCCTGTCCTCCCGCCCCCCACAGAGAGAAGCACATGGAGTACAGAGTGTCCCTCTGCACTGTGCTCTGGGACCACAGTGTTTGGTTTGGTAAACAGTCAGACAAAGAGGCTCCAGACGAGGGCCAAAACCCCCATTGGCCCAGAACACCACTCTGGGTACCCTTTGTGGTAGGCATTCCTTAGATGTGGAGCCAAGAGGCAGGCAGGCGCTAAGTGCACACATCTTTCCACCTGGCCAAGGGAGCATGGGGATGGGAGATGGTAGGAAACACTGAGGCACCTACATTTTTAGCTCTTAAATGCACTTGTGTAATTATTCAGCCCCATTGAGTATCTGGTTGTTTGTCCTTCTGCACACAGCTGAAGGGTGAGAAAACCTCCATCCCTACCTATGACTTCTATCAGATTCCTTCCATGCATCACCTTCTTTCCAGCTCTTAAATTAAACTCAGGCGAGTTTCAGGCCCGTCATGTAGGTATCTGGTGTCCTCAGCCAGTACCTAAGGGTGCGCACTGCAAAAATGCACCATGACTAAAGGGGCAGCTTTAACATCCTAGACATTTATGTATTTATTGCAACAAAACTCCTATAGATGGTGCTAAAATGTCTTTATGAAAGGGGTGCTGGGGTGCCTTTGACTGAAAGGGCCATACTGGCTAACAATGGTCCTGCTGGTGCTTTTGTTTATTCGGGATTAAAACATAATAATTCCCCAATGAGGGACAATAGGGAAAAGGGCAGGAGGAGAGTTTTTGTAATCTATACAGACTAGGTTGAAAGAAGAGATTGGAGTGTAGAGGAAAATGAGTGTTGGGGACTGGCATGGCCCTGTTTACCTGTAATATTCGTAAACTTAGGAAGTCGAGCTTTATTTTATAATTGGGCCAGGAAGAGAAGGGGGATGGCCTAGGACAAGCATTGCGAATGAGGCTCTCTGAGCCAGTGGGCTGGCCAAGGGTTACAGGCTCTTGGCAAAGACATCAGCCACTGGAGCTTGAGTAGGATGGGCTGAGGCTCTCTCCTAGCCAGGCACAGGAATCAGGGTTACTCACTAGGGAGCCTCTTGGAGAGAGCTGGCATTAATGCAGCCAAGAAGCTGCAAAGGCCAGGGTAGATATGTTAAACTAAGGTTGCTTTCGGGAGCTAAGGAGGTGGCAGCTGGCTCAGCCTCCTCACAGTTGCCCTAACTAGAGGCTTAATGTCTGCTGGTTGCACAGCGTTGCCAGCTCCGCCTGATTTAAAGATCAGAAATGCTCCCTATTATCATCCCCCTGCCTCACACTAATTGGCTGCCAAGATTTACAGAAGGATTCAGAGTCTCTTGGCTCTCACCCCTCCTCCCATTCCCCTTGCCTCTTCTTTCTCTACTGTCGGCACCTGCCAAGGCTGGGGTGGGGACCAAAGGCAGAGGGACCTTGAGAGGACATTATTCAACTACCTGTCTGGTCAGTCGGCTTAAAGTTGGACTACACTGAACCCTCAACTTCTTGAGCTGGTAAATTGAGCTATTATGATTCAACTGGCCACAGATTTATAACAGAGCCTTAGTAATCCTATAATAACTCTGGCTAAGGAAATGCAATTGTGTGGGGATATTATGACAGACATGGAGGAGAATTCCCATGGAGCTCCGATATTGCATCCTATTCTTTTTTTTTTTTTTTTTTAATAATACACAATGTATTTATTTATTTATTTATTTATAGCTGTGTTGGGTCTTCATTTCTGTGCATGGGCTTTCTCTAGTTGTGGCAAGTGGGGGTCACTCTTCATCGCGGTGCGCAGGCCTCTCACTATCGCGGCCTCTGTTGTTGCGGAGCACAGGCTCCAGACGCGCAGGCTCAGTAATTGTGGCTCACGGGCCCAGTTGCTCCATGGCATGTGGGATTTTCCCAGACCAGGGCTCGAACCTGTGTCGTCTGCATTGGCAGGCAGATTCTCAACCACTGCGCCACCAGGGAAGCCCTGCATCCTATTCTTAAAGAATAAACTTGATTCCATGTTTTATTCAAAACAAAAATTAAACCCGGGTCTATAAAAATATGCACCCGGATATTGGTTCAAGATGGTGGAGTAGAAGGACGGGCGCTCACTCCCTCTGTGAGAGGACCGGAATCACAACTAACTGCTGAAAAATCGACAGGAAGACACTGGAACTGACCAAAAAAAACTCCACATCCAAAGACAAAGGAGAACCACAGTGAGATGGTAGGAGGGGAGTAACCACAATAAAACCTAATCCCATAACTGCTGGGTGGGTGACTCACAAACTGCAGAACAATTATACCACAGAGGTCCACCCACTGGAGCGAAGGTTCTGAGTCTCACGTCAGGCTTCCCAACCTTGGGATCTGGCAATGGGAGGAGGAATTCCCAGGAATCAGACTCTGAAGGCTATCAGGATTTGATTGCAGGACTTCGACAGGACTGGGGAAAACAGAGACTCCATTCTTGGAGGGCACACATGAAGTAGTGTGCTCATCAGGACCCAGGGGGAGGGAGCAGGGACCCCATAGGAGACTGAACCAGACCTACCTGTTAGTGTTGAAGGGTCTCCTGCAGAGATGGTGGGCAGCTGTGGCTCACAAGGACACAGGCAGCAGAAGTTCTGAGAAGTACTCCTTGGCATGAGCCCTCCTGGAGCCCGACATTAGCTTCAACAAAGGGCCTGTAAGCTCAAGTGCTAGGTTGCCTCAGGCCAAACAACCAACAAGGAGGAAACACATCAGTAAGTGGATTAAAGTTTCACTGAGCTCTGCCCACCATAGCAACATCCAGCTGTACCCACCACCAGTCCCTCCCATCAGGAACCTTGCACAAGCCTCTTAGATAGCCTCACCCACCACAGGGTAGACAGCAGAAGCAAGAAGAACCACAATCCTGAAGCCTGTGGAACAAAAACCACATTCACAGAGAGATAGACAAAATGAAAAGACAGAGAACAGATGAAGAAACAAGATAAAACCCCAGAAAAACAACTAAATGAAGTGGAGATAGGCAACCTTCCAGAAAAAGAATTCAGAACAATGATAGTGAAGATGATCCAGGACCTCAGAAAAAAGAATGGAGGCAAAGATCGAGAAGATGCAAGAAATGTTTAACAAAGACCTAGAAGAAATAAAGAGCAAACACCTAGAAGAATTAAAGAACAAACAAACAGAGATGAACAATACAATACTGAAATGAAAAATACACTAGAAGCAATCAGTAGCAGAATAACTGAGGCAGAAGAACAGACAAGTGACCTGGAAGACAGAATGGTGGAATTCACTGCTGCGGAACAGGATAAAGAAAAAAGAATGAGAAGAAATGAAGGCAGCCTGAGAGACCTGTGGGTCAACATTAAATGCACCAAAATTAGCATTTTAGGGTCCCAGAAGGAGAAGAGAGAGGGAAAGGACCTGAGAAAATATTTGAAGAGATTATAGTTGAAAACTTCCCTAACATGGGAAAGGAAATAGCCACCCAAGTCCAGGAAGCTCAGAGAGTCCCAGGCAGGATAAACCCAAGGAGAAACAAGCTGAGACACATAGTAATCAAACTGACAAAAATTAAAGACAAAGACAAACTATTAAAAGAAACAAGGGAAAAACGACAAATAACATACAAGAGAACTCCTATAAGGTTAACAGCTGATTTCTCAGCAGAAACTCTACAAGCCAGAAGAGAGTGGCATGGTATATTTAAAGTGATGAAAGGGAAGAACCTACAACCAAGATTACTCTACCCAGCAGGGATCTCATTAAGATTTGATTCAGAGGAATCAAAAGCTTCAGAGGAATCAAAAGCTTTACAGACAAACAAAAGCTAAGAGAATTCAGCACCACCAAACCAGCTCTACAACAAATACTAAAGGAATTCTCTAGTGGGAAACACAAGAGAAGAAAAGGACCTACAAAAGCAAGACCAAAATAATTAAGAAAATGGTAATAGGAACAAACATATTGATAATTACCTTAAATGTGAATGGATTAAATGCTCCAAACAAAAGACACAAGCTTGTTGAATGGATACAAAAACAAGACCCATATATATGCTGTCTACAAGAGACCCACTTCAGACCTGGGGACACATACAGACTGAAAGTGAGGGGATGGAAGAAAATATTCCATGCAAATGGAAATTAAAAGAAAGCTGGAGTATCAATGCTCATATGAGATAAAATAGACTTTAAAATAAAGACTGTTACAAGAGACAAGGAAGGACACTACATAATGATCAAGGGATGAATCCAAGAAGAAGATATAACAATTTTAAGTATATATGCACCCAACATAGGAGCACCTCAATACATAAGGCAAATGCTAACAGCTATAAAAGAGGACATCAACAGTAACACAAAAATAGTGGAGGACGTTAACACCTCACTTACACAAATGGACATATCATTCAGACAGAAAATTAATAAGGAAACACAAGCTTTAAATGACACAAAAGACCAGGTAGACATAATTGATATTCATAGGACATTCCATCCAAAACCAGCATATTACAATTTCTTCTCAAGTGCACATGGAATATTCTCCAGGATAGATCACATCCTGGGTCACAAATCAAGCCTTGGTAAATTTAAGAAAATTGTAATCATATGAAGCGTCTTTTCCAACTACAATTATATGAGATTAGAAACAATTTACAGGGAAAATAATGTAAAAACCACAAACACACGGAGGCTAAACAATAAGCAGCTAAATAACCAAGAGATTACTGAAGAAATCAAAGAGAAAATAAAAAAATACCTAGAGACAAATGACAATGAAAACTCAACGACACAAAATCTATGGGATGCAGCAAAAGCAGTTCTAAGAGGGAAGTTTATAGCAATGAAATCCTACCTGAAGAAGCAAGAAAAATATCAAATAAACAATCTAATCTTACACCTAAAGGAACTAGAGAAAGAAGAACAAAACCCAAAGTGAGTAGAAGGAAAGAAATCATAAAGATCAGAGCAGAAATAAATGAAATAGAAACAAAGAAAACAATAGCAAAGTTCAATAAACCTAAAAGCTCGTTATTTGAGAAGATAAATCTTTAGCTAGAGTCATCAAGAAAAAGGGGGAGAGGACTCAAATCAATAAAATTAGAAATGAAAAAGGAGATGTTACAACAGACACCACAGAAATACAAAGCAACATAAGAGACTACTACAAGCAACTCTATGCCAATAAAATGGACAACCTGGAAGAAATGGATAAATTCTTAGAAAGGTATAACCTTCCAAGACTGAACCAGGAAGAAATAGAAAATATAAACAGACCAATCACAAGTAATGAAATTGAAAGTGTGATGAAACATCTTCCAACAAACAAAAGTCCAGGACCACATGGCTTCACAGGTGAATTCTATCAAACATTTAGAGAAGAGCTAACACCCAGCCTTGTCAAACTCTTCTAAAAAATTGCAGAGGAAGGAACACTCCCAAACTCATTTTATGAGGCCACCATCACCCTGATACCAAAGCCAGAAAAAGATACTACAAAAATAAGAAATTACAGACCAATATCACTGATGAATATAGATGTAAAAATCCTGAACAAAATACTAGCAAACAGAATCCAACAACACATTAAAAGGATCATACACCATGATCAAGTGAGATTTATCCCAGGGATGCAAGGATTTTTCAATATATGCAAATCAATTAATGTGATACACCATATTAACAAATTGAAGAATAAAAACCATATGATCATCTCAATAGAGGCAGAAAAAGCTTTTGAAAAAGTTCAACACTGATTTATGATAAAAACTCTCCAGAAAGTGGGCATAGAGGGAAGCTACAACAATGTAATAAAGGCCATACATGACAAACCCATAACAAACATCATTCTCAATGGTGAAAAACTGAAGGCATTTCCTCTAAGATCAGGAGCAAAACAAGGATATCCACTCTCGCCACTAGTATTCAACATAGTTTTGGAAGTCCTAGCCATGGCAATCAGAGAAGAAAAAGAAATAAAAGGAATACGGATTGGAAAAGTAGAAGTAAAACTGTCACTTTTTGCAGATGACATGATACTATACATAGATAATCCTAAAGATGTCACCAGAGAACTACTAGAGCTAATCAATGAATTTTGTAAAGTTGCAGGATACAAAAGTAATGCACATAAGTCTCTTGAATTCCTATACACTAACAACGAAAAATCAGAAAGAGAAATTAAAGAAACAATCCCATTCACCATTTCAACAAAAAGAATAAAATACCTAGGAATAAACCTACCTAAGGAGGTAAAAGACCTGTACTCAGAAAACTATAAGACATTGATGAAGTAAACCAAGATGACACAAACAGATGAAGAGATATACCATGTTCTTGGATTGGAAGAATCAATGTTGTGAAAATGACTGTACTACCCAAAGCAATCTACAGATTCAATGCAATGTCTATCGAATTACTAGTGGCATTTTTTACAGAACTAGAACAAAAAATCTTAAAATTTGTATGGAGACACAAAAGACCCTGAATAGCTAAAGCAATCTTGAGGGGAAAAAACGAAGCTGGAGGAGTCAGACTCCCTGATTTCAGACTATACTACAAAGCAACAGTAATAAGACCATATGGTAGTGGCACAAAAACAGAAATATAGATAAATGGAACAGGATAGAAAGTGCAGAGATAAACCCATGCACCTATGGTCAACTAATCTATGACAAAGGAGGCAAGGATATACAATGGAGAAAAGACAGTCCCTTCAATAAGTGGTTCTGAGAAAACTGGACATCTACATGTAAAAGAATGAAATTAGAACACTCCCTAACACCATACACAAAAATGAACTCAAAATGGATTAAAGACTTAAATATAAGACCAGACACTATAAAACTCTTAGAGGAAAACCTAGGCAGAACACTCTTTGACATAAATTACAGCAAGATCTTTTTTGACCCACCTCCCAGAGTAATGGAAAGAAAAAGAATAATAAACAAATCGGACCTAATGAATCTTAAAAGCTTTTGCACAGCAAAGGAAACTATAAACAAGATGAAAAGACAGCCATCAGAATGGGAGAAAATATTTGCAAATGAATCAATGGACAAAGGATTAATCTCCAAAATATATAAACAGCTCATGCAGCTCAATATTAGAAAAACAAACAAGCCAATCAAAAAATGGGCAGAAGACCTAAATAGACATTTCTCCAAAGAAGACACACAGATGGCCAAGAGGCACATGAAAAGCTGCTCAACATCACTAATTATTAGAGAAATGCAAATCAAAGCTACAATGAGGGGCTTCCCTGGTGGCGCAGTGGTTGGGAGTCCATCTGCCGATGCATGGGGCGTGGGTTCGTGCCCCGGTCTGGGAGGATCCCACGTGCTGCGGAGCGGCTGGGCCCGTGAGCAATGGTCGCTGAGCCTGCGCGTCTGGAGCCTGTGCTCCGTAGCGGGAGAGGCCGCAGTGGTGAGAGGCCCACGTACCGCAAAAAAAAAAAAAAAAAAAAAAATCCTACGATGAGGTATCACCTCACACTGGTTAGAATGGGCATCATCAGAAAATCTACAAACAACAAATGCCAGAGAGGGTGTGGAGAAAAGGGAACCCTGTTGCACTGTTGGTGGGAATGTAAATCGATACAGCCAGTATGGAGAACAGTATGGAGGTTCCTTAAAAAACTGAAAATAGAATTACTTATGACCCAGTAATCCCACTACTGTACATATACCCAGTGAAAACCATAATTCAAAAAGACACATGCACCCCAATGTTCATTGCAGCATTATTTACAATAGCCATACTTGGAAGCAACCTCAATGCCCATCAACAGACGAATGGATAAAAATGATGTGGTACATATATACAGTGGAATATTACTTAGCCATAAAAAGGAAAGAAATTGGGTCATTTGTAGAGATGTGGATGGATCTAGAGACTGTCATACAGAGTGAAGTAAGTCAGAAAGAGAAAAATAAATATCATATTAATAACGCATATATGTGGAATCTAGAAAAATAGTACAGATGAACCAGTTTGGAAGGCAGGAATAGATACACAGATGTAGAGAACAAATGTATGGACACCAACGGGGGAAAGCGGGGGGTGTGATGGTGTTGGTGGTGGAATGAATTGGGAGATTAGGACTGACATATATACACTAATATGTATAAAATAGTTAAGTAATAAGAACGTGCTGTATTAAAAAAAAAAAAGTAAACCCGGTGGAGAAGGACTTAGATATTTTTTGGTGCAACCATTCTTATTAGAACTTAAAAAATTCAGCTGAACATTGTAGCACCATTATCCTCTGCAGATAGTTATTTGAAATAAATATTAATTTATTACTTAATATTATGATGCAAAAATAGTGATAGAACTAGAAACATTCATAATTAATCACGAAACTTTTTTAAAAAAATAAAACATAGCAATTCTCAACACTGTTTTTATCCTTTTTTATTTTTTGGCTGAACTCAAACCTGGCTCAATCCAAACCCAGGAAGGCTGGGCTCTCCAAAGACTCGGTGTGGATTATGGCTGGCTCCTCCTCCCTTTACATCCTAGGTCCTAGGCTATAAATTCATGATGTCTTGGCCAGTTCACTTCCTTCCAGCTGTCCTAGGACTCAGCATCTTCTCTCAGGCTATAGGCCATGCTCTGAGGCACTGCCCCTCCACTTCACCATCATTTGTTCATCCCTGGTTTCCCATCCTACTGCGGATAAAGGTAAATCCTCCGGACCCTAGGGCATGGTGTGAAGTGCAGTTCTCGAATCCTGGTGCAGCAAAAAGACACAAAGGAACATTAGTGTCAGGGTCAAGGCTGTGTCTGATCACTGGTCATTCTATGGGCAGAATAGTACTTTTTCCTTAGCACAGAAGGGATCTGTAATATCATTGGCCTATGAGGGAGCCCATCATGCAGTCTTCCAGGGAGGGACAGAATGCCTGTCAAGTTTAATCGAGAACTGACAGATTTTAAGGCTCTCTAAAATGATATGAGATGATGTGTAATTAAGTGCTAAACTGTGAGCAGACACAGTTTAGAGCTAAAAGAGTTTGGGTAATATCGGTGGCGTCTGGAGTAGGCAGAGGGAGTTTTACGCAAGATATGGGCCTCATAAGGCCCTTAACATTTTTTTTTAAATAACTTTATTTATTTATTTATATTTTTGGCTGCGTTGGATATGGGCCTCATAAAATCCTTAACATTTAAAAAAAAATAAATTTATTTATTTATATTTTTGGCTGCGTTTATATTTATCTTTGCTGCTGTGTGTGGGCTTTCTCTAGTTGTGGTGAGCAGGCTTCTCATTGTGGTGGCTTCTCTTGTTGCAGAGCACTGGCTCTAGGTGTGCAGGCTTCAGTAGTTGTAGCACACGGGCTCAGTAGTTGTGGCTCTCGGGCTTTAGAGTGCAGGCTCAGTACTTGTGGCGCATGGGCTTAGCTGCTCTGTGGCATGTGAGATCTTCCCGAGCCAGGGATTGAACCCGTGTCCCCTGCATTGGCAGGCAGATTCTTAACCACTGCGCCACAAGGGTAGTCCAAGGCCCTTAACATTTGAGTAGCACTTAGTGAAGGCAGGAAAAGAGGGAACAGCCTTTCAGGAAGAAACTTGAGTGTCAGCTGAGAGAAGCATGGCATTCTTGTGCCTTGTGAACAGCCTCGTGATTGCACTGGAGAGTGTGTGCTGTGAGTCACAGGCCATGAATCCACCCCACTCGTGTCCACAAGGAAAGCAATGTTCCTTCGTGTTTGCATAAGGCATCTGAATTGACGGGCACTCTGACATTTGCTTCCTCGTGGTACGATACACTAACCAGGCATTGGGTCCCTACTGAAGGACTCAGCATCAAAGAAAGTATAGGTAAGAAAAATACTACATTATGAAAGAAAAGATGGAATTATGAACCTCTGTGACCATTTAAATAGCAAAATTATGCTCAAAGCTTTAAATATAGGCAATATTAACTAGAGTGTATTGGGATCCCTTGTGTAAAGTATACATTCAAGTAACAACAATAACATACTGTAAGCAAACATTGAACAGTCAGTTTTATTTGCCTTCTTAAAATTTGGGAGGAGTAAGCAAAATTTGCCTGCTTTCTGTTTCCCATGCATGTATTTCTATAATGAAACTCTACTGGTCAAAAACCTCCTTAAGGGCTTCCCTGGTGGTGCAGTGGTTGAGAGTCCGCCTGCTGATGCAGGGGACACGGGTTTGTGCCCCGGTCCAGGAAGATCCCACATGCCGTGGAGCGGCTCGGCCCATGAGCCATGGCCGCTGAGCCTGCGCGTCCGGAGCCTGTGCTCTGCAACGGGAGAGGCCACAACGGTGAGAGGCCCGCGTACCGCAAAAACAAAAACAAAACCTCCTTAAATGTGGCAGATGCTTGATAACAGTAGCTGATGAGGACGTTTCTCTCACTGAGAAGCAGTTTTAAAAGCAGAGCCAACTTGCAATTTCTATTTGTTACCCCCTTGCCTCTGCACCCAGTTAATGTCCAAAGCTCTGCCTGCTTTCAGATCAAATAAAGGTTACCAGCAAATAAGAAGTGATAGCTGTCACTTTAAGAAAGTCATGCCAAGTCACTAGGCTTTTATTCTTAAGTTCTTTTTCTTAAGTTCTTTTTCTTAAGTTTCTTGGGGATGCTCTGGAAACGAGGGTCTTGGAACAGTCTCTCGAAGGCTCTGCCAGTAGTAACTCTCCAGCTTGGAGGTTTCTTATAGAACTGCTAACAAAGGAGACAGTTTTCCTGCCAAAGAAGCTGATGTTGGAGAGGCATGAGGCACTGAAGGGAGGCAGCACTGAGGCTGGAAGGAAAGGTGGGCTCTGCTTAGTCATCGGCTAGGTATGCAAGGTGTCAACAACCCGACAAATAAACAGATACAGCTCTAAAATAATTGGAGATCAGGAGTGATTGAAGTTCTGTGGACAGAACAGCAAGAAGATGAGAGCAGCATGTAGGGAGAGTACAGAGGGACGGATCCTGGGAATGCTCAGCACAAGATCACGGTGCCTGCAGCAGGGCAGTGCCAAGGGAGAAAGGCTGCAAATGTGAGATAATTTGGGAGGAAAAAGAGATAGGCTTGGGGTGAAGGATGGATGAATCAAAAATGGCATTAAGCGTAAGGGAGTGGAGCAACCAGGACTCACACACGGTGCCAGAGGAGACACACATGGACATAACCACCGTAGAAAACTGCCTGGCAGCATCTACGGGAGTGGATAGCTGCACACCCACAGTCCAAAAATTCCTTCCTAGGAACATGCACAAAAGAAATGTGTATACATGATCACGTCGAAAGACAAGCACCACAAAGTTCAACACAGCACTACTCCTAACAGACAAAAAAGGGAAACACGTCAATTGCCCATCAACAGTAGAGTAGATAATGATTTATTTGCACAGAAAGAGAATGAATGACCTACAACTCCATGCAACGCTATGAATGCATCTCACAATGTTGAACAAAAGAAGCCAGGCACAAAACAGTACAGACTGTGTGATTCTATTTACCCAAAGTTCAAAAACAGGCTAAGCTGAGAGAAGTCAGGGTATCAATCACCATTGGAAGGGGGCACAAGGGGAACTTCTGGGGTGCTGACAATGCTCTGTGTCTTGACCCATTGCTGGCTGCCTGGAAGTGTTAGTTTGTGAAAAGTCATCAAGCTGTATACTTATGATATCTGCCCTTTAATATCTATTATTACACTTTTTTTTTTTTTTTTTTTTTTTTTGCGGTATGCGGGCCCCTCACTATTGTGGCCTCTCCCGTTGCGGAGCACAGGCTCCGGACGCACAAGCTCAGTGGCCATGGCTCACGGGACGAGCCACTCCGCGGCATGTGGGATCTTCCCGGACCAGGACACGAACCTGTGTCCCCTGCATCGGCAGGTGGACTCTCAACCACTGCACCAACAGGGGAGCCCTATTATTACACTTTAATAAAAGTTTTTGAAATGACAATATAAAGTAAAGACAATTGAAAGCCCATTTTGTGACAATGAGCTTGAGATGGTTGGACAGGCAGGTGGAAATGCCCAGGATGCAGTTGGAGATGGGGAACTCTGGTCTGGGCAAGAACCCAGGCCTGGAGACATTTAATTTGGGGGCTGTTTACTCAGAAGAGACAGGAAGATGAGAGTGCGGGCAAGTTTTTGGGACAATAGGGGAGCAGTTAGAACAGCAGTCAGCTAGAAGAGCATTAGAACTACAGTCAGTTAAAACAGCAGTCAGCTAGAAGAGCAGTAGGTCCCATTAGAAGGAGGAAAGAGGGTGAGGAGTGAGCAGGGCCATTTATCAGAAGCCTATTCAGCACTTCCCTCCACTCAGACCCTCTGCTTTGCTCTGTGAGCCCTGATTTCTGTCTTTTGGGACTTCTATTTTGATGGGGTGGAGGAAACATGTTCCTTCATCCCTTCAGGTGCCATCATCTTCCCCTAAAACCTGAAGAAACAGAGGGCTGGCTGGCAAGGTGAATGGTCCACGCTGGTGAGGGTGGAGTGAGCCATCAGCTCAGCCGTCCACCTGCAAGACATGTGATGCCTTTGACCCTGCGGCTGCTGACAGCAGAGGGCATCAGGGCACCTGGGCAGGTGGGCGGGCCCCACAGAAGGGTCTTGAAGGTTAGCCTGAGAGAGAGTAGGCAATGCGCTGCCTGGTTCTCCTCCTTGGAATACAGGAGCCTCCTGAGATAAAGGAGGAATGTGCTGGAATCCGCGCACACAAAGAGAGGTGACACAGGCTTGTCGTCCCACCGCCTCATGTGGGCTCCTGGGCTGGTGCTTTCCCTGTAAGCACAGTAGGTCAGAAGGTCAGGGTGCCATCGCAAACACCTGTGTGGTGCTGGGGGCCAAGGCAATATGTCCATAACAGACCCAGTACATTTCCTCTAATGGAAAATACCAGGGCAGTAGGGACTACCAAACACACCCACATAAAACATCAAGGCATCTGCAGAAATGCAGAAGAAAAATACATATCAAGATACACACACACACACACACACACACATACACACACACTCACACACACACACACACGCCCCAAAGTCCCCACCATGAATTCTTAACCATTACACATGGGATGGCAGGAGTGGCAAAGTAGCTGGTTGGGGGTGAGTGGGAGAAGCCCTCCATCAAAGCTCCTCTACCTGTTTTTAGGACCCTCTCTCTGTAGTGGGGTGCTACCCACCCCTCCATCACTAACTCTCATTGTTCCTCAATGGGATGTCAGGAGGGTGTGTCAGTTCCTCAGTGTAGAAGTGCCCCAGGACTAATGGTCCTCATTTCCACCCCATACCTTTGCTAGCCTGTTCCTCCTAGAACGATGTTCTTGAGAGTCAGAGGGATGGAAATCCTGGTTCTGGGGCTCCTGAGCATGATAATATGAAGATGTGGGGCAAGTCCTGTGCACTCTGCTCAGTCTCCTTGTCTTTAAGATGGGGACGCCCCCCGCCGCCACCCCCCCCCAGTGGTACAGCTGGGGTAGCATCCGGGAAGCTAGTAGTTGTTCTCCATCTCACTTCCATTAACCTCTACCTGGAATGTCCTGATAGTCAACATGACCTTGTGTTTCAAGTGGTTTCACTAGTTAGATGGTGTACCTGCCTCCCCTGATTCTGGCTCAGCTCTCAGGGTCAGGAGCACTCACTGTGCAGCCCAGGTTGGCTAAGGGCTTGGGTGTTGCTCTGGAAAGGAACACAGTGTCTCCAGATCCTCTGAGTGACCTCCTCAGGGACATTTGTTTTCTGTAATTCCTAAAATGTCTTTGAAAAGCTAGTAACTATTTGCATATTTGAATTTGATAGCTCATTTAAAAAATCATAAGTTTCAAGAGTTAATTGCATTTTATTTATTTGTTTATTTTATTTTATTTATTTTTGGCTACGTTGGGTCTTCGTTGCTGCATGTGGGCTTTCTCTAGCTGCGGAGAGCATGGGTTACTCTTCCTTGCGCTGCATGGGCTTCTCATTGCAGTGGCTTCTCTTGTTGTGGAGCATGGGATCTAGGCTCATGGTCTTCAGTAGTTATGGCATGCAGGCTCAGTAGTTATGGCTCACAGGCTCTTAAGAGCAGGCTCAGTAGTTGTGGCGCATGGGCTTAGTTGCTCTGCGGCATGTAGGATCTTCCCGGACCGGGGCTTAAACCTGTGTCCCCTGCGTTGGCAGGCGGATTCTTAACCACTGTACCACCAGGGAAGTCCCAAGAGTTAATTGCATTTTACAATACAATTGTGGAAGGGCTTCTGGATGCTGGTGATACTGTTTCTTGACCTGGTGCTGGTTACATGAGTATGTTCATTAATTGGAAATTTATTTATGTTCACATTACTTTTTCACTCTTCTGAGTATATGTTAAAAATGGATTTGTTACAGGTTTTCTGAGCTCTGCCACTTGACTTCATAGTAGGCATTCAAGACTGTAACGGAGTGCCTGCTGGCTCAGCCTGAGGGCACTGGGTCAGAGGTCTTGGATCAGTCTAAAGGGTCCTTGGAGAGGTCATTTTAAGGCTACCTCTGGTGGGCAAGGAGACCCCATCAGCCTGTTACAAGCCAGATCAAAAATGTTAGACTGGAGGTATGCAAAAAATACCACGAGTGTGTCAAGGAAGGAAACAACTTTGCCTTGAGAGTCAGGGAAGCCCTCATCAAAGATGCCAGTGACATTTGAACTGGGTATTGAAGGCTGAATAGGACTGTTTCTGGTGGGAAGAATGGGATGACAAGAATAGTACAAGGACAGAATAAAATTAAGGTGCATTGGGTCTGAGGCTCATAACATATTCTAATGTGGAAGAGCTTAGTGAGTGTGTGTGTGTGTGGTTGGTGAGAAGTGAGGCTAAAGAAGTAAGCAGCAGCTGGCTCATGAAGCCCTTTGTCTGTTAAGCTCAGGAGTTTGGGATTTATCCTTCAGGTGGAATCTCTGAAGGCTGCTAAGTAGGAGAGCCCACAGCCACTTCTACCACCACCACCCTCTCTCCATCACCAACTTCAGCAGCTCCATAGCCACCAACTTCACCGTCACCTCTACCTTCCTCACCACCTCCACCTCTACTACTCTCTTCACTTCCACCTCCACCACTAGAGTACCTATTGCAATAACTGCCTCCACAAAATGAACTATCATAATGCTAATTATAGCACAATGAATTAGGGAACAACACTTAGATGACACCTATGTTTTACTACCTAGCATGGCCTGGGGAAGAACTCTGTGAGTGTGCAGCCTGGAGCCGAGCCCCTTGGTGGGAATGGAGGCACTGCTTTGCAAACCTGCACTTCTGTTCACCACTGGTGTCATGAACTGTGCTGCAAGTAAAATGATAAGGTCCAGACCAAAAATTATCAAAGAGGCAGAAAAGTTTCTGAATATAGGGATGAAAGACAGCCAAGACAGAACTTGGATTTGTTTATAATTTGTTGATAATACAAGTTTTTTTTTTTTTTTTTTTTTTTTGCGGTACGTGGGCCTCTCACTGTTGTGGCCTCTCCCGTTGCGGGGCACAGGCTCCGGATGCGCAGGCTCAGCGGCCATGGCTCACGGGCCCAGCCGCTCCGCGGCATGTGGGATCTTCACGGACCGGGGCACGAACTCGTGTCCCCTGCATTGGCAGGCAGACTCTCAACCACTGCGCCACAAAGGAAGCCCGATAATACAATTTTAAAAACTGTTTTTGCAATTCAAGTTTTCTGGTTTTCTAGCAATGCAAATCACTGCCTGTGGTAGAATAATAATATCCAGGAGCTGATCAAGTAGCATTACTTTTATTATCTCAGTGAACTGTTAAAAGAACTATAATAAGAGATTCGTATTTTTCCTTAAGATGAGAAACTTGGGCTTAGAGGCATTAGACAAATTCCTCAGGGCCTCACAACTAATACGAGGTTTTTAAAAAGCAGCTGTGCACTCTTGTGTGATGTGATATCCTTTTGGGAATCAGTGAGGTGGGGGACAGGCCTGAGATTGGGAGATTGGACTCTGGCTGGAGAGCTTGTAGTGCAAAAGGAGAGTGAGGAGGAAGGCAAGACTTGTGTGGCTTTCGGAGGTGCTCTGGCATCCTCTGGTGACACCATGAAGGTATCAGAAACCAAGGAGTGCTTTGTGTGCCTGAGTTGAGTGATGGTATATGTACACAGGATACATGCACATACACATGCAAAAGGGCACAAAGTGGGCAGTGGAGATGGGGAAGGGAAAGGAAGAAGTACAGGAAGAGCCATCCTGGTCCTACTTACCTGTCAGCCTCTGCCCACGCTCCCTCACCCCCGCCCCCCATCTTGCTACAGACTACTTGGCTCTCTCCATTGATCCAGGGTTGAGCAGTCGTTCTCAAGCTTTGGTGTGCACAGGAATCAACAGAGAGCCTGAGAGTGCAGCATCTGGGCTCCAGCTTGAGAGTTTCTGATTATTAGGTCTGAAAGAAATCTGCATTTTAAAACCACATCCAGGTGATTCTATTGCAGATGGTTCTTGTACCACACTTTAAATAAAACACGCTGCTTAATATTTAGTTTTAAAAATTGATACTTCACTAGTAAACCAAAAATACGCCTCCTAAACCAGTTACCAAAAAGATCCAGAGGACTTCACAGGTTACTGTCTTATTTCTGCTATCGCCTGGCTAGAGATAAAAGATACAACTCTACAAAACAACCCCAGGCCACACTGGTGGCTTAATTCTCAAAAAGTTAAAATATTTCAAGAGCATTCAAATGAATAAGTTTATTAAAAGAGTGGATCCCAAACTTGAGTTTCTTGGAAGTGTGTGCCTTCTTTTTTTTTTTCTCCCCCCTGCTGACCAGAATTTATTTATGTGTCAATGATAAGCTGCAGGGATCATTCTGGGAGGTCATTTGCCCTGTTAATTTCTTTTTTTTTTTTTTTTTTTGCGGTAAGTGGGCCTCTCACTGTTGTGGCCTCTCCCGTTGTGGAGCACAGGCTCCAGATGCACAGGCTCAGTGACCATGGCTCACGGGCCCAGCCACTCCGCGGCATGTGGGATCTTCCCGGACCGGGGCACGAACCCGTGTCCCCTGCATTTGCAGGCAGACTCTTAACCACAGTGCCACCAGGGAAGCCCTAATTTCTTTTTTTTAAAAAAATAAAATTATTGGAGTATAGTTGCTTTACAATGTTGTGTTAGTTTCTACTGTACAACAAAGTGAATCAGCTATATGTATGCATATATCCCCTCTTTTTTGAATTTCCTTCCCATTTAGGTCACCACAGAGCACTGAGTAGAGTTCCCTATGCTATATACAGTAGGTTCTCATTAGTTATCTATTTTATACATAGTATCAATAGTGTAGTCAATCTCAATCTTCCAATTCATCCCACCCCTCCTTCCCCCTTGGTATCCATATATTTGTTCTTGTTTGTTCTCTAAGTCTGTGTTTCTATCTCTGCTATGTAAATAAAATCATCTATAACAATTTTTTCAGATTCCACATATATGTGTTAATATACAATATTTATTTTTCTCTTTCTGACTTACTTCACTCTGTATGACAGTCTCTAGGTCCATCCACATCTCTACAAATGACCGAATTTCATTCCTTTTTATGGCTGAGTAATATTCCATTGTATATATGTACCACATCTTCTTTATCCATTCCTTTGTTGATGGACATTTAGTTGTTTCCATGCCCTGGTTATTGTAAATAGTGCTGCAGTGAACATTGGGGTGCATGTGTCTTTTTGAATTATGATTTTCTCTGGGCAAATACCCAGGAGTGGGATTGCTAGGTCACATGGTAATTCTATTTTTAGCTTTTAAAGGAACACCCATACTGTTCTCCACAGTGGTTGTATCAATTTATATTCCCACCGACAGTGCAAGAGGGTTCCCTTTTCTCCACACCCTCTCCAGCATTTATTGTTTGTAGATTTTTTGGTGATGGCCATTCTGACTGGTGTGAGGTGATATCTCATTGTAGTTTTGATTTGCACTTCTCTAATAAATTAGTGGTGCTGAGCATTTTTTCATGTGTTTGTTGGCAATCTGTATGTCTTCTTTGGAAAAATGTCTATTTAGGTGTTCTGCCCATTTTTGGATTGGCTTGTTTGTGTTTTTGATATTGACCTGCATGAGCTGTTTGTATATTTTGGAGATTAATCCTTTGTCAGTTGCTTCATTTGCAAATATTTTCTCCTATTCTGAGGGTTGTCTTTTTGTCTTGTTTATGGTTTCCTTTGCTGTGTGAAAGCTTTTAAGTTTAATTACATCCCATTTGTTTATTTTTGTTTTTATTCTAATTACTCTAGGGTCAAAAAAGATCTTGCTGTGAACACTATGTCAAAGAGTGTTCTGCCTATGTTTCCCCCTTAGAGTTTTATAGTGTCTGGCCTTACATTTAGGGTTTCAATCCATTTTGAGTTTATTTTTGTGTATGGTGTTAGGGAGTGTTCTGGAAGTGTGCTTCTAGAGATGTTAATATGTGGCCACATAAAAAGCCTTCACTGATAAAGTAAGGGTGAGAGATCCATCAAAGCATGCTGGCACTAAAGTCTTTGAGAAGCCTAGAGTAAAGGGAGATGTTTAATTTTATTTAGCTTAATGTACCTGGAACTTGTTGGATCATGTGACTTTTCCCCCTTTTTTCTAGTAACATGTTTATTAAAGTTCTCAATAGACCAGCTTGGGAAATACTACCCTAGAATAATAGGAATGCAAATTAAAGATTTTTCTGAGTTCTGAAAGAAAACTCCAATAAGTGGGAAAGAG
>NW_006792448.1:5517585-5563702 GCF_000442215.2 Lipotes vexillifer
AGCCTTTAATAAATGGTGCTGAGACAAGTAGATATTCACCTGTAAAATACTGAGAATCCTACCTCACACTGCATACAAAAATTAACTAAAAATGGATCACAGACCTAAATATAAGTGCTAAAACTGTCAAACTCTTAGAAGAAGAGTTTTCACGACCTTGGATTAGGCAATGGTTTCTTAGATAAGACACCAAAAGCACAAGAAACAAAAGAAAAAAACAAATTGGAATTCATCAAAATTACAAGCTTTGGGGTTTCAACGGACACCATCAAGAAAGTGAAAAGACAACTAATAGAGTGGTAGAAAATATTTGCCAGTCCTATATCTCATAAGGAACTTGTATTCAGAATATATAAAGAACGCTTACACGTCAATAATAAAAAGGCAACCTAATTTTAAAAATAAGCAAAAGATATGAACAGATATATCATCAAAGAAGATAATTCAAATGACCATTAAGAACACGAAAAGACGCTCAACATTATTAGTCCTCAAGAAAATGCAAATCAAAACCACAATGGGATGCCACTTCACACCCACTAGGATAGCTACAATTAAAGACAGATAATATAACTGTGGAGCAAGTGGAGGAAATTGGAACTCTAATACATTCCTGTTGGTGAAAATGTAAAATGGTGCAGTCATTTTGGAAAATAGTCTGACAGGCCCTCAAAAGGTTAAACAAATAGTTACCATATACCTGAGTAATTCCTCTCCTATGGATGTACGAAAATGAAATTAAATCACACAAAAATTTGTACATGAATGTACATAGCAGCATAATTCATAACAGCCAAAAGTGGAAACAACCGAAATATTTTTTAACTGATGATTGGATAAACAAAAAGTGGTATAGCAACACAATGGAATATATTCAGCCATAAAAGGAAGGAAGTACTGATCCCTGCTACAGTGTGATGACCTTGAAAACCTTACTTATGCTAAGTAAAAGAAACCAGTCACAAAAGATCATATATTCTATTGTTTCATATATGTGAAACATCCAGACTACGCAAATCTATTGAGACAAAGAGCAGGTAAGTGTTGACCTAGGGCTGGAGAGGCTGGGGAGAAAAGGGGAATGATTGCCAATGAGTACAGAGTTTCTTTTTGGGGTGAAGAAAATGTTCTAAAATTGATGGTGGTGATGCTTGAACAATTCTGTGGATATTATAGCTTTCAGTGGGCGAATTGGATGATATGTGAATTATATCTCAATAAAGGTGTTATAATAAATCCTATAAGTTTCCTCTTCCATAGAGTCAATGGAAAGTCCTTGAGAATTATGTATGAAAAGGAATATTTATTTTAAAACTGAGTTTCTAGTCTGTCTCGCCACCTTCAACAAGAGCTGCTGCCTGCCTGAGCTGAAATGATAATAAGGACGTAAAGTTAAAGCAATATGTTCCTAAGGGTGGTGGAGACAAGATGGTGGAGTAGAAGGAGGTGAGCTCACCCCCTCTCATGAAAACACTAAAATCACAGCTAACTGGTGAACAGCCATCAATGAAAAATATACTGGAGCCTACCAGAAAACATATCCTACATCCACAAAGAAGAAGCCACAAGAAGATTGGAGGAGGAGTGCATTCATGATGAAAATCAGATTCCATGTGGGCAACCCACAAACTGGAAAATAATTATATCACAGAGGGTCTCCCACAGGAGTGAAAGTTCTGAGCCCCACATCAGTCTCCCCAACCTGGGGGTCTAGCCTTAGGGGGAGGAGCCCCCAGAACATCCAGCTTTGAAGGTCAGTGGGGTTTGATTGTAGGAATTCCACAGGACTGGGGGGAAAAGAAACTTCACTCTGGGAGGGTGTATACAAGGTCTCCTGCACACCAGGAACCAGAGGAAAAAGCAGTGACCACATAGAAGCCTGGATCAGACCTACCTGCTGGTATTGGAGGGTTTTCTGCAGAGGTGGGGGGGGCAGCTGTGGCTCACTTTGGGGACAAAGACACTGGTGGGAGTACTTCTGGGGAGTACTCATTGGCATGAGCCCTCTTGGAGGCCGCCATTTTCTCACCAAGATCTGACCCTACCCAAGAACCAGTAGGATCCAGTGCTGGGATGCCTCAGGCCAAACAATGAACAGGGCCGGAGCACAACCCCACCAATCAGCAGACAGGCTGCATAAAGTCTTCCTGATCCCACAGCTGCCCACTAAATACACCCCTTGACACGGCCCTGCTCACCAGAGGGACAAGACCTGGTTGCACCCACCAGTGTAAAGGACCAGTCCCTCCCACCAGGAAGCCTGCACAAGCCTCTTAGACCAGCTTCATCCACCAGGAGACAGACAGCAGAAACAAGAAGAACTAAAACCTTGAAGCCTGTGGAACAGAAACCACAATCACAGAAAATTAGACAAAGTGAGATGGCAGAAGACTATGTCTCAGATGAAGGAACAAGATAAAACCCTGGAAGAAGAACTAAGTGAAGTGGAGATAGGCAGTCTACCTGAAAAGAATTCAGAGTAATGATAGTAAAGATGATCCAAGATTTCAGAAAAAGAATGGAGGCACAGACCAAGAAGATACAAGAAACGTATAACAAAGAGCTAGAAGTTCTAAAGAACAAACAAAGAGAGATGAACAATACAATAACTGAAATGAAAAATACACTAGAAGGAATCAGTAGCAGAATAAAAGAGGCAGAAGAATGGATAAGTGAGCTGGAAGACAGAATGGTGGAAATCACTGCCACAGAACAGAATAAAGAAAAAGAAAGAAAAAAATGAGGATAGTCTAAGAGACCTCTGAGACAATATTAAATGCACCAACATTTCCACTAAAGGGGTTCCAGAAGGAGAAGAGAGAGAGAAAGGACCTCAGAAAATATTTAAAGAGATAATAGCTGAAAACTTCCCTAACATGGGAAAGAAAACAGTTTCTCAAGTCCGGAAAGCACAGAGAGTCCCAGGTAGGACAAACCCAAGGAGGAACATACTGAGAGACATAGTAATCAACTGACAAAAATTAAAGACAAAGACAAAATATTAAAAGCAACAAGGAGACTAGGGGAAGATGGCGGAAGGGGAAGATGGCGGAAAGGGAAGATGGCGGAAGAGTAAGACGCGGAGATCACCTTCCTCCCCACATATACACCAGAAATACATCTACACGTGGAACAACTCCTACAGAACACCTACTGAACGCTGGCAGAAGACCTCAGACCTCCCAAAAGGCAAGAAAGTCCCCACGCACCTGGGTAGGGCAAAAGAAAAAAGAAAAAACAGAGACGAGAGAATAGGGACGGGACCTGCACCAGTGGGAGGGAGCTGTGAAGGAGGAAAGGTTTCCACACACTAGAAACCCCTTTGCGTGCAGGGACTGCGGGTAGCGGAGGGGGAAAGCTTCAGAGCTGCGGAGGAGAGCACAGCAACAGGGGTGCGGAGGGCAAAGCAGAGATATTCCAGCACAGAGGATCGGTGCCGACTGGCACTTACCAGCCCAAGAGGCTTGTCTGTTCACCCGTCAGGGTGGGCGGGGCTGGGAGCTGAGGCTCAGGCTTTGGTCGGATTCCAGGGAGAGGACTGGGGTTGGCGGCATGAACACAGCCTGCAGGGGGTTAGTTCACCACAGCTAGCCGGGAGGGAGTCCGGGAAAAGTCTGGACCTGCCGAAGAGGCAAGAGACTTTTTTCTTCCCTCTTTGTTTCCTGGTGCACGAGGAGAGGGGATTAAGAGCACTGCTTAAAGGAGCTCCAGAGATGGGCGTGAGCTGCGGCTAAAAGCACGGACCCCAGAGATAGGCATGAGACACTAAGGCTGCTGCTGCCGCCACCAAGAAGCCTGTGTGCGAGCACAGGTCACTATCCACACCCCCCTTCTGGGGAGCCTGTGCAGCCCGCCACTGCCAGGGTCCCGGGATCCCGGGACAACTGCCCTGGGGAGAACGCATAGCGTGCCTCAGGCTGGTGCAATGTCATGCTGGCCTCTGCTGCCGCAGGCTTGCCCCGCACTCCATACCCCTCCCTCCCCCCGGCCTGAGAGAGCCAGAGCCCCCGAATCAGCTGCTCCTTTAACCCAGTCCTGTCTGAGCAAAGAACAGACGCCCTCCAGCAAACTACACGCAGAGGCGGGGCCAAATCCAAAGCTGAGCCCCTGGGAGCTGTGAGAACAAAGAAGAGAAAGGGAAATCTCTCCCAGCAGCCTCAGAAGCAGCGGATTAAACCTCCACAATCAACTTGATGTACCCTGAATCTGTGGAATACATGAATAGACAATGAATCATCCCAAACTGAGGAGGTGGACTTTGAGAGCAAGATTTATGATTTTTTTCCCCTTTTCCTCTTTTTGTGAGTGTGTATGTATGCTTCTGTGTGAGATTTTGTCTGTATAGCTTTACTTCCACCATTTGTCTTAGGGTTCTATCTGTCCATTTTTAATTTTTTTTTGATTAAAAATTTTTTTTCTTAATTATTTTTTATTTTCATAACTTTATTATATTTTATCTTACTTTATTTTATTTTACTTTATCTTCTTTCTTTCTTTTTTCCTTCCTTCCCTCTTTCCGTCCTTCCTTCCTCCCTCCCTCCCTCCCACCCTCCTTTCTTTCTTTCTTTCTACTTCTACTAATTTTTTCTTTCTACTTTTTCTCCCTTTTATTCTGAGCAGTGTGGATGAAAGGTTCTTGGTGCTGCAGCCAGGAGTCAGTGCTGTGCCTCTGAGGTGGGAGAGCCGACTTCAGGACACTGGTCCACAAGAGACCTCCCAGCTCCACATAATATCAAATGGTGAAAATCTCCCAGAGATCTCCATCTGAACTCCAGCACCCAGCTTCACTCAGTGACCAGCAAGCTACAGTGCTGGACACCCTATGCCAAACAACTAGCAAGATGGGAACACAACCCCACCCATTAGCAGAGAGGCTGCCTAAAATCATAATAAGTCCACAGACACCCCAAAACACACCACCAGACATGGACCTGCCCACCAGAAAGACAAGATCCAGCCTCATCCACCAGAACACAGGCACTAGTCCCCTCCACCAGGAAGCCTACACAACCCACTGAACCAACCTTAGCCACTACAGACAGACACCAAAAACAATGGGAGCTACGAACCTGCAGCCTGCAAAAAGGAGACCCCAAACACAGCAAGATAAGCAAAATGAGAAGACAGAAAAACACACAGCAGATGAAGGAACAAGATAAAAACCCACCAGACCTAACAAATGAAGAGGAAATAGGCCAGTCTCCTGACTGAAAAAGAGTTCAGAATAATGATAGTAAAGATGATCCAAAATCTTGGAAATAGACTAGACAAAATGCAAGAAACATTTAACAAGGACCTAGAAGAACTAAAGATGAAACAAACAATGATGAACAACATAATAAATGAAATGAAAAATACTCTCGATGAGATCAATAGCAGCATAACTGAGCCAGAAGAACTGATAAGTGACCTGGAAGATAAAATAGTGGAAATAACTACTGCAGAGCAGAATAAAGAAAAAAGAATGAAAAGAACTGAGGACAGTCTCAGAGACCTCTGGGACAACATTAAATGCACCAACATTCGAATTATAGGGGTCCCAGAAGAAGAAGAGAAAAAGAAAGGGACTGAGAAAATATTTGAAGAGATTATAGTTGAAAACTTCCCTAATATGGGAAGGGAAATAGTTAATCAAGTCCAGGAAGCACAGAGAGTCCCATACAGGATAAATCCAGGAGAAATACGCAAGACACATATTAATCAAACTGTCAAAAATTACATACAAAGAAAACATATTAAAAGCAGCAAGGGAAAAATAACACATAAGGGAATCCCCATAAGGTTAACAGCTGACTTTTCAGCAGAAACCCTGCAAGCCAGAAGGGACTGGCAGGACATATTGAAAGTGATGAAAGAGAAAAACCTGCAACCAAGATTACTCAACCCAGCAAGAATCTCATTCAGATTTGATGGAGAAATGAAAACTTTTACAGACAAGCAAAAGCTGAGAGAGTTCAGCACCACCAAACCAGCTTTACAACAAATGCTAAAGGAACTTTTCTAGGCAAGAAACACAAGAGAAGGAAAAGACCTACAATAACGAACCCAAAACAATTAAGAAAATGGGAATAGGAATATACATATCGATAATTACCTTAAATGTAAATGGACTAAATGCTCCCACCAAAAGACACAGATTGGCTGAATGGATATAAAAACAAGACCCATATATATGCTGTCTACAAGAGACCCACTTCAGACCTAGAGACACATACAGACTGAAAGTAAGGGGATGGAAAAAGATATTCCATGCAAATGGAAACCAAAAGAAAGCTGGAGTAGCAATTCTCATATCAGACAAAATAGACTTTAAAATAAAGACTATTAGAAGAGACAAAGAAGGACACTACATAATGATCAAAGGATTGATCCAAGAAGAAGATATAACAATTGTAAATATTTATGCACCCAACATAGGAGCACCTCAATACACAAGGCAAATACTAACAGCCATAAAATGGGAAATTGACAGTAACACATTCATAGCAGGGGACTTTAACACCCCACTTTCACCAATGGGCAGATCATCCAAAATGAAAATAAATAAGGAAACACAAGCTTTAAATGATACATTAAACAAGATGGACTTAATTCATATTTATAGGACATTCCATCCAAAAACAACAGAATACACATTTTTCTCAAGTGCTCATGGAACATTCTCCAGGATAGATCATACCTTGGGTCACAAATCAAGCCTTGGTGAATTCTACCAAACATTTAGAGAAGAGCTAACACCTATCCTTCTCAAACTCTTCCAAAATATAGCAGAGGGAGGAACACTCCGAAACTCATTCTACGAGGCCACCATCACTCTGATACCAAAACCAGACAAAGATGTCACAAAGAAAGAAAATTACAGGCCAATATCACTGATGAACATAGATGCAAAAATCCTCAACAATATACTATACATAGAGAATCCTAAAGATCCTACCAGAAAACTACTAGAGGTAATCAATGAATTTGGTAAAGTAGCAGGATACAAAATTAATGCACAGAAATCTCTGGCATTCCTATACACTAGTGATGAAAAATCTGAAAGTGAAATCAAGAAAACACTCCCATTTACCATTGCAACAAAAAGAATAAAATATCTAGGAATAAACCTACCTAAGGAGACAAAAGACCTGTAAACAGAAAATTATAAGACACTGATGAAAGAAATTAAAGATGATACCAACAGATGGAGATATATACCATGTTCTTGGACTGGAAGAATCAACATTGTGAAAATGACTCTACTACCCAAAGCAATCTACAGATTCAATGCAATCCCTATCAAACTACCACTAGCATTTTTCACAGAACTAGAACAAAAATTTTCACAATTTGTATGGAAACAAAATATGCTGAATAGCCAAAGCAATCTTGAGAGCGAAAGATGGAGCTGGAGGAATCAGGCTCCCTGACTTCAGACTATACTACAAAGCTACAGTAATCAAAACATTATGGTACTGGCACAAAAACCAAAAGATAGATCAATGGAACAGGATAGAAAGCCCAGAGATAAACCCATGTACATATAGTCAACTTATATTTGATAAAGGAGGCAGGAATGTACAGTGGAGAAAGGACAGCCTCTTCAATAAGTGGTGCTGGGAAAACTGGACAGGTACATGTAAAAGTATGAGATTAGATCACTCCCTAACACCATACACAAAAATAAGCTCAAAATGGATTAAAGACCTAAATGTAAGGCCAGAAACTATCAAACTCTTCGAGGAAAACATAGACAGAACACTCTATGACATAAATCACAGCAAGGTCCTTTTTGACCCACCTCCTAGAGAGATGGAAATAAAAACAAAAATAAACAAATGGAACCTAATGAAACTTCAAAGCTTTGCACAGCAAAGGAAACCATAAACAAGACCAGAAGACAACTCTTAGAATGGGAGAAAATATTTGCAAATGAAGCAATTGACAAAGGATTAATCTCCAAAATTTATAAGCAGCCCATGAAGCTCAATAACAAAAAAACAAACAACTCAATCCAAAAATGGGCAGAGGACCTAAATAGCCATTTCTCCAAAGAAATTATACAGACTGCCAACAAACATGTGAAAGAATGCTTAACATCATTAATCATTAGAGAAATGCAAATCAAAACTACAATGAGATATCATCTCACACCAGTCAGAATGGCCATCATCAAAAAATCTAGAAACAATAAATGCTGGAGAGGGTGTAGAGAAAAGGAACACTCTTGCACTGCTGGTGGGAATGTGAATTGGTACAGCCACTATAAAGAACAGTATGGAGGTTCCTTAAAAAACTACAAACAGAACTACCATATGACCCAAAAATCACACTACTGGGCATATACCCTGAGAAAACCATAATTCAAAAAAGTCATGTACCACAATGTTCATTGCAGCTCTATTTACAAGGGCCCGGAGATGGAAACAACCTAAGTGTCCATCATTGGATGAATGGATAAAGAAGATGTGGCACATATATACAATGGAATACTACTCAGCCATAAAAAGACATGAAATTGAGCTATTTGTAATGAGGTGGGTAGACCTAGAGTCTATACAGAGTGAAGTAAGTCAGAAAAAGAAAGACAAATACCATATGCTAACACATATATATGGAATTAAAAAAAAAATCATGAAAAACCTAGGGGTAAGACAAGAATAAAGACACAGACCTACTAGAGAATGGACTTGAGGATATGGGGAAGGGGAAGGGTAAGCTGTGACAAAGCGAGAGAGACGCATGGATATATATACACTACCAAACATAAGGTAGGTAGCTAGTGGGAAGCAGCCACATAACACAAGGAGATCAGCTCGGTGCTGTGACCACCTGGAGGGGTGGGATAGGGAGGTTGGGAGGGAGGGAGATGCAGGACGGAAGAGATATGGGAACATATGTGTATGTATAACTGATTCCCTTTGTTATAAAGCAGAAACTAACACACCATTGTAAAGCAATTATACTACAATAAAGATGTAAAATAAATAAATAAATAAAAGCAACAAGGAAAAAGCAACAGATAAGATACCAGGGGATTCCCACAAGGTTATCAGCTTATTTTTCAGCAGAAACTCTGCCAAGCCAGAAGAGTGGCAAGGTATATTTAAAGTGATGAAAGGGAAGAACATACAACAAAGAATACTCTACCTAGCAAGGCTCTCTTTAAGATTTGATGGAAAGATAAAAAGATTTACAGACAAGAAAAAACTAAGAGAATTCAGCACCACCAGACCAGCTTTGCAACAAATGCTAAAGGAACTTCTCTAGGTGGAAAAGAAAAGGCCACCACTAGAAACAAGAAAATTATGAATGGAAAAGCTCATCTGTAAAGGCAAACATACAGTAAATGTAGGGAATCAACCACACACAAATATGATATCAAAACGAGTAATCATGAGAAGAGGAGAGTACAAATGCAGGAAAATGGAAATGCATATGAAATTAAAAGATGAGCAAATTGAAACAATCTTATTTATATACAGACTGCTATATCAAAACCTCATGATAACTGAAAACTGAAAATCTACGATAGATACACATAAAAAAGAAAAAGGAATCCAAACACAACACTAAAGTTAGTCATCAAATCACAAGAGAATAGAACAAAAGAGGAAGGGGAGAAAAGAGACCTACAAAAACAAATCCAAAACAATTAACAAAATGTCAATAAGAAGATACATATTGACAATTACCTTAAATGTCAATGGACTAAATGCTTCAACCAAAAGGCATAGACTGACTGAATGGATACAAAAAAAAGACCCATATATGTGCTGTCTACAAGAGACCCACATCAGTTATAGCAACACATACAGACTGAAAATGAGGGGATGGGAAAACCTATTCCATGGAAATGGAAATCAAAAGAAAGCTGGAGTAGCAATAGTCATATCAGACAAAATAAACTTTAAAATAAAGTTAAATAAAGTTTAAATAAAGTTAAATAAAGTTAAATAACTGTCTTAAAATAAAGACAGTTACAAGAGACAAAGAAGGAGACTACATACTGATCAAGGGATCAATCCAAGGAGAATATATAGCAATTGGAAATATATATGCGCCCAACATAGGAGCACCTCAATACATAAGGCAGATATTAACAGCCATAAAAAGAAATTGACAGTAACACAATAAGAGTGGGGGACTTTAACACCCCACTTTCATCAATGGACAGATCATCCAGACAGAAATTCAATAAGGAAACACAGGCCTTAAATGACACATTAGACCAGAGGGACTTAATTTATATTCCATCAAAAGCAGCAGAACACACGTTCTTCTCAAGTGCACACGGAATATTCTCCAAGATTGATCACATGCTGGGCCACAAAGTGAGCCTCAGCAAATGTAAGAAAATTGAAATCATATCAAGCATCTTTTCCAACAACAATGCTATGAGATTAGAAAGCAACTACAAGAAAAAATCTGTAAAAAACCACAAACACGAGGAGGCTAAATGTCTTGCTACTAAACAACCAATGGATCTCTGAAGAAATCAAAGAGGGAATAAAAAAATAACTAGAGACAAAGGAAAACAAAACACGATGATCCCAAACCTATGGGGCACAGCAAAAAAATGTTCTAAGAGTAAACTGTATAGCAATACAATCTTACATCAGGAAACAAGAAAAATCTCAAATAAACAACCTAACTTTACAGTGAAAGCAACTAGAGAAAGAAGAACAAACAAAATCCAATGTTAGTAGAAGGAAAGAAATCATATAGATCAAAGAAGAAATAAATGAAATAGAGACAAAAAAATAAAAAAGATCAATGTAAATAAAAGCTGGTTCTTTGAAAAGGTAACCAAAATTGATAAACCTTTAGCCAGACTCATCAAGAAAAAAATGGAGAGGGCTCAAATCAATAAAATTAAAAATGAAAAAGGAGAAGTTACAACTGACACCACAGAAATACAAAGCATCATTAGAGACTACTACAAGCAACTCTATGTCAATAAAATGGACAACCTAGAAGAAATGGACAAATTCTTAGAAAGGTACAACCTTCCAAGACTGAACCAGGAAGAAATAGAAAATATGAACAGTCCAGTCACAAGTACTGAAATTGAAACAGTGATTAAGAAACTTCCAACAAACAAAAATCCAGGACCAGATGGCTTCACAGGTGAATTCTATCAAATATTTAGAGAAAACACCTACCCTTCTGAAACGCTTCCAAAAAATTGAAGAGTAATGAACACTCTTAAATTCATTCTATGAGGCCACCATCACCGTGGTACAAAAACCAGACAAAGATACCACAAAAAACCCCGGAAATTACAGGCCAATATCACTGATGAACATAGACTCAAAAATCCTCAACAAAATACTGGGCAAACCAAATCTAACAATACATTAAAAGGATCATACACCACGAACAAGTGGGATTTATCTCAGGGATGCAAGGATTTTTCAATATCCACAAATCAGTCACTATAATACACCACATTAACAAATGAAGAATAAAAACCACATATGATGATCTCAGTAGATGGAGAAAAACACTTTTGACAAAATTTAACACCCATTTATGATACAAACTCTCCAGAAAGTGGGCACAGAGGGAACATACCTCAAAATAATAAAGGCCATATATGACAAAGCTACAGCTAACATCATACTCAACTGTGAAAAGCTGAAAGCATTTCCTTTAAGGTCAAGAACAAGACAAGGATGTCCACTCTTGCCACTTTTATTCAACATAGTTATGGAAGTCCTAGCCAGAGCAGTGAGAGACAAAAAAAGAAATAAAAGGAATCCAAATTGGAAAAGAAGAAATAAAACCATCACTGTTTGCAGATGATATGATACTATACACAGAAAATCCTAAAGGTGCTACAAGAAAATTAACAGAGCTCATCAATGAATTTTGTAAAGTTTTAGGATATAAAATTAATACGCAGAAATCTGTTGCATTCCTATGCACTAACAATGAAACATCTGAAAGAGAAATTCAAGAAACAATCCCATTTACTATTGCATTAAAAAGAATAAAATACCTAGGAATAAACCTACATAAGGAGACAAAATACCTGTACTCTGAAAACTATAAGATGCTGATGAAAAAAATTGAAGATGACACAAACAGATGAAAAGATGTACCATGTTCTTAGATTGCAAGAATCAATATTGTCAAAATGACTATACTACCCAAGACAATCTACAGATTCAATGCAATCCCTATCCAGTTACCAGTGTCATTTTTCACAGAATTAGAACAAAAAATTTTACAATGTATGGAAACACAAAAGACCCCAAATAGCCAAAACAATCTTGAGAAAGAAAAACGGAGCTTCACAAGTCAGGCTTCTTGACTGCAGACTATACTACAAAGTACAGTTATCAAAACAGTAAGGTACTGGCACAAAAAGAGAAATATAGAACAATGGAATAGGATAGAAAGTCCAGAAATAAACTCACACACCTATGATAATCTATGACAAAGGAGGCAAGAACATACAATGGAGGAAAGACAATCTCTTCAATAAATGGTACTGGGAAAAATGGACAGCTACATGTAAAGGAATTAAATTAGAACATTGACACCATACAGAAAAATAAACTCAAAATGGAATAAAGGCCTAAATATAAGACCAGACACTATAAAACTCTTAACAAAAAACATAGGCAGAACACTCTTTGATATAAATTACAGCAATATCTCTTTCAATCCATCTCCTAGAGTAACGGAAATAAAAACAAAAATAAACAAATGAGATCAATTAAACCCCCAAAATTTTGCACAACAAAGGAAACCATAAACAAGACAATAAGACAGCACACAGGATGGGATAAAAGCCTTGCAAATGATGAGACACAAAAGGGATTAATCTCCAAAATTTACAAACAACTCAAGCAGCTCAATATCAAAAAACCACCCAATCAAAAAATGGATAGAAGACCTAACTTGACATTTCTCTAAAGGAGACATACATATGGGCAAGAAGCACATGAAAAAATGCCCAATATCACTAATTATTAGAGAAATGCAGATCAAAACTACAAGGGAGTATCATCTCACATCAGTCAGAATGGCCATCATCAAAAAATCTACAAACAATAAATGCTGGAGAAGATGTGGAGAAAAAGGAACCCTCTACACTGTTGTTGGGAATGTAAGTTGGTATAGCCACTATGGAGAACAATATGGAAGTTCCTTAAAAAACTAAAACTGGGGCTACCATATGATCCAGCCATCCCACTCCTCAGCATATATCTGGAGAAAACCATGGTTTGAAAGGATACATGCACCCCAATGTTCACTGCAGCACTATTTACAATAGTCAAGATATGGAATCAACCTAAATGTATATCAACAGATGAATGAATAAAGAAGATGTGGTACATATATACAATGGACTATTTCTCAACCATAAGAAATAACGAAATGAGATTCGTTCAAAGTGGTGGAGTAGAATGACGTGCGCTCACTCCCTCTTGAAAGAGCACTGGAATCACAACTAACTGCTGAACAGTCATCTACAGGAAGCTACTGGAGCTAACCAAAAAAATATCCCACATCTAAAGACAAAGGAGAAGCCACAATGAGATGGTAGGAAGGGCCCCATCACAATAAAATCGAATCCCATAACTGCTGGGTGGGTGACTCACAAACATGAGAACAATTATATCACAGAAGCCCACCCACTGGAGTGAAGGCTCTGAGCCCTACATCAGGTTTCCCAACCTTGGGGTCCAGCAACGGTAGGGGGAATTCCCAGAAAATCAACTTTGAAGGCTAGTGGGATTTGATTGCAGGACTTTGACAGGACTGGGGGAAACAGAGACTCCACACACAAAGTAGTGTGTGCATCAGGACCCACAGGGAAGGAGCAGTGACCCCATAGCAGACTGAACCAGATGTACCTGCTACTGCTGGAGGGTCCCCTACTGAGGCCGGGGCTGGCTGTGGCTCATTGTGGGGACAAGGACACTGGCAGCACAAGTTCTGGGATGTATTCCTTGGTGTGAACCCTCCCAGAGTCTGCCATTAGCCTCACTAAAGGGCCTGTAGGCTCCAGTGCTCGGTTGCTTCAGGCCAAACAACCAACAGGGAGTGAACTCAGCCCCACCCATCAGCAGACAAGTGGATTAAAGTTTCACTGAGCTCTGCCCACCATAGCAACATCCAGCTGTACCAACCACCAGTGCCTCCCATCAGGAACCTTGCACAAGCCTCTTAGATAGCCTCACCCACCAGAGGGTAGACAGCAGAAGCAAGAAGAACTACAATCCTGCAGCCTGTGGAACAAAAACCACATTCACAGAGAGATAGACAAAATGAAAAGACAGAGAACTATGTACCAGATGAAGAAACAAGATAAAGCCCCAGAAAAACAACTAAATAAAGTGGAGATAGGCAGCCTTCCAGAAAAAGAATTCAGAAAAATGAGAGTGAAGATGATTGAGGACCTCGGAAAAAGAATGAAGGCAAAGATCGAGAAGATGAAATAAATGTTTAAAAAAGACCTAGAAGAATTAAAGAACAAACAAACAGAGATGAACAATACAATAACTGAAATGAAAAATACACTAGAAGCAATCAGTAGCAGACTAACTGAGGCAGAAGAACAGATAAGTGACCTGGAAAACAGAATGGCAGAATTCACTGACATGGAAAGGAATAAAGAAAAAAGAAAGAAAAGAAATAAATACAGACTGAGAGACCTCTGGAACAACATTAAATGCACCAGCATTAACATTTTGGGGTCCCAGAAGTAGAAGAGAGAGAGAAAGGACCCAAGAAGATATTTGAAGAGATTATAGTTGAAAACTTCCCTAACATGGGAAAGGAAATAGCCATCCAAGTCCAGGAAGTGCAGAGAGTCCAGGCAGGATAAACCCAAGGAGAAACAAGCTGAGACACATAGTAATGAAATTGACAAAAATTAAAGACAAAGAAAAATTATTAAAAGCAACAAGGGAAAAATGACAAATAACGTAAAAAGGAACTCCCATAAGGTTAACAGCTGATTTCTCAGCAGAAATTCTACAAGCCAGAAGAGAGTGGCACAATATATTTAAAGTAATGACCTACAACCAAAATTGCTCTACCCAGCAAAGATCTCATTCATATTCAATGGAGAAATCAAAAGCTTTACAGACAAGCAAAAGCTAACAGAATTCAGCACCACCAAACCAGCTCTACAACAAATGCTAAAGGAATTCTCTAGTGGGAAACACAAGAGAAGAAAAGGACCTACAAAAACAAACCGAAAACAATTAAGAAAATGGTAATAGGAACAAGCATATTGATAATTACCTTAAATGTGAATGGATTAAATGCTCCAACCAAAAGACACAAGCTTGCTGAATGGATATAAAAACAAGACCCATATATATGCTGTCTACAAGAGACCCACTTCAGACCTAGGGACACATACAGATTGAAAGTGAGGGGATGGAAAAAGATATTCCATGCAAATGGAAATCAAAAGAAAGCTGGAGTAGCAATACTCATGTCAGATAAAATAGACTTTAAAATAAAGACTGTTACAAGAGACAAGGAAGGACACTACATAATGATCAAGGGATCAATCCAAGAAGAATATATAACAATTATAAAAATATATGCACCCAAAATAGGAGCACCTTAATACATAAGGCAAATGCTAATAGCTATAAAAGAGGAAATCGACAGTAACACAATAATAGTGAGGGACTTTAACACCTCACTTACACCAATGGACAGATCATCCAAACAGAAAATTAACAAGGAAATACAATCTTTAAATGACACAATAGACCAGATAGATTTAATTGATATTTATAGGACATTCCATCCAAAAACAGCAGATTACACTTTCTTCTCAAGTGCACATGGAACATTCTCCAGGTTAGATCTTGGGTCACAAATCAAGTCTTGGTAAATTTAAGAAAATTGGAATCATATCAAGCATCTTTTCTGACCACAACTCTATGAGATTAGAAATCAGTTACAGGGTAAAAAACGTAAAAATAGAAACACATGGAGACTAAACAATACATCACTCAATAACCAAGAAATCACTGAAGAAATCAGAGGAAATCGAAAAATACCTAGAGACAAATGACAATGAAAACATGACGATCTAAAACCTATGGGATGCAGCAAAAGCAGTTCTAAGAGGAAAGATTATAGCGATACAATCCTACCTCAAGAAACAAGAAAAATGTCAAATAAACAATATAACCTTACACATAGAGGAGCCAGAGAAAGAAGAATAAACAAAACCCAAAGTGAGTAGAAGGAAAGAAATCATAAAGATCAGAGCAGAAATAAATGAAATAGAAACAAAGAAAACAATAGCAAAGATCAATAAAACTAAAAGCTGTTTTTCGAAAAAAATTTATTTTATTTATTTACTTTTGGCTATGTTGGGTCTTCATTGCTGCTTGTGGTCTTTCTCTAGTTGTGGCAAACAGGGGCTACTCTTTTTTTTTTTTTTTTTTGCAGTACACGGGCCTCTCACTGTTGTGGCCTCTCGTGTTGTGGAGCACAGGCTCCGGACGCACAGGCTCAGCAGCCATGGCTCATGGCCCTAGCCACTCTGCAGCATGTGGGGTCTTCCCAGAATGGGGCATGAACCCGTGTCCCCTGCTTAGGCAGGTGGACTCTCAACCACTGCACCACCAGGGAGCCCAGGGTCTACTCTTCATTGCAGTGTGAGCGCTTCTCATTGTGGTGGCTTCTCTTGTTGCGGAGCATGCGCTCTAGGTGTGTGGGCTTCAGTCATTAGGGCATGTGGACTCGGTAGTTGTGGCTTTTGGACTCTAGTGCACAGGCTCAGTAGTTGTGATGCACGGGCTTAGTTGCTCCATGGCATGCAGGATCTTCCTGGACCAGGGCTTGAACCTGTGTCCCCTGCATTGGCAGGCGGATTCTTAACCACTGCACCACTAGGGAAGTCCTAGAATCTGTTTTTTTAAGAAGATAAACAAAATTGATAAACCTTTAGCCAGAGTCATCAAGAAAAAGAGGGAGAGGACTCAAATCAATAAAGTCAGAAATGAAAAAGGGGACGTTACAATGGACACCGCAGAAATACAAAGCATCATAAGCAACTCTACTACAAGCAACTCTATGCCAATAAAATGGACAACCTGGAAGAAATGGACAAATTCTTAGAAAGGTATAATCTTCCAAGACTGAACCAGGAAGAAATAGAAAATATAAACAGACCAATTACAAGTAATGAAATTGAAAGTGTGATGGAAAATCTTCCAACAAACAAAAGTCCAGCACCCGATAGCTTCACAGGTGAATTCTATCAAACATTTAGAGAAGAGCTAACACCTATCCTTCTCAAACTCTTCCAAAAAATGGCAGAGGAAGGAACACTCCCAAACTCATTCTACGACACCACAACCACCCTGATGCCAAAATCAGACAAAGATACTACAAAAAAAGAAAATTACAGACCAATATCACTGATGAACATAGATGCAAAAACCTCAACAAAACATTAGCAAACAGAATCCAACAACACATTAAAAGGATCATACACCATGATCAAGTGGGATTTATCCCAGGGATGCAAGGATTATTCAATATATGCAAATCAATCAATGTGATACACCATATTAACAAATTGAAGAATAAAAACCGTATGATCATCTCAATAGATGCAGAAAAAGCTTTTGACAAAGTTCAACACCGGTTTATGATAAAAACTTGCCAGAAAGTGGGCATAGAGGGAACATACCTCAACATAATAAAGGCCTACATGACAAACCCACAGCAAACATTATTCTCAATGGTGAAAAACTGAAAGCATTTCCTCTAAGATTAGGAACAAGACAAGGATGTCCACTCTCGCCACTATTATTCAACATAGTTTTGGAAGTCCTAGCAATGGCAGTCAGAGAAGAAGAAGAAATAAAAGGAATCCGAATTGGAAAAGAAATAAAACTGTCACTGTTTGCAGATGACGTGATACTATGCATAGATAATCCTAAAGATGCCACCAGAGAACTACTAGAGCTAATCAGTGAATTTGGTAAAGTTGCAGGATACAAAATTAATGCACAGAAGTCTCTTGCATTCCTATACACTAATAATGAAAAATCAGAAAGAGAAATTAAGGAAAACAATCCCACTCACCATTTCAACAGGAAGAATAAAATACCTAGGAATAAACCTACCTAATGAGGTAAAAGAGTTGTACTCAGAAAACTATAAGACAATGATGAAGGAAATCAAAGATGATGCAAACAGATGGAGAGATATACCATGTTCTTGGACTGGAAGAATCAATATTTTGAAAATGACTATACTACCCAAAGTAATCTACAGATTCAATGCAATCCGTATCAAATTACCGGTGGCACTTTTTTACAGAAATAGAACAAAAAAATCTTAAAATTTGTAATGAAACATAAAAGACCCTGAATAGCCAAAGCAATCTTGAAGGAAAAAAATGGAGTTGGAGGAATCAGACTCTCTGATTTCAGACTATACTACAAAGATATAGTAATCAAGACAATATGGTACTGGCACAAAGACAGAAATATAGATCAATGGAACAGGATAGAAAGTGCAGAGATAAATCCATGCACCTATGGTCAAATAATCTATGACAAAGGAGGCAAGGATATACAATGGAGAAAAGATAGTCTCTTCAATAAGTGGTGCTGGGAAAGCTGTACAGCTACACGTTAAAGAAGGAAATTGGAACGCCTCCTAACACCATACACAAAAATGAACTAAAAATGGATTAAAGACCTAAATAAAAGACTGGACACTATAAAACTCTTAGAGGAAAACATAGGCAGAACATTCTTTGACATAAATCACAGAAAGATCTTTTTTGATCCACCTCCCAGCGTAATGGAAATAAAAAGAAAAATAAACAAATGGGACCTAATGAAACTTAAAAGCTTTCGCACAGCAAAGGAAACTATACACAAGATGAAAAGACAACCCTCAGAACAGGAGAAAATATTTGCAAACGAATCAACGGACAAAGGATTAATCTCCAAAATATATAAATAGCTCATGCAGCTCAATATTAAAAAAACAAACAACCCGATCAAAAAGTGCGCAGAAGACCTAAATAGACATTCCTCCAAAGAAGACATACAGATGGCCAAGAGGCACATGAAAAGCTTCTCAACACCACTAATTATTAGAGAAATGCAAATCAAAACTACAATGAGGTATCACCTCACACTGGTTAGAATGGGCATCATCAGAAAATCTACAAACAACAAATTCCAGAGAGGGTGTGGAGAAAAGGGAACACTGTTGCACTGTTGGTGGGAACGTAAATCGATACAGCCACTATGGAGAACAGTAGGGAAGTTCCTTAGGAAACTGAAAATAGAATTACATATGACCCAGCAATCCCACTACTGGGCATATACCCAGTGAAAACCATAATTGAAAACGACACTTGCACACCAGTTTTCATTGTAGAACTATTTACAATAGCCAGGTCATAGAAGCAACCTCAATGTCCATTGACAGACAAATGGATAAAGATGTGGTACATATATACAATGGAATATTACTTAGCCATAAAAAGGAACAAAATTGGGTTATTTGTAGAGACGTGGATGGACCTAGAGACTGTCATATAGAGTGAAGTAATCAGAAAGAGAAAAACAAATATTGCATATTAATGCATATATTCGGAATCTAGAAAAATGGTACAGATGAACCAGTTTGAAAGGCAGAAATAGAGATAGAGATGCAGAGCACAAATGTATGGACACCAAAGGAAGAAAGCTGGGGGTGTGTTGTTGTTTTTGGTGGGATGAATTCAGAGATTGGGATTGACATGTATACACTAATACGTATAAAATAGATAACTAATAAAAAGCTGCTGTATAAAAAAATAAATAAAATTCAAATTAAAAAAATAAAATAGTTACTCTTAAGCATTTTATTATATTTGCAAGTAGCTATTGAAGGAAAAATAAAGAAAGCCAGAAAAGACCTGGTTGGTGGGATGTGGAGCTTAGGCATGGATGGAGTTTAGGTGGGGGACAGAGCCTATGCTTAATACCCATATTGCCCAAAAAGGCGGCCCTGGAGGGGGTAGGGGGTGGGGCTTAGGTTCAGTGCCACAACAGGGGCCCAGGAGTGCCTCTGGCCTTGGAGGGCAGAGGACCAGTCCTGGGATCCCAGCAGGCTTCCCGGGGTCCAATTGGGCAGGGGAAATGTTAGCGGTGCTCTTCCAGGCCCCTGAGGGTCCCTCCAGGCATGGGAACCCCTCCCCTCTTCCAGCCACCACTCAGGGGCACAAGTCTTGTCTGGTCTTCACTTCTCCTCCCCCTCACTCCCCGCAACGTTCTACTCGGTCACTCGGGGGCTCCTCCCATCTCCTTGGGTGTCGAAGTCCCCACCAGCGTCTGGTCAGTGCTCTAGTTGTGGGGATATGCAAACTCCGCCTGTTCCCACATCGCCATCTTGACCCCAGGGGTTCTTGAGTAGCCTTCACATGAACACTGCTCTGAGGCAGGTACAGCCCTCATTTCGTAGACAATGACCTGCAGGCTCTGAGATAACCTCTCAGCCTGTAAGGACTGGATTCAAAACCAGGCTAGTCTGAATTCACAGCTGGGACCTCTTCACACCTACCTCCTGACTCACCAACTAGGTTTGATGACTGTAGGAGGTGTTGTGAATTTATTATCTTTCTTGTAGGTTCATGATCTTTCTGAACTCAGTTTATATCCTCGATTCCTACATCTTTCATTTTTAGAAATGTTCTTTCCCACCTTTCTGCAATCTCAACAGCAACAAAAATTTCCTCTTATTCCTACATTTCATCAGAGATTCTAAAACATTCTAAAAGAAGAAATAAAACATACGTTCTTTACTATTGTTCTTTTAGGGGTTAAAATATGTTCAATTAATTTGGAGGTGAAGTGCAAAATCTTCATATCTATATCTATCTATCTATATAATATCTATCTATTATCTATCTATCATCTATATCTATCATCTATCCATCTACCTATCATCTATCTATTTACCATCTATCTATGATCTATCTCTCATCTATCTATCTACCCATCTATCTATCATCTATCTATTACATATCTATGTATGTATGTATCATGTATCTGTCTATCATCTATCTATTATCTATCTATCATCTATTTATCTCTCATCTATCTGTCATCTATCTATCATCTATCTATCTGTCATCTATCATCTGTGTATCTATCTGTCTATCTACCTATCTATCTATATCTATCCATCTATTATCAATCAATCAATCTATCTATCTATCTGTCTATCTATCATCTTTCTATATATCTACCCATCTATCTATCATTGGTCTATCTATTATCTATCTATCTATATCTATCCATCTATCTATCTTCTATCTATCTATCATCTATCTATCTAAATATCTATCATCTATCTAAGTATCTATCTATCTATCTATCATCTATCATCTATCTATCTCAGTTTGTGGTGTGACCAGAATGCTTCCATATGCTAGTGGAGGTAGAAGGGATGCTCTCAGGCTTTGCAGGTTGACCCCGCCCAATTCTGGGTTCACTCTGAGGCTCTGACAGAGCTGAGCAGAGCACACATTATGCCCCACCCCTTTTATACTTTCTTCTGACTGAGAATTGAGTTAATCATGTGGCTTACTCCCTCCATATTATCTTCTTGGTCTGTGCAAGGCCCCTCTCTTGAATGTATGAAGGTCTGTGTGTCTTTTCATTTTTATACTCCATTCTCTTTTCTCTCTCACATTCCAGTGTACCTCTTTTTTGTTTGCATGCTTGCAAAATATCTGTTGTTTTGTGTGCATGCATTTTAAATTTATGAATTGGTATGATTATAAATGTCATTTTCCTCTTTATGCCAGCACTATGTTTTTAAGATCTATCCTCACGGCTCTACGTGTGGTTCTGGCCTTCTACCTGCTGTGCTGTCTCCCTGGTGTGCAGCACCCCACTCAGCCTCTGCCCTCTCTCCAGCTCTCTGCAATGCAACCAAGGCCGTGGTGAACAGCCCCACCTGGAACTGTTTATACCCTGACCAGGAATTTGTGGGCCACAAGGTGTGTAGATACTCAACATGACTGAATTCTGAGGACCTGCTCTCCAAATGGCAACAGTGTTCAATTTCCCACAGCATCTCATGAGGACCCCAAGCTTGCTCCGTGAGTGCTTTAAAAGAACATCTGTTCTCTATTCGAGAACACATTTTTTGGGGGGTGTTGAGTGGGAGGGTTTGGAATCCTACATGTACATAAGAGCTCACACTTATTAATTGTATTGTTCATAGCCCTGATATCTCTGCTCATTTTTTGTTCTCTTGATATATCTGTTTCTGAGGTTTTGGTAAAACCTTAGCTACAATTATTAATTTGTTTGTTTCCCCCTGCAGTTCAGTCGTTTGTTGCTTGATGTATTTTGAGACTGATTGCTTAGGTCACAAGTGTTGATGATGAGTGTGTGCTCTTGGCTTATTGTTCCCTTTACATCATTCTTTGTCCTTTATTTTTGGGCTTTAATTTCATTTTTCAAGGTATTATGGTTGATACCCTAGCTTTCTTTCAGTCCGGATTTGTTTAGTATATCTTATTTCATCCTCTCGTATTCAAACATTTATGTCTTTCTGTTTTAAATGTGTTTATTGTAAATAGCAAATTGTTCAGTCTTTAAAAAAATGCAGTCTGAGAGTCTGTCTTTCAGTGGTGAATTTAATAGTTGACATTTTTTTGGGGGTCAATTACTGTCATATTATGACTAATTTCTACCTTCTGCTTATTTTTTTGTGCTTGTTATTATTTTTTTGGAAGGGGATACTTTCTATAATATTTCACTCTTTTTTTGCTTTCCATTGAAAAGAGAATTTTCCTCTGGTTTAAAATTTATAATTCTGATTTTGTTCTCATGGTGGTTGCCCTTGTCACCCATGTTTATTCCTCCCTGTGGACCTTGTAAACATACGAATTTTTGTACAAGCTAAATACTCTAATAGGCTCTCCAGCCTCTTCCCCCACTCACCCTGCCACCATCATTTGATATTCCAGTTCTAGGTCTATTTCTTCTGTTTTTCCCCTGTGGTCCTAATAAACAATAAACATATTTGATCACCTTACACTTTTTATGTCCTTTGCAGCATTTCCTGGTTTCATTTTTCTCCTTATTCGGTTGCTTCCACTCAGAGTGTTTTCAGTACGGGCTTCTGTGGGTAAATCTTATGCTTGAGAACACTTTTGTTATTCTCTAAGATGCCTCCTGTATGTAGAGTGGATCCAGGTAGCATCGCTGGATTGAATATTTTGGCCCTAGTCTTGGAGTCTCTGGTTAGGAAGCCTACATTAGTTCCTTCTCACCAAACTGACGTGTCAGTGGTGTGCTGGTGAGCTGGCCATCCGGCAAAACAAAGATCAGATTTGTAATTTCTGGGGTGTAAATACTCCCACCCTCTCCGATTTCCAGCTACCAAGGTGATGTCACTAGGTGTGGCACTGGAGAATATGCTCACTTGAGTAACCAGCTTTCAGGAGCTGGTTGGAGCTGTCTCCCCTCTCCACTGCTGACATGGAATTGAAGGGCTGTAGGAGAAGAACTACTCTGGTAGCCTCTAGACGTCATACATTTCGTAAATCAAATTCTTTTATTCCATCTATTTCCACCTTGCTTGGTATCCTGGGCCAACTCAACTTGCTTTATAGGTGAGGATATTGAAATACTTAGAACAGCTGAATGGATTTGTTAGTGGTCAATAATCAGAATGGCATGCATGTGGAGGGTTTCCTGCTCTTAATAAAACCAGATTATAACACTTTGGTGGAAAATGCATGAAAAATGGTATTTTAATTGTTCTATGTCATCACTTAGAGGTTCTGGGGCAGATGAGTGAGCTGTGAGCATAAACAGCCTTCTGGTGAAATTCTCGGATGCTTGATCCTCAGACAGCCATAACTCACTGGTCATGAAAATAGAGCCTGAGACCTTCTTGGCCTCAAGGTGTGATCACAAACTCAGAGGTAGCCTCTGGAGTGTGACTTGCTCCCATTTCCTATGTGGGGCATTTTTTTCCAGCGAGAAGTGTTCTGTTTTCCTGGAGAAGCCATAATTGGATAGATATAATCTGGAAGAGAAATAGGCAGCCAAGTACTGTTGGGCTGATGGAAGAGGGCTGGGATCTCAGGGCTGACAGAGGAAAGAAAATATAAACGTAGACACCAGCTTTTGCTAAATGATGGATTTATAGTTTGTCCGCTCCCCCTTGTTTCCTTCCCTCATCTCCAACCTTATGTCCTCACCCCACAATGCTAACCTGGAATGATGCAGGGGGTGGGCACTGAGGCACTATAAGTGGTCCATCCCTGTCTTTTGGGGGAGGGGTGGGAAGGCTGAGCCACGTGGCTTCCCACAAAGGGACCCTGTGTTTTAGGAGCTCAATTCTATAACCAGAGCAACTAAATAACAAGAGTTACTGGCCATTCAAGAAGGGCTGGATTAGTAATTTTAGGGTGCAAGAATATCCCCTAAGAAATGAGATGGGTTGCAACAACTTGCACTTCAACTGAAACAGAAAACAATCACCACGGTCATTAATGTATAATTCCCTTTGTAAGCAAATCAAACCTTCTTCTGATAACTTTCAACCCACCCTCCTCTCTCTCTCTTTTTTTTTTTTGGAAGAGGTATCTTTTATTGTTTTGGACTTTATGTAATACAGTCATTACAGTGAATACATAGTTGTTTCTTTTTCACTGTTAAGACAGAATGGGTGGCAAGTGATTCTGTGGAAAGAGGTAAGAATGCATTTTATCTATTCATCCTCATCTCTTTTCAAACACATCCTTGACCGTGGAAAACCCCTCAAATGAGCACGGTGTGGACAATGTAGGTGAGCCCCGTTTTAAGAAAACCCTGACACCAACTTGCAACCTTAAACATTTAATGAGAGTATGCTTATGAATATTATAAAAGGAAACACATTTGTTTAAAATATGATTTAAATGTTGAAAAGGATCAATTTTCATCTGATGACATTTCTAGTAATATTTGTTACGTAAGGAAGGCATGTTGGCATTTCCAGTGAACTTAGGTTCCTAATCCCAAGTCTGGAGAACATCTCATGACCCAAGAATAAATCTCCATACAACATTAAAATTGTCCTGCCTCTTCTCCAGATAGCCCTTTCATCTTTTACTTAAAGTAATTATTTATTAGTCATGCTGATTTTGTCAGTTTATAGGAAAGGGAAGAATCAATACTTCTGAGGTGGAAGGGACTGTAGGGCCCCTCGTCGTCATGAAACCAATAAGAAATTGAGGCTGAGAGCGGGGATGGACCCACCCAAGTGGTTGGAGTTCACTCATGGCAGAGCTGGGGGTAGACCTGCCCTTTTGCCTTGTAGACTGATTTCCTGACACTACGTCACTGCATTAAATGACCGAGTTGGCTAACAATGTCACCCATCTCTGTCCCCTTCCTGGTGAGTTCTCTTTAGGGGTGTGGCTTATTTTGCAAAAGAAAGAAAATTCCCCACAAAGAGAGCTCTTATGGAGTGAGCTATAGGTATAAGGTCTAAATTAACCATGTTTTTGATAAGTGTTGTGCATCTTAGAACATAGAACTTCCTGAATAGGGACTGCACGCTTATTTCTCCGTTCTTGGGAATAACTGGCGTATAGGCTTGCTTGGGGGCAGAATCACAGAACCATCAGAAGAAGAATTTAAGTGGCCTTCAGCCTGGGGACCTGGACAGCCTGATGAAGGCTGAATTTACAGTGACATGTTTTGAAAAGGGCAACTTAGGAGACATCGTAGGCCTGGTACTTTGTGATGGTCGATGCTCTTCTGTTTTTCTCCTGGGATAGGTAGTAGATGCGGTTGGCCTCTGGGTAGGTGACTTTGCTGAGTGGGAGCTTGTAGATGGCCGGGTTGTTGGTCGTCAGGAGCAGGAAGGTGAGTGCCGAGAGGCAGAAGGGCCAGGTGCAGGGTGGTAATCCAAACTGGGGGGAGGCGGATCACAAGAGAAGACTTGGTTACATCAGATGCCTGTGCTCGTCTCATAGGCCCTTCACCATCACTTAGGGTCCTGGGTGGAGGAGGGGAGGCTTGGTGGGCACTGAGCAGAATAATACTTAATTCATAACCAACATTAATCAAATCGTGCCATTGGGGTCAGTCTGCATTGTAACAGGGGACACGTATTCTTCAAAATGCAGCCGCTGGAACCCTCTTATAATATGCCTTTATGTAGAAGACATATTTTGTCTTGGGTGTCTGGACAGGCTCTACCTCCCACTCTAGGACTTGTGGCCATTCCCCACCTTCTTCCAAAGCCTCTGTTGAAGGAACAGCATAGGCAGCCATTTTTGTTCAAAACCTTTTTCTCTTTGGTCACGTCTGCTTGCACTAGAGATAAGCACCTGACCCAAATGCAGCTTCCCACAGGCAGGCTACCTGGGAGTAAAATCCCTGTCTTGAGAATTTGAGCTTAGAGATACAGATACTGTGTCCAAAGACTCGATCTGAAAAAACTAGAGAGCCAACCAGTGCTGGGTGGATATTTGGGGGCCTCTGTGCAGCAGAAGAAACCCATCCCAGAGAGACACAGAAACAGAACAGACGTATATAGAGAGGCAGAGATGTCACATCCTAGTCCCAGGGAGCTGGAGATCAGGAGTAGCTACCTCTCTCCTCAAGGGCTCTCCCATTCCCAACAGCCTTTCTCATGATGTTCCCCTGTTTTTTATACCTTAAGATGCCCTGAGGCTTTTAATTACCCCTCCCCACTCTTCATTTGAGATAACCTGGATAGCTTGTTAGCAAAGAGCCTACAAATTCAACTATGAAGCCGATCAAATCAATGCCCCTTCTCCCCCAAACATCCTTTTATCATAAGCAGTAAAAGCCTCAGGGAGTACCATTGAAGGAGTGATTCCACTTGGTGTGTGGTCAAAGATGGCCCTGTTGGGTGGGACTTTAGGAGGGGCAATGACAGCCTGGTACCAGAACTGTAGCCTTAGGGAACACACATGACTGAAGAATTCCACTCCGTGAGTCTTACCAAAGCCCTGCTAAGACTGCATAGGGTGTTTTGGAAAGCATCTCCTTCAAGTCCTACAGTGGGAAGGATGTGGGCTGGGAGTTCCACAGACCCAAATCCAAATCTCACCTCTGGTTACCTTGTTGGAGCCATTTCCTCTTTCTGACAGCTATTTCCTCAACAGCAAAATAGGGATAAAGATATCTACTCAGAGTTGATGCCTAGTGTATACTAAGTGCTCAGTAACTGGTCCTCAGTTTGTGGTCATTGTCGTGAAGCAGAGGGCAGTGCTGTTGAAGATACGGGGCTGCACATGCAGGAGCCCATTAGAAAGCAAAATTGTGCGGCTCCTAAGTGCCCTCTTCTGTGGAGGCTTGAACAGTCTTATAAATGTCATTCAAAATTTTTATATCCTGTTCTTCAAGGAGACTGGAAATTCCTTCAGAGTGAATTAATAGCCTGCACTTTTTTTGTATCCCTGAGAGTGGGCAGTACAGTGTCTTAAACATAGTAGGCACACAGAAAATAAACATGATTTTGTTTTGAAAAATGTCTAGGTAGAGTGATATAACCTGTAACTTCTCTGTACAAGATGAAGGGGCCAGTTACCCTGTAAATTCCTATGATTAGGAAACAAAGTGTCCCGTTTGCATCCCTTCTAGTACCTTGTACAGGGAAGGCACGTGACACGTATTTACCGGATGGACAGTTGGGTGAAAGGATGGGGGCAAGAAGAGGTGGGAAAGCCTGGGGCAGACAGGAGCCTCAGAGGCCAGGCTCCATCCTGTTTCTAATGGTCGGCTATCTAGCCCCAGCTCTAATGTATCCCATGGTGGGGACTCACTACCTTAGGGTTTCATTCATTCCGCATTTCTTGAGCACCTACTATGAGCTGGGCACTATAATAGGTACTAGAGATAAAGATAAGAATACAACCAGGCCCCTGTTTGGAAGGAGCACAAGGGCTGAATGTGGAAGAGAACTGGTGTGTACTAGAGTTGTCACAATGTCATTAAGCGTCGTAGCAGATATGAACACAAAATGTGATGGGGCCCAGAAGAGGGACTTAGTCCACTGGGGGACACAGGATGGTATTAGGGAAGTCCAATTCTATTGCTTACAAAATTCCTTCCTATGCTCTGTCCAAACCACCCAATTTCACTGAGGATGGAGGAGGGATTTAAACAGGGGTTAGTGGAATGCCCATCTCCACCTCCACCTGCAGGACCAACGGGACTTTTCCTGGTTGCCTATGTGAGCTGGGCCTTGAACCTTTATGGAGGGGGAGGTATCGACTGTAGGCTGAGCCCTGTGCACTCTGCGATGGGGCCAGTGTCCCTCCTGTGTGTGTTGGGGGCTGGGCTGGCCATGTGGCTCCCCCGACCTCACACACCACCTGCACTGGGGCTCAGACAGAGAAGGGTTCTCAGACTGCTGCACAGGCCCTCAGCCGCCAGCTCTGGCTTCTCTAGGGCTTGGCCTTGTCCTCCTGGAAGCCTTGCCTAGTGACTCCTGACTCCCTGGTAGCTGCTATGGGGTGAACAAAGATGTACACTGGCCCACAGGCTACTTGGATCGATGATCTAGAAACATAGGACAAAAATTAAATATGAAGATATAAAACTAGTTGTAGAGAGTTTGATTTACAAGAAATTTACAAGAAACGAGTCTGATTTACAAGATAATGCTCTTCAGACTGTCCTTCTATACAGAGCCCCACTGGCCACAGGATCTGATTGACCAGTGTTGACATTAACACTTTTGAGGCCCAGCTCTTTCTGTCTGCGGCTGTGGAGGAGGGAAGCGTGATTTGAGACATGAGGGATGGATTGCGAAGGGGTTCCTGGAGGAGGGGTTTGGGGAGCTGAGAGAATACAGGGGAGGGTGTAATGCACATTCCTAGCCCACGTTGACTCACCGCAGATAATACGTTAGCCAGGGCAGCACCCAGGTAGGCTGCAAACAGAGCTGCAAAAGAACCAAGAAATAGGTGACTAAGAGTGCCTCGAGTTTACATATTCTCCCCCCATACGTTTCATGCCACAAATGCTATCTCTCAGGTTAGAAAAAATCGAGTGTTTCCGTTGCTTGGCAGCTTTGAAAAGTGTTAAATTCCATGCAAATTCCAGCACAACTAAGATAGCAGATGAACTTCGTTGAAAAGGACCAGAATTTAGCTGTTACAGTTCTCCTGGGTCCTACCACCTTGCATTCTAGCAAAGGAACATTTAGGAGCATAAACCATAAATGAACATTTTACTATACAGCCAAGGCATGTGAATCCCAGAACTCCCTGCTGTGATATTTCATCACAAGTTATTAACATAATATGGGTTTCCAGGGAGGAACAGCATTCTTTAAGCTTGAGGAAGACCAAATACACCTACTGCCTCATCTTCTAGGCTTTGTGTGTGGAGGGTACCACTAGGCTGGCCACTGGGAAGACCCAAGTGCTGGTGAGAGGTGAGGTTCCGTGAAAACGTGCCACAGTAATTGGGCTTTGCTTCTGAACTCTCACATTCTCCACTAAAACCATCCCAATGGTCCCTAGGATATTAACAACAGCAAACCTTTATCAGAGAGTTACTGAGTGCCCTGACCACATTCTTCAGCATTCCTACAAGCATTATTTGAAGGTTCTATGGTTAATGTTTGGGTGCATAAGGTTAACTGCTGTATCTGATGTAAACTGCCCAATTCCACATATAAAGATTAATTTGCATAAGATTTGCTCTGTCGGAAAGTTCCAATCACCAGCACGGAAAGCAGCAACCACAGCAGACAGCCCATGGGCAACAACCGAACAACGTCCATCTGAAAACTCTGTCTCCACGTGGCTGAACACTTAGTGTTCAGTGAAAATAGTTTTCAATGTACTAATCACTAAAGGACCATTCAAAACAGTTTAAAATAAAAACTCTCTTATAAAGCAAACACATATTCCCATTTATCTTTGGAGGACCAGCAGAATTTCCACAGGGTGGTTTCCCTGTGGGCATGGATGCCGGCATCATCTGAGGTGGAAAGGGAATCCCGCTGGCAGTACCCACCGCAGGCGACGGCGAGGAGGTGCGTCTGCCAGGTGATGACGTAGAACATGCCTCCTATGGCGATGCAGGCCAGCGTGCTGTTGAAGCCACACAGCCCGAAGTAGATGGAGTCAAAGGGTGTCGCGAGAGTGAGGGCTGGGGGAGAAGACAGGCTGAGTGCTGTGTGGGTCGTGGGCCCACCCACCAGCCCCAAAGCCCTCCACAGTCCTCAACCCAGACCAGTTATCAACACCAAAGTATGTAAAAAAGGACTTCTGACTATTCAGTGAAAAAACATCTAAAGGAAACAAATGGCCTTAGTCACATACATATCAGTGGTTAAGCTGGTATGGGTACAAGAGACCCTTTTGAGTAATGATCTGAAGTCTGAGTGAGCAGTCCAGAGAAGGTCCCTTCCCTGCCAGAAAAAGGTGGGTTGACAGAACCTTAATGTTCTCTAATGGAGGACAAATGCTTCTTATCGTGATTAGAGATAAGACTTAAAATATAAACATTCCTGGAAGCAACTCCTCCCCCCCAGCTTTTAATTTATACTGAGGTGGAAATGACTAACACCAGAGCCTTTCCTGAGGACAGCTTTTGCTCAGGGGAGTAGGAGGGCACTGGCACCCAAAATGGAAAGACAGGTGTAATGGAAGGAGGGAGAGTTTATAGGAATAAGCCAGTGGAGCCCTGAAGACACATGGCACCATTTTCTTTGGAGCAGGCCCCAAATACAGCATCCTTATGGCCCATTAATAAGGGGCCAACTAATTAATAATGACACTAACCTGCTAACATCCCCATGGTGGATCCGATCGCAGCATGCAAGCAAATAAGAGGTGACGATATGAACAAAGCTATGAGGAAAATGCCTCCAGTCCAGGGGTTATCGCAGCCGTACACTTGGCCGATTCCAACAGGGATGGCTCTCAAAAGCTGCAGGTCCAACAAGAGCACATGCAGTTATGGAGGCAAAAGAGACAACTTGAAGATTGGCTGGAGAAGATTTGGGGCCAAACCCTCCACACTAATATTTTGCAACAGTTTTCCAAGATATTTTCAAATAGGTTCACTCTAAAAGGCACACAAGGTTTATTGTTTTAATCTTAAATTCTTAGAACAGTAAGGGGTTAAAATGTCATTTCCTTTATTTAGAAACTTGAGTGTAAGGCACTAAACTCTCAGTGAAGAGAAACTGAATACTTCAAATGAGGGTGTTATTCATTAGAAAAGTAATAGATGTCTGACCAAAGTTGGGGTTGAAAAACTCTTGTAACATTTTTTTTTAAGCTAAAAACATGACTAGAAGGCTAAATATTAGATGGAAAAATGGTCCTTTTTGTTTCCTAGAACAGCATGTCTGGGCTGTGGTCACGTTTGTGCAGTCGTCTGGGCGAGGAGCTGGACTTGTATCCACAGAGCAGCCCCTGGGCAGATGGTATCCTGGCATCTGCGGGTTTTATTGATAAACCTGTCACGTGGCTGATGGAGGAGCACCCTGATGTGTTAGGCCTCCATGTGTCTCAGGTAGCGGACCTGTGTGTGGATGAGACAGGAAGGCCAGGGTCCAGTGTCGAGTGGGCACTTGCACACGTACTCTGGAGTTTGGGAAAAGGATCCAGGGCACATGGGCTTCCCCAGCGACTGAGATTGGGTCCTGTGTTTTGGAAGGTTGGCCAAAGGCCCTTGAGCAAAGAAATGCTTACAGGAGGGGCTCTGGGCCCTGCTGGGATGCACTGGGGTCCGTCCTTCCCCTTGTGTATATTTCATGATGAGGCAGTTCTTCCCTCAGCCCAAGTCCTCTGAGGACTCCTCCTGGGGTGCAGGGGAGGGAGGTCCTGTAGCCCTAGGGCCCTCGCCCCACACGAGAGTGTGCAGGGATAGGACTGCAGGGTAGTCTAGTGGGCAACCCTCTGGGCTCCGTCCCCCATTATCCCAGGACAGGGAGCAAGACTGGGCTCCAGCATTGCCATGCGGGGGATGGCGGGACAGGCAGAGTTTGGTCTGCAGAGGCAGTGGTGCTGGGTCCTCTGGTCCCCAGCCAGTTGCACCCTCCAGCAGGCTCTCCCCTCGCCAAAGAGCAGAGGAGCTTGTGGGGCCTCAAAATCGTTGGGAGGTTTAGACCCTCTCTCTGACATCTACCACTTGTTTCCCCAAAACTCAAGGCTCTAGTTATAATTGTCAAAATGACAAAGCATACTCACTATTACCATAATCCATTCAAAATTGGCCAGAAAGGTATTTCTTAAAGGATAACCACCAAACATTGAATTTGTCTTTCCTGGAAATTTGGGGGTTCTAAAGCATTTGTACAGTATTTTCCATTTTTTTTTTTCATTTTTACAAAATTCCTAGTTTTCTTTTCAATTGAAAATGTGGTTTGGAGCATGCAAAATATCTTAAACTTGCCTTTTCTACCATCATTTCCCCATAGCACGACAGTTAGAGCAATTTTGACTTCAAAAGATACTGATTGGTTTAATATCGTGAAAGGGAAGCCTGAGGGGCTGAACTGCTAACAGCACCTTTTCTCACCTTTGGCTCATGAAGGTACACACACACACACACACACACACACACACAGACAGACACACACACAGACAGACACACACACCAACAAGGATGGGGCTAATGTGAATACATCTCTTCCTAGATAATGCATCTTGGACAGATGGAGGGCTCTTTCTGCCCCGCCATGCTGCAGTCTCCTTGAACTGTTCAGAGAAACTAGGCACCATTATTTCTGACACAAATTCCCTTCAAGAAGCCCAGGTGGCTTTGTGGTTAGATGATGAATTGCCAATAACAAAGTTCAGAGTGAGCTCTAGCCTATGGAGTCATTTAGTGTAACAGAGAGTAGGGGGACCTCAGAGAAAACATGCCCAGTTAGAAAAGAAGGCTGATGGGCATAGTTCTCCAGGCTGACTTAACGCCTTTAGAGTAGCTGCTTTTTTAGTCTGGCAGACTTCCAGCGGCCAGCAGTATATACAGAATACTTGCAAAAAGCTTAAATATCTCTGTTATATAGATATTTCTCAGTGGAGCAACACCTGTGCTTTAAAGTGTGAGGATGCCCCAGAGAGCAAGGGAAAGCAGCTCCCCAGGCTGGAGCAGAGACTTGTCGAGCCAACAGATGGCAGTGTGTGTGATGTGCACGTCTTCAATGATTCAACGACATTGAATGAGAAAAAAAAAATACACAGAGTCGCTTGGATTGAAACTGGAGTAAAGCATCAAAAAGGCTTTAAAAAAAAAAAAAAGATAAAAGAACCCAAGTCTAGGAGTCAGGAGGCGGGAGCTCTAGTCTTGACTTTGCTCCTTACTGATTAACCATGTGACCTCAGGCAGTCTCTTAACCTGGCCTTAGTCTCTCCCCCTGTGCTATGATAGGACAGTGTGTGGCCAAAAATGGCCTTTTTAGCTCTTAAAAAGAGGAAAGAAAAAGCTGGTGGCTAATGAGATATTGAGGTAGAGTGTCTCACACTGTATAATTGGTAATAGTTGTTACTCATGGATGTTTCTTTTCTTTCCCGTTGCGGAGCACAGCTTCCGGACACGCAGGCTCAGCGGCCATGGCTCACGGTCCCAGCCGCTCCGCGGCATGTGGGATCTTCCTGGACCGGGGCACGAACCCGTGTCCCCTACATCGGCAGGCGGACTCTCAACCACTGAGCCACCAGGAAAGCCCCTCATGGATGTTTCTGACATGCAAAATAAGTAAATGCCACTTTAACACTGAGTTTGGACAGACGCTGCCGTTCCACCTTCCACGATACCTACCAAGGGCACTTGGACCTCCGACCAGGTGATATTGGGCATGGAGGAGGAGGGCTCCACCAGCGTCGTGGGGAAGAAGAGGTTGTAGTGGCCCGTGGCTGCCAGGTACAGGGTCACTGCGATGTTGAAGGGCAGCGTGAAGACCGGGAGGTCCCACTTGCTGAAGATGGTGCCCAGGGCACTGGAGAGGATGGGGCTGAGGGCAGAAGCACAGGAGATGCTGTTCAAGATGCCCCCTGGCCCTGACACTAGCCTGAGTGGGTTTAGGGGGCCCCCTGTGCCTTCCCAGGGAAAAGCAGCTGGCTGGCTCCCTCTCCCAGCCTGACTGGCCCTGGGCAGCTCCTCCCCTGGACCTCCTTCCTCTGCCCCTGCACAGCAACAGGGTGGACACCCAGACTCAACTTCAGAAGGAGGGCTTTCATGGGAGGTCCTAAGGCAGGGAGCCACAGACCTTCCCTGAAGAGCCACGTGGCTCCCTGCGCAGGCATGGGGAAGGGGCTGATAGTGAGGGGAATCACGTTCATTCAATCATTCAGCAAATCTGTTGAAGAGCTGAGAGCACTCCTGGCCGGGGTGCCCTGTGGTTTCTGCAGGTGAGTAAGGACCTGGAGCCTGGCCGTCTGAGGGCTCTGGGCAGGGCTGGGCCTGCAGCCCACACTGGGAGGTTGTCCCCATCTGGTCAGGGTGACCAAGGACAGGGTAGCACTGTGGGAGCAGGAGGGATGGGAAGATTTCCAGACACTGACAGGACCCCGTAGTATGGCTCTTAACTTCTGTGGGCCTCAGTTCTCTTCCCTGTGCTCTGCCAGGGTAGGACCAGGGGTTCTTTTAGATCTTACAAAAATGGAGAGTAAAGGAGGGTATGTAATGAGATACTGTGTACAGATCACCTAGCACAGTGGTGCTGTTGCTGTATAATGTCAGTAATTATTTCTAGCGGCTGTTTCTGATGTGCAAGCTAAGGAAATGCTTCTTTAAACTCCAGTTTGGAGAGACAGTCACGGAGTTGGGGTAGAAAGGCTGGCAGCCCTTGCTCTACACCCACAGCCTCAGAAGCAAACTTACCAAGACACGGACATCACGATGATGGGGAGTAGAAGCCACCAGTAATAGTCGCCTTTGTCCGAGAACACAGCCATCAGCAGCCCCACCAGCACCCCATTGTAGCCGTGAAGTCCGGCTGTGATGGCGGACCTGGGGGGGGGGAGGGCTGGTGAAGAAGGGGTCCCCCGAGGCCTGACGCAGGGCACTGCCTTCTTGATTTTCCTTCTGAGTCAGGCTTTTCTCAGCTGGAGCCTGACCACACACCCCTTCAAACCATCAACCCTTCACAGTCCCCTAGACAATGTGTGGTTGTTAAAAGTAACCAGGGAATGGTTGTTTTGAGTGATTAGTGACCTTATTTTGAGGGGTTTCTGAGCCGGGAGCCAGGCAGTGGGGATGCGAGGCTGGTGAATGTCCCCGCGGGGAGCTACCTGTGGTCTCAGGCCTGGACCCTTACTTGTCCTGACTTAGGATGAGGGCTGTCAGGGTGGACACCACGGTGCCCAGGCAGCCCGAGATGGCCCACCAGGGGTTCTGGACGAAGAGGCCGAGGACGATGAGGATGCCACTGAGGGGATTGTTCACAAACATCACCTGGGATGTGCCCCGGAGGACCCAGTCGAGGAACTGGAACACTGGGGATTTGTCTGAAATGGAACCAGTCAAGGAGTCAGTCAAGGCTCAGCTGTTATACCTCTAGGCAAGGGGATGAGGGAAGCTGGGCGTCCAAGGTGGGTTCAGCTCCCTGCTGTCACCTGCCACAGAGGAGGGTAAACCAAGAACCTGAGGGGGCATCTGACTGCCCCGAAAACCCTTCAGACCCACTGAGAGCTGGCTGTGGTCCTTAAGTTGTCATTCAGGCAGTGGGTACCCTGTGCGACCTGTGCCCCTGGGAGACTGGCATGAATTTTCAAGAGGAGGGATCCAGAAAGAAAACTCTTGCAGCCCAGCAGGCATCAAACCCATGGCCTGAGGTCTGGAGGATTGCTAACGGGAACCTATTGGAATAGTAGACACGGCTCTCCCACGATCCATCTCTAGGGCAGGCATTTTTCTAGAATGCTGGCTCTAGAACCCCAGTCCTACAATGTGACATTCTTTTCTTTTAAAAAATTTTTTATTGGAGTATCATTGCTTTGCAATGTTGTGTACAATGTGACATTCTGAGGGGATATTTGAAAGCACATGACTGTTATGTTCAGAACTGAGAGCTTGCACCTACATGTATTGGCATTTACATCCTGAGAGACTGCGTGTCTGTCATAAGAGTGAAACTCCTATCCTACCCTACCCTATCCTATCCTATCCTATCCTATCCATGGAAATGGGACTCAGTCTCATCTACAGAGATATGTGCAGCGTGTTTGCTGGGGGACGACCAGAGGGGACATTTTTAGGGATAGGAGCAGGGGCTGCTCTCACAGAAACTTTACCTTTAAGTCCCTCTCCGCATTCCTTCATCTCTCCTGTGATGTACCCGAGGGCTTTGCGGACCCTCTTCCCGCTGGCAGCCAGGGAACTCTGAATCCAGGAAGTCTTGGAGATGCCTGTTTCTACCTTTACCTCGGAGCTCTCCTCCATGGTGTCCAGATCCTGTCCAGGGACAAGAGATGGGCAAGAAGCTCCCACATTCTGAGGCTCTCAAACTGAGGAGTGACTTGCTTGCTTGGGGACAAGCTAAGATTTTCACTTGGTATTTAGTGAAATTGCTGTTTAATCATTTTTGTTTCTGTAGACCAGAATATCTTTTGTTTTGTTTGATCTTTTACCTCATTTAATATGGGCAACAGCCTTGCACAGTCAGCCATCTGTATCATCCATGGATTCAGCTAACTTCAGGTTAAAAATATTCAAAAAAAATTTTCTAGAAAGTTCCATAAAGCAAAACTTGAATTTGCTGCACACTGGCAACTTTTTACATAGCATTTACATTGTACTTACAACTATTTACATAGCATTTACATTGTATTAGGTATTGTAAGTAATCTAGAAATGATTTAAAGTATTCCAGAGGATGTGCGTAGGTTATATGCAAATACTATGCCATTTTATGTAAAGGATTTGAGCATCCACAGATTTTGGTACACATCGGATGTCCTGGAACCAATCCCCCATGACTGTAGTATAACAAGACAATATCTTTATCCTCATTCTGTGGATGAGGTCTCAGACATGGATGGAGAAGTTCTCATTTGTAAAGGTCAAGGTCAAATGATAGAATTTAGATTTACCCACAGAGTTTTAGATTCTTTTTTAAAACAAATATTACTTCTACTGTACCATACTCTTTCCAGAAGAAAGTTTCCCCTCCCACCCCAGCATGTCTAGTCTTTAAAATTTAACTGTCCATAAAATTAAACAAGTAAATGTTCTGTTTTGAAAATTGACACCAGCTTACTTCCTAAATGCTTGAATGCTGGATTCAGAGGAAGATGGATAAGAAATAATTAAAATAAAAGAAACATGAAACCTTATAAAGGAAACTGAAAAGTAGACATCTTTATCCCACATAATTATGTTTCTGGAAATATGAACTCAAGAAAAGTTTGCCTAAATCAGAGGACGTCTTTTCTGGACCTCAGCTCTCTACCTTGCTGCGAACTCTGTGATGTGGGCACTGCCCCTGATTCGGGCCACTCTTTACTCACCAGCAACTCGACTGTGGGCTTCCGGTATTGGTGGGGAGAAGGGTCTTTGGTGCGCCTCTCCTGGTGTTCACCTTTTCCAAATACTGGGGTTGGCAGGGAGAACATCACCTGTTAGGACCTCTACCCTGGCACCTTAGCAGCAAATTTCCTGCAAGGCTCAAGTTGGAATACTCAGCACTTTCTACCCCAGTGAGGATGCCCCAGCCTCTGCGCCTCGGGCAGGAGGACCCCCTCCTCTGCTACTGCACACACCCAATTGGGCATGCTCTTCAGGGGAAAAAATGCACATCTTCATGTAAACTGGACATTTTACAAGAATTTAGGGAATTCAGAGACTCAGCTGACTTTTAGTTAAGAGGCTGTGATCTTGTTCAACTCCCCTATTTTTTAGGTGAGGAAACAAAGCTTGTCTGTGAGCCCTGAACCCAGGGTTCTTTTCCCACATGAACACGAAGATTGGTATTTATGAGGCATTATTGCTCATAAAGCATTAAGCTGCCTGAACCATACGAGGTCTGTGTTCAAATTACACTACAACTCTTTCCAACTGGATAACCTCAGCTGTTTTGGTATTTTTAGGATGTATGTCTTAGAATTTTAGGTATTTTAGCAGCAGCTTCTTGTTGGATTAAGACAAGTGATATCCATGTTATCACTTGAAACAGATTTTGGCATGTCCTTGTAATTCTAGAAAACTGCTATTAAGTGGCTCTGATGTATTTTTCATTATTACAAGATAATTTATTTGTAAAGGTGAGTAATTTCAGAAAGGTTTTAAGTATCATGAAAGAAGGCCCTTGGAGGTTTTGCTGTTTATGCTCTGGTGCCCTCTTGTGGTCAAGCATGAGAATGGCTTTCTGAGCTCAGAATGCCCTGTATCTTCAGACAATTGGCCATTCTGTCTGCATTCATGAGATTTCAGGGCACCTAAACACTAGAAGAGATAGGTCAGTGGCTCTGTGCTCCCCCATCTGAAGGAGCAGGGACTGCAAATACCAGTGTGGTTGGGAAGTTACACTATGCAAGAGAGACAAGTTAAGGAAGTTTGAAAGGAAGAGTAGGAAGCAAAGAGGATGACTCTAGACTCAGGCTAGTGTGTGTGATATCCTGATTCTCTGCTTCTGCTTCTGTCTGAAGCGCCAGCTCTTCAGCAGCTTCTGCTAACCCGCCTCCCAGGTTCCTTTGCGTGGGGCTCTCTGCTAGGCCCTCTTTCACCCCAGCCCCCAACCACTATCTTAAGAATATGTTTGCAGGGAGATTGTTAACTTTTTGAGGCAAACTATGCTTTCTTCCTGAGGATGCCCTGGGGCCTCTGTCAAACACAAACTCCTGGGCTAAAGGGGTCCTTGATTTAACTTGGTGCCCTCTCCCCAGTGTATGAGGTTTTCCCAGACCACCCCAGGCCATTTCTCTGGCTGGCTACTTTGGCTATAAAACAAGGAGGCTCACACAAACTGGGGCAAGAAAACCATATGCTTCTGGGAAGCATGTGATGCTGTAAAAGGATGCTAACCCAGGAATCAGTTTTATCCCTGCCATGCCCTCACCAGCTGTGTGAACCTGGGCAAGTCGCCTCCCTTCTCTGGAGGGCAAAGTTAGATTGCCCTTCTGCCCTGGGTCTTCATGACACTGCTCCCACCATGCATCTGACTGGGGAGACCCCCCACTTGACCCCACACCCCTCCCCTGCTGTCAGCTCTTCCCTGTTTGACACAACATGTCCTCAGCATCCAAATTCAAGTTTCTGGCTTCCCCGCTTTGGCTGCCCTCTGGACCCTCCTCTTGGCCTTTGGGAGCCCCTCCCCTCCAGGGCTCTCCATCTGTTCCCTTGTCTAGACATCACCACTGTCTAGCATCAGGACCAGCATCAGCATCAGGACCAGTAGCATCAGGATCAGTGGTTGTGACTTGGCAGCACATTAGAATCTCATGGAGAGCTTTTTATTGGGTCATTTTAAAAGTGCAAAGTTTTATTTATTTTTATTTTATTTTTTGTATTTTGGCTGTGCTGCACGGCATATGGGATGGTTCCCTGACCAGGGATCAAACCCAGGCCTCTGCAGTGAACGGGTCGAATCCTAACCATTAGGCCCCCAGGGAACTCCCTCATGGAGAGCTTTTAAAGCTCCTCTGCCACCCAGGCTGCTTCCAGGGTGAATTGGATTAGCACTTCCGGGAATGAGATGCAGGTGGTTCCAATGTGCAGTGAAGTTTGCAACCTCCTGGCCTAGACTGACAGAGTCAGCTGCTTGTCATGGCTCCAGTCTCCCCACCCCGGGGCGTCTAGACCCTGGAACCCGTGGCTGTGGTCAGAGGTCGGGGGTGATGAGACTGAACCTCACCCTTGTGGCTCTCCCCACTGCCTTGTGATGGAGGTGTTGCCATGGTCCCCATCTTAGAGGTGAGCAGATCAAGGACCCGGGGGCGGGGTAGGGGGGGTGGTGGGTGGGAAGCGCACACCTTTGCTCCTTCTGCGAATGGATGACCATTCAATGTGGAACACGTTCCTGGGCTTGGGGTGCACAGCCTCCGAGCCCTCATCTGCCTTTGGGCTTGTCGTGGGCGGCGGCCCCCCAGCGCTGCCTGGCCGGGGGCAAAACAAGACAGGTCAGTGTCCCACCCTGGACCACCCCCCGAGAGGCAAGCAGAGAGTGCAGGGAAATCATGTGCAGAGCCAGAGGAGCAGTGTGATGTGAGCTGCAGCAGTGATCGCACCAGTATCTGCGGAAAAATCCCTCTTTTCCATTCTTCCCGATGAAACTTCCACTTCCTTTCCTCACAGAAACTGCATCCCAGACACCTATGAGTGTCAAGATACGGACGGGCCAGCCTGCCTTGTTTCCCTAGTAATGTACTGCTGTAAGACCTCCTTCACTTGGCCTAGGACTGGCGTGGATGGTGGACCCGAGCTGACCGCCCATTCTCGTCCTTCAGCCGGTGCCCTGGCCTCCGCCTGCGGTAGGGAGTTTGTGTGTGTGGGTCCTCAGTGCTCGCTGCACATCAGAATAACCTGGGTGCTTAAAAAAATGCCTGACCCCTACCCCAGACCAGTTTTAAAAATTGGAGTTTTTAATGCCCAAGATGTTTTAGGAGGTGGCCCTATGTGCACCTCTCATCCTAGAACCTCTCATCTAGGGTCTTGCTACTCAAAGTGTAGTCCCTGGACCGGCAGCACCAGCCTCCTCTGGGAGCTTGTTAGAAATGCAGGATCTCAGTTTCCACCCAGACTGATGGAATCAGAATCTACAGTTCAACAAGATTCCCCAGGTGATTTCTGTGCACATTGGTTTGCTCTGTGGGGAGCTAAGAAGCTGCAATCAGCTACAAGAAACATTTCTACCCTTGTGGAGAACAGAGTAGCTTATCATGTGGGACAGGGTTTCTCAAATTGGGTCTGAGAATTGACAGTGTCAGGTCACCTGATGGCTTGTCATGATGAGTGCCCCAAACCCTACTACGCCCGGCCCACACTGACTAATTGGAATACGTGGTGGTCCCCGAGATAGGCACTTCTGACACTTTTTGCTTGTGGTTCCAGTGAAGTCTAGAGTTAGATGATCAAGTGGCTGCCTGGAATAGTGGAGAGCTTTCACACTGTTACTACATTTGCACACTTTTGTAAGTTAACTCACTTGGGCATTGTTATCACCAAAGGATGGAAAATTGAGGCTCAGATGATTTCTGAAGCATCCTACAAACAGTGAGCCGTGTGGCTCTCAGCCCTCAGTCCTCTTCTCTGCAGCTTTGTTGCTCAGCGTCTGGTTTGTGGACCAGCTTCACGGACATCCAAGGGACCTTGTTAGAAATGCAGACTCTCAGGTCCCATCTCAGACCTACTGAATTGGAATAAGTTTTTTTTTTTTTAAATGAGATCTCCAACTGACTTGTGTGCACATTAAAGTTTGAAAAAACTGGTCTAGTTCACACTGCTCATGTAGAAACAACTTTAGCAAAGCTGAGAATATAGCAGGACCAACAATTGGAGTATGTGGGACATGTGTGAGCAAGGAAGGTATTCTGTCTATACTCTCAGACTGAAAGGTCACACATGTGAACGTGTCCCTTCCCTATAGGCTCGGGATGGGAAAAAAGCTCCTGTTTCACTCATCACCCTGCCCGTGGGTCACCATGGAGCCATAACTCCAGAGGCTGGAGAAGCCCCCTTGACCCTGTGCTTAAGACACAAGTAGAAGGTCAGCCTGCCCTAGGGCACCTCTGCAGACAGGTTCTAGGCAGGGGGGTGAGGATCGAGGGGGTATTATTGCATCATCTGGCAAAGCAGGGCATTCTCCCATAGCCAGTCCACAGTGTATACCTCCCAGGCTGGAAGGGCACCTCTGCTGGCCCAGTGCTTCTCATTTCTCACATGCCAAGGGTCAGCCACCCTAGCCACGCCCTGTGCAGAGCCATATTTTGACCTTAGCATTATAGGTTCAGACTTGCATGGATCTTCAAGATCACAGTCTACCTCCCATGTCCAGAGAAATCACCTCCCCCCACCCAAGTCACATAGCTTATTAATTATGGCACAGCCAGGAGCTGCACCCAGGTCTCCAGACTCCCAGTTCGCTGCTCTACGGATGGCCACAGAAGACCTGGTTCCTGTTTCCTGCCCTGGCCCTTCGCTTTCAGCACTTAGATTGTGCTGCTTGCTCAGAGCCCAGGAAAGTGGGTCAGGGTCCACAGTACTACGTGTTCCCAGAATCGATGTCCCAGCCACAGAAACAAAAATGAAGAGTACCTTTCTTTTCCTTGAACACATTTGTTTTTCTTATTTGGGGTGATTGGGGAGGTAGAGCCTCAAATGTGGTCTGACATCGTGTTGCTCCTGGACCTCCCGTGGGCAGGACGGGAGTGCTGAGCTGTAGACCAACCACCCAGGGAGGGCGATGGCCCCTCCAGATATGCCGGCCAAGTGGTGAGGATGACAGGTGGGAAGGATGCCACAAGGAAGATTGGAGAGAAAGTAACACATTTCCTGAGGCTGTGAAAATACTTAAAGCTAAGGGGATAGCAACTTACCACTACCTTTGGGACAGATTCTCAGGGCTTTCATAATGGATAAAGGCAATTTCAAAAATATCATGAACACATCTATCAAATGCTCTAGAAATAAATGTTCCATTGGTGTGGTGGGGAAAAAAGAAAACAACGATAACACTGGCTGGGAACCAGCATCGCTCATGCTGCACGGCATTTTGCAAGTCAAGTAATTTCATCGACAGTTTCCCTCATTGCAAGCACGGCGCTCAGAAGGAGATATACAGACCCTGTAGAGCTGACCTTGCAAACCCAACCTATAGAATGATGACAGATATTTCGGAGGGTACCTGCTATTTCGTTCTCATATTGTTATGAAGATGAAATTAATGCTTGCAAAATGATGGGGAAAATAATTTTGCAGTGCTCATATCGGTATCTCCTCAGGAAGGCCATGTCTCTGGAACAGCTTGTGCTCTGGGCAGGGTGGGTCCTTAAGTCAGGGCAGGCCTGGCATTTTATACCTACCCTCACCCACTCCTACCTCGTGTTCCTGTCTGTCACCTTCGCAGGACGGTGGGATCCTTGACAGCCTGGGTTACACTTCCAGCACCTAGCATGAGCCTGGCCTATTGTGGGCACTCAGAAGTATTTGTTGAATACATTAATGAGGGATAATTATCCTACACATTTTAATTTCTGAATAGTAAAATGAACAACCGTTGGCTATTTCGGGGTATGAACTATTAAAAAAATAATACCTCTCATTGTAAATGTTAAATGCTTGATAAATATTGAAATAAAAGTGAGTCTTTCATAGGTTAATGATGGTAATAGCTGAGTTGTGTAGGGATTTAGAAGTTTCAGGGCAAGAGCTGATTATCTCCAGCAGTACCTGGAGAAAAGAAGGGAAGTTTATAGATGTGATAAAGTGATTGGCCATCTATGACCAACCAACCAGAAACCCAGAAATCCTTCATGAGTGGATAGAAGAACTCAGTTAATGAGAGAGAATAAAACAGGCCACTGAAGACAGAGATCTTGCTTGATGTGATTTGTTTTGGTTAACAAGAGATTATACCAGGTGGTTGAAAACCCCAAAGCTCCTTGGAAGAGGGCAGCTGGGTGTTCTGAAGCCCAAGAACAAATTTTTTTTTGACAATAACTCACTCTGGGGAGTTCTTTCCAGCTTCCCCTTCCCCCCGCCCCCCAGCATCATGGCACACATAAAAATAATACTGGGTGGCATGGTGCAGAAAACAGATGATGATGTTTACGGCCTGGGCCTGAGGACTCTGGCCACACCAGCCCACCTCTGTCTGCTTCGAGGACCAAAGGCTTTGCTCTCGTGGCTCAGCTACATATGTGCTGAGAAGCTCTGTCCTTGAGAACCTGCAGGTAAACCTTAGCAGCTGAGTAACTCCTCGGCTTTCCCACCTGGTGTAGGAACTGCTGCTCCCTCCTTCTCTAGCAAGCCTTTCAAGTGTCCCAATGTGTGTATCTTCACACTGGGGCTGTTCAGGACCATTTCAGGGGCACAGTCCCTGCCCTTGAGGATTGCCACCATCCTGTGTTTTAACAGGCAAGAGTCCAGTGATGCTTTCCTCCCATTGACTCAGAGAAGAAAAGAATAGTCATGAGCCATAATGATTTGTTCAGAAGCACTTTTTTTTTTTTTCTGGAGAGTAGTATCCCATAGTACCCACACCTCTACTGACTTCTAACATACAGAAAATGCCATCCGTTCAAATATCATGGGTAAAAAACATTTTACAGAAGAGCCCACCTGTCAAATACAAGTTTGAAGCTTACTGCAATTTCTTTGAGGGGAAAAAAACCCAAACCATATATGACATTCTTTCAGAAGAGGAAAAATGATCTAGTCTATTTTACTAAAATCCACCTTTACTCAAGCCTTTACCTATACTCCTACTACAAGCTGTCTTTCTCAGGGTTTGAACAGGTTTTCCTGTCTCCTGGAGGTGGACCAATACTGTCCATCTATCACTAGCAATGCCCAACATATAGAGGATCTGGAACCTCCTATCAAGACCCTTTTGTCATCCCTCCCCAGATCACTGGGTCTCTTGTTCCTCCAACTTACTGTGGCAGACACAACCGCACACCATGAGGCAATTTCCTAGCTACTGTGCCAGAAGGATTTTTTGAAGTGACAATAGTATATAATTTGATTTCTTCCTACACCCAGTTCTACAGGATAACACTTTGGCCGCAATTTGGGCATATGTTTCCCCATGTGGAAGTTGAGCTTTGCACTGTGATGTGTAATTTTCAAGGCTACTCTGTGTGTGTGTATGTGTGTGTGTGATATAGATACCTGTGGGTGGTAAATGAGGTGCTATCTTTTTCTGTGAAGTTGTGTTTAGCTGACATTTTCAAAGATCATTCTATAAACTATCAGACGCATCGAACGTTAGAATTGGAAAAGGCTTTAGAGATTATCCAGTCCAGCCCTCTCATACAGTGCCCCCCCCAGTACCCGCCCCCTCATAGAGGAGGAAATGAAGGCTTGGAGTACTGGGGGGACTTTGGTGTCTCTGTCTCATGCCATGAAGACATTAATTAGCATATATGAGTTGGTCCTCATTCACAACCTCATGAATGAGGCTGAAGAGAGTGCAAAGGTCAGAGTGCCCATTCTGTCACTGGGGCAACACCTGACTGACCTTCCTTTAGAGTGAGTTTTCACTCTCCTTCCCTTATTTACACCAAGCTCACACCTCAGAATTACTTGTCTACATTGTCAGTTTCCCTGCTTTCAATCCATTCTGTGCTTCAACGGTTAGACCATATCATTACATGACTCTGTTCCTCAACAATCTACATGGCTCCCTATTGCCAAGAGTACAATAATGCTCAAACTCCTCTGCCATGCTTTCCAGGTGTTCCACAATACAGCTGATTTCATCAACCTGCTCAGCCTTCTCTGCCCAACACACACCTTGCCTTGGCATTCTGGCCTTATCTCTGGCCCTCTGTGCCTCTTTTTGCCTAGTTTCTATCCACCCTTCAATGTCTGCTTTATGTTCTACTTCCTCCATGAAGCCATCCTTGGCTTATTTGGCCACATGGATCATTCCATTATTTGCAGAAGGTACCCTAGATCCATCTTTGGGAGTTAGGGCCATGGTGGACTTTTATAGTTACAATGCACGTGAAAATTTTCCAATCAAATGAAACTACTTGAAATTATCAATCCTTTATAACCAAGTGAACTTTAGGTCTAGGCATTAGCAGAAAAAAACTGAGGCCCAAAGAGAAGTAGCTTCCTCGAGGCTATACAGCTAATTAGTCATGGAGCTAGATTTTGACGTCCTGGTTTTGATTCTTTTCCCATGCAGCGTATGTGTTTTACAGATAGTTGGAGCCTTCGCAAATGATACCAATGGACTTGTGACTTTTTTATTTAAAAAAAAATTATGAAGTATATCATACCCTAAAAGGAGCAACAAAAGTCACCAAAAACATAAAAAGAACCCACCTGTGTACCATTGCATTTGTGCCATCCAATGAAAGCCCAAGGAAATTCTGGGCCATTGTATACCAGCTTCTTCTCTTGTGGCAATGTTTCCATACACCCTTTCCCCACATCCTCTTCTCTGCCACCCTTTCTTTGCATTACCAATGGCAAACATAGCTAACTGATCATATCACTCTTTC
>NW_006792448.1:5563992-5578241 GCF_000442215.2 Lipotes vexillifer
CTCTTTCCCAATAAGTTTCAATACAGCCTCAGAATCCTTCTTAACACAAAGCTCCAGACAACCAATAGCAGTTAGTCACAGTTGGCACTTGAGAGTAAACTTATATTTCCACTCTAATCTTAAATGAGGGTGTGGATGCTATACAAGTCTGAGAGAAGGGCTATGTGAAAGTAGGCAGAGGCCTGGCCATGGGCTTTCCAAGACTCACAGGATGGCCTAGCTTCAGCAAGTTCACCAAGGCTCATATCCTTTGGGGCCCGTTTTTGAGGAGATCCCGTTCTCTGATCAGATAACTTCAATGTCCTGGAATGTTGTTCCTCATGGCATGGCTATCTGTTTCCTTCTGGATGTTTCTACATCCACTCTCTGTAGCTACACACAACACGTCTAAAGTAATCTAAGATGGCCATGTAAGAGAGGGCCATTGAGGAGATGGGCTTTTAAGCTGGGATGTTAAGATATTTGCGGTTCCCGAGATGCTCTAGTTCTATTGGCTTGTCTGTGGAAGGTGTACAGGACCTGAGGAGAGAGGCCAAGGAGCCTGGACCAGGTGCCTCCACCCTGGAAGCAGCAGGTAAGGAAGGACTCCTGGGAAGAAGGTTTTCAAATCTACCTCATTAGCATCCCACAGTCAGCTCAACAAGGGGCTGCCCTGGGAACCATACTGATGTCAGAGCTGTGGGTTACAGAGTTGTGGAAAGGACGATAAATAATATGAAGCCTCATCCAGTGGGTAGGTAGGTGGTAAGGGGATTTGAGGGCTGATGGGTGAACCTGGATCCATCACTAGATAAGCAAGAAGAGCTCAGGGTTGTGAGTTAGAACACCTGGGCATTTGTCCAGGCTCATTTATCACCTGGGCAGCCTCCTGGACAAGCCATGGTTTCCTCATCTAAAAGTAAAGGGTTTGAACTATAACTATTTAAGAGCCCTTCCAGCTTCAAGCTTCCAGGATCTGAACTCTCTCTGGAGTTATTAATAAGGTCCCCCACCCCAGGATTGCCCTCCTGCAGCTCAGCAGAAGAAAGGAATGGAAAAAGACTGGCCTACCTTTTTTCTCTTCCTTTGAAAAGTCAGATAGATGGTCCTGTTGGCTAGGGCTCTACCTGATTCATTTCTCTCCCCCAGGACCTCTTACCTGAGCTCTTTTTGATTTTCTGCACAGGGCTGGAGGAATCTAGACCACCGGGATTTGGGAAGAAGCTTCTTTCCAATTGGGCGGCGTCTCTGGTCCTCAACTCAGGCGCTGGACTTCTCCCTAAAGCCGAACCCTTTCAGTTCCCAGAGCCCACAGCTCATCCTCTTACTGGCTTTCTGTAAATTCCCTTTGTGTTTCCTAACCCTATGCCTTGTGCACGCCTTCCACTTGAGGAAGGGTACCATGGAGGAAGAGGGAGAGGAAAGACAATGTTCTTCCTGCAGCTTGCTCACTCTCCGACCTTCCTAAACTCCCCGGGGAAGACTGGCTTGGCTACCATGGTTCCTCCAAACTGGTTTGATCAGGCAGGTTTCCTTTAAAGGGCCAGAGCCTGGACTGCCTGATAATAGCTTCCCTGTCCTCCCTCAGGCATCACCTCCCAGTTACTCCTCTCCTTAGAATTCTTGCTCCAGTATTTGCCTTTAAAGCAATTACCTAAGTGTTGTCTCCTCAGGGTGCCAATTTGCCTTCCCACCTCAATGAACTCCCTTAACTCCCCCTACCACAGGCAGGGCACAGGCTGGGGAACAGTATTGCCATCAGCGTCTTGATGGATATTTCTGCACAGGCTAATACTAGATGCTGTCTTTCTGGTTTTGTGCAAATTTTTAGACCTTTCCTCCTTCTGACTTCTGCTGACTGGGTCCTGGAGGCTGTCTCAGAGCAAGAAGGGCATGACCTAACCCCCGCATCCAGAAAGGACTCTGAGCTCTATATATTAGGGAAGTGGCCCTCCCAAGTCCCATGAGGCCTTTGGGGGGGCGGGGCTCTGGTGGGCTGGAGTCTGGGGATGACGCCCAATCCAAACATGTTTTGTTTGGCTTTGTGAGTATGATGGGTCAAGCATCAACTGTATACCCACCCCCACACCTGCACATGTATACCCCCAACCCCCCTCAGCTACAGGGTGTGAGGTAGCTACCCAAGTTCAGAAACAGAACCTCACACTGAGGATATTAGCTACACCTGAGTAGACAAACTCCCCACTGACGTCAAAGGCCCCCTTCTCACCAGGCCAGGTGTTTTGGAACTACAGAGGAGGGGTCCTGATCACAGAGGGCCTCATGAAGAAGGAAAGCAAACAAAAGAGTGAGGGAGGAGCCCGGGAGGGACCCACATTCCAGGGAGGGGTGGGGAACTGACAAGAGGTCAGCTTCCTGCACAGGGGACCTTCCTTTGGTGTTGCAAGTTCAAGGCCCATGGCTGTCTGCTGAGGACACGTTCCTTGTCCCCCCAGCTGGCTGGTCTCTTGGCTCAGCTCTGGAGGCCCATCTCTTGACCTCTTGCTCTAGCCTCTCCTTGAAGGCTCCTGAACTTCCTGTGGTGTGTTCACTCTAGCCCTTAAGCATCTAAAAGTGACAGGGAGATGCTACCCACGTACAACATGTAACCAGTTTGAAAAGACAAGAAATGATCACCCGGGTGGGAGGAGCCATCCAGGAAATTCCCACACGTTCCATGAGCCAAATGGAGCTGTGTACTCAGAAGTGTGGTGAGTATCTGTCATGCACAGTAGATTGGGGGGGGGCAGTCGAGTGCTCCTGGAAAGCAGAAGACTGAGGTGGACTCTTGTCCCCTGAGGGTCTTACCAGAGGCCACAGCTCAGATTCTGCGGTATCCCCAAGATAATCTATGCGTACAGGTTATCTCCTGGAGGGCTTGGTCATCAGAATTTACTTCAGAACTAAGTCTTCTTCATAATGCTCATGGCTTCAACTCTGCATTACCAACTTCATAGGGGGAGGAGCCTGCATTGACCTCCAGGAGCCAAACTTGGGAAGGTCAGATTCCTCCAGGGGAAAAGCCTAGAGTTCCTGTGGAATAAATGAAAGCCGAGCTAGAAGTTCCCCAGAGAGTTACTTCCTTTACTTCATTCTGTTCCAGCAGCCTGTGCAGCTGTAGGAGGGGCTGGCAACTCCTAGTTATCAGTTCACAGAGAATAAGGACTTATCTAGCAACGCCCCCTGCCTCCCTCCTTGGGGCCTTGGAATTCTAGTTCCATTAGGGACAGAAGTGTTCTCTGTGGATTCTTCTATCTTCTCTGAATGGCAAGAGGCAGGGAAAGCCAGACAAGTTGAAAAATCTCACATTAAAAAGTGAATACCTTTTAAAGTTGTCAGGTGAGACTGTGGTTTATTGAGTGGAAATCATACCCACACTGAAACTGCCAGCTCCTAGCTGGTTTTAGGTAATAGTTGTCCCCAGGCCCTCACAGCCTTTATGACCTGAGGAGACAAAGCTCAGACTCATACAGGAAGCACAAACAAACTGGGGCACACAGGTTTGATGTAGCCACAGATGCAGGCCAGGAAGATTAAGTTTTTTGATGGGCAGATATTAGAGGGTTGACCAGAAGAAGAATCCCTGGAGAGGGGAGAGTGATGAAGAGGAGAAAGTCAAGGACAAGGCACAGTTGAGTGATGCTGGCCCCTCAGTTTGCATTCACACAAGCAGCCATGTTGAGCATTTTGGTAGAATGACCAAATGGCTAACTAGTCAAGCTCTAGGAAAAGCTATAATGGCAGCAATGGTATACTTTTGATATATTTATCTCCATGTTCTTACCTTTTTGCCACCTTAATGAAACCTCCTCCTTATTCTTCTGTAGGAACTCAGGGCTATAGAATCACTGAAACTTGGAGTTGGAAGAGAGGCTGCAGTTGTCAGCTGGTCTACCTCCACCCAAAACAAGCATCTCCAACAGGCCCCCAGCCCTTTTCCTGAGCTCAGGGTCTCACAGGACAGCCATTTTTCAGGCAACTTCCACTGTGAAAAAGCACCCCTCTCCACTGATTCAATATCTGCTTGCTTATCACTCCCACGTAGTGATCCGTATTCCATGCTCTGAAGTGTTGTTGAGTAAACTGACTTCTTCTTCCACCTGTGTTACCTCATACTATGGACAGTCATGGCCCCAGACGTTTCATCTCCAAGCCGAATATGACAGTTTCATCATCATTCCTGATGAAACAAAGGGGCCTCCAGACCTCATTCACCCAGCCTGACCCCAAGGGAGCATGCCCTCCCTTGCCAAAGATGCTCTCAGAATGTGCTACCCATTTTTTCCTTTGTACTCTCCCCTCCTTTTTCATCCAACCTATTCTCAGAAATGACTCCTTCAAACTAAGATGCAAGTGATCGATCATGCTTACTGTGTTACCTTCCCAGGACTGTTTACATTTTAACAGGTTTAAAGACTTGAACTGAAGGGATGGCTGGGAATGTTTGGGCATCAGGTAATGGCAAGATAGAGGACAAGAGGAGAAGAGGCATAGAAATTTTCCTGAAACCCTTAACATCATGCTTGATACTTTTCCTAAACAGAAGACTAACTCGACAAGATAATTCACTCAAAATCATGAAACTCTTGCTGTGACCTTATGTGGCACAGGTAGTCTGTGGTGAGATCCTCACCTTTACCTCAGGTGAGACTAATCACCTGCTCAGGCAAATCCTCATAAAATGAATTCCTTGAAGGTAGGAACTGGTCTGATTCTTTCCTGGTTTGTTGTCAAGGGGGCCTGAGTAACATATTAATAGTTCCCCATACAATATCTTCTGGATGAATGAGTGAATGAAGTCAGAAAAACAGTTAAAAGAAAATGATAAAGTTAAAAGGAAATGATAAAGGTTAAAATAAGGGGATAAGAAAACAGCAGAAAAAAAAAAAAAGAAAAGAAAATACTGGAAAGAAAGTAAGTATGGCAACATAAATGTCAGCTGAGTTGGAATTTGGTTAAAGGCACTAATGAGTATAAAAATGGGTACTTTGTAATAGTAAAAGATAAAATTTAAGAAGAAACAATGACAGTCATAGTCCATAGGCACCAGTGTAGCTGCTAAATATATGAGACAAATATTTCAGAAATACAAAGAGAGTTTAAAAAAACTATACAATTATAGTTGAATTTTAATAAGCACTTCAGAATTAAGATTCATAGACAAAAAATAAATAAGTGCATAGAAGAGTTGAATGATGCAATTAATAAATGAATTTAATATGTATTTCCTTCAAATCAAAAATCTGCATTTTGTATGTCCAAAATCAATCAAATACTTGACCACACAGAAAAATGCATAACATTTTAAAATAGATGTTGAACAGACCATATTCTTTGCTCATAATCCAATAAAACTAGATATAAGAAGTTAAAAAATATCAAAAAGTTTAAAGTGCTAGAAATTAAAAAACACATTCTTAAATAATCCTTGCATCAAAGAGAAATAAAAAGTAAAGTTATGAACTGTTTAAAACTGATGAAAGTAGAATACTTTATTACAAAACCTACAGTACACAGCTAAAGCTGTACTCAGAGGGAAATTAATAGCCTTAAAATGCCTTTGTTGTTAAAAGAGAAAGATCTAAAATAAAGGAACTTTATATTAATTTTAAAACATTAGGAAAAAAACCATTTAAATAAACTATGAGAAAATGGGAAAAAGACAAAAAAAAGCCAAAAGGAGTAGAAAAGGACAAATAAATTCTAAACTGTTTCTTTGAAAAAAAACAATAAAATGGATGAACCCCTCACAAGCCTGAATAAGCAAAAGAGAGCAAAATTACATAAGATTAGAAATGAAAAAGGAGACAAAGCAACAGATAACAGGAGAGATAGAAATTATCATGAGAATATTATGAGTAATAGTATGGCAACAAAATTTTATAATTAAAGAAAATGGATTATTTCCTAGCAAACTCCCAAGTTTGACCAAGAAGAAGTAAAAAATTTTATTATGTCAATTATCATAGAAGAGACAGGAGAGATGCTTTAAGACTATTTAAAAGTACAGCACAAAAATAGAACAAAAATAGAATTTTTTGTTCTAAAAATAGAACAAAACTATTTCACAGTGATAGTAGAACTCATCAGTGTTGTAGGAGAGAAGATGAAAATGGGAGGGTGAGATGGCCAGGTCAGAGGGAAGAGACAGTGCAGAGAGGGAGAAAGGGGTGTGTTGGGGAAAGAGAGTTTAAGACAGTGCCTCCTCTAAAGCCCCCTCCTCCCCAACCCCACACATACATTCCTACTCTCTTTAATGACTGCTTATTTCTGTTCATCCATAAATACTTATGTTCAACTATCATTTGTATACCCAAGGGCTGCTGCTGGTAGTTTGGGGTGATAGTAGGAAAACAGCTATGATATGCTCCCTGAAGCCCTTCTCCTTCCCTCCTGGGGGCCTGCTCCCAAGCAACCCCATGTTGGTGGTGAGAATCTGTAAGGTTAGGGCTCGTGACTTACTCATTCAAGGGGACAGTAGCTGGCGAAGCTCTGGTGAAAGTGGACAAGATCACTCCAGGGAGCTAGCTCTCAGGTCCCGAAAGGCTATTTGGGCTACTTCAGAGGACATCTGGGCATCTGTCTATGGCCTGTGGGAAGAGTGTCCTGCACTGGGCAGAGTTTTCTTAGAGGGGTGGGGATTTTCACTTCTGCCCCACCCTCATCCATACGAGAGAGAGAGAGAGAGAGAGAGAGAGAGAGAGAGAGAGAGAGAGAGAGAGAGAGAGAGAGATGCCGCTTCTGCCCACCAGCCTGGCTTAATGAGATTTGTTCTGCCTCCGGAAGGAGATTGTTTGACCAAATTTGAAAAATTGCCATCAATTTTCGGCCTCTTAGCCCCAAAATATTTTTTTTTAAACATTTTATCACTCCTGTACAACTTCTCTCGGCCAGAGAATTCAGTGATTAATAATACTTGGCCCCGGCGGTTCTTTCTTACATCACACTAGCAGATAATGTGTTTTTTTATTTGTACATATATAACCTGGCCATCTTGATCACAGTGCGTTATAGAGTTTCTGGGGTCCTGTGGCTTTTCTAGACTTTCTGGACATACTTTTTCCTTTCTCTGAATAACTTAGCTGTTATCCATTTTTTTCCAAATGAGTTTGGCAGCTTGTATTACAGTTAACTTTTAATTCCTGTGGGGGTTAAAGGGGGAACTTGGGAGGGAGAAACAACCCAGATACCAGTGACCAAAGTGGTACCTTGTAAATGACAAATTATGGAGTGGTGTGGGGAGAGAAGGGAGGGGGAGAGATAATCTTGTCCAGTTGAGCTGAAAGCATTTTTCATATCCAAATAGTTTTCCTCTCCTGAAAATCCAATAGAAAGCATGGTTGAAGGACTGTTCCCATCAGATCCAGTGCTTTGGGTGGAGATTCTCAAGGGCTTAACAGAGAGAAGAGGGGATTTCCTATGACAATTTGCCCATAATGAACGAATAGGGTTTCTGGTTCTATCTCTTGTTAGAATAGCCGGGGTGGGGGTGGGGTGTCTCCCTCCGTTTTGGGTGATTGAGCCCCAGAAGGCCTCATCCTCCATATGGCGGGGATCACTCATCACAGGATGGTGGGACAACCTGGCCTGCATGCTCCCTTCTAACCCTGAGTTTCCAGAGCCCCCCTCCTCTTCCTGCCTAGAAACCCCTGCATTGAACGGCCTGAGTTTTCTTCTTCCTCTCGTGGTGGTGCACCTGCTGGCAGAGGGGAAACAGAGCGAGGGGCCGGAGAGGGTGAGCCTTAGGGGTGGTTCCCGGACATGTGTGTGGAAGGAAGTCCCCGTGTAAAACTGCGCCTCTTAGTGCTCATCACTGGGCCTGTCAGTCTCTGAAAGAGCCTCAGGGCAGATTTTCCTGCTTCCGGTCACACTGATCTCTTGAGTGCCCTCCATTTCCTAAGAATCTTCACACTATCACCCAGCATGTAAATGCCTTGTGGCTTTATCTGGTGTAAAGAACATGGTAGTGTCCTTTGGGTCTGCCCACTTCCCACCAGCTCCTATAACTGTTATATGTGGATCTCCAGCTCCTAAGCATTGTTATATTGATCATCTACATCAGGGACTAGCCGACTATGGCTAGTGGGCCAAATCTAGCTGCTGGCTTGATAAAGTCTTATTGGAACACAGCTACCATCATTCATTTACATGTTGTCTAAGACGGCTTTGGTCTACGATGACAGAGTTGAGTGTTTGTAAGAGACTGTATAGCCTCCAGAGCCACAAATATTTACTATTTGACACTTTCTGGGAAAAAGTTGACAACCCCTGATCTATACATAAATAAAGATTGAATGTAAGCTAATGCCTATAATTGGGAAGGCAAATTATGAAATTCATGGATAAGTTTTGTTCTTCTACTCAAGGCTAACCATTTGTTTAAAGTATCATAAATCTCATAAAGCTTCCAACACCCACAAGCAGACAGGAAAATGAAATAAATTTCCCCAGCCTCTCACATACTGAGCTCAGGTACTTGCCTCAACTGAATTCCCTGCTCAAAGTTGCTGGCTTGACCTACACTGAGAAATGCTTATCCTTCATCATGAGTCATATAGGATTCTAACTTACTGATTCCTTCCTGCTGTGGAATACCCTCTCGTCCTTCACTTTGACCCCTGAACATTCAAGACTCCCTATTTAGACATGGTCAGTGCCTTAGCTGTCCCTGTTTTTTTTTTTTTTTTTTTTTTTTTTTAGAAAGGCAGACTGCCACGTGCGGCACGCCTCATTTGGATGTGTCTGGAGTCTTGGAAGCTTGACTACCCTACGTTCTCCTACAAATGGACCTTGAGAGTTTGTTTGGAGGTTCTAGCAGGGGAGCGCAGCTACTCGTATGCCCTTGACCGAAGAACGGTCCTCCTCTATCGGGGAAAGTCGTCCTCTTCGACCGAGCGCGCAGCTTCGGGAGGGACGCACATGGAGCGGTGAGGGAGGAAGGGGACACCCGCCTAGCCAGCCAGATCAGCCAAATCAACCCTGGCGATCAATGGGGTGATAGATGTCGCAGCCAGATCGCCCTCACATCCGCTGTCCCTGTTTTTACTTTAAAACTACCTGTGTGAAATTCCTCTCTTTAATGTGAAGCTGTACGTGCCCATCAGCCATTAGCTCCGTGCACCGTGGTGCCTGCATTCCCTGAATTTTCACCCACTCAGGAACCACTCAGCAAGTTCAGTTTCACAGCATCTATTATTTAGTTAAACATGCCAAGAAGATCATCTCTTAATCACCTTTCCAAAAGACTTAAGCCAATGACATTGAAAACACGTCCCTTACTACTAGTGCCAGCAAGCTCATCACCAACTTCCTCTAACGACGCACAATGGTTAGTTAAGGTGATCTGGGCAGGAAGAGAAAATCAGCACCAGGGAAAGGGAGTTACAGGTGTGTTTGGTTCCACACGGGTACAAAGAGAAGCAAAGAAAGTGAGTGCTGCAGCTGATTGACCCAGAGTTGAGATTACAGGGAGCAGACCCAGGTCCAGGCAAAGAGCATTTCTGCCTGTAACTTGGTTAATCACCACTGAGGGACTTCTCTTCTTCACTGCTTTTCACTGTCAGGTAGTAGATGCGGTTGGCCTCTGGGTAGGTGACTTTGCTGAGCGGGAGCTTGTAGATGGCCGGGTTGTTGGTCGTCAGGAGCAGGAAGGTGAGTGCCGAGAGGCAGAAGGGCCAGGTGCCTGGTGGCACACCAACCTGAAATCAAAAACACTGGGATCTGAAAATGTTCCTGGGTTCTGGGGACCCTGGGGGAGTAGGATGCGGTAGGGGTTGAGGATGGGTCATTGGTTTCTGGATTTATCATGTCAGAGTAGTTGGTTTGAATTTGAGGTGTTGGTACCTTTGGGCACAATCAGAATCTTTTAATGATGGAGCTGAAAATCCCCCAGGGATGATCTCCCATATCCGGCCAAACATGAGAACCTCCATCTGTCCATCCATGTTCTCCACTGCTGGTTACAATACTCTCTCTTTCACACACACACACACACACACACACACACACCCTCAGAGGCACATGTATGCTATTGCCAGTCCTTCTCTGCACAGACCCTGGATAAACCTTGACGAGGGTGTTGTATGGAGTGCTAGCTACCAGAACACAATCACAAGACTCCAAATGTCCTGAAGCCCTGGCTGGAGAGGGTCACTTTAGGGTAGTGTCAGGAGACCCCAAACTTACCACTGACATTATGTTGGAGAGGGCTGCTCCCATGTATGCACAGAACAGGGCTGTGGAAAAACAAGGACCATCGGGAGTCAGCTTTCCAGGGCCCGCCCCCAGCCCTCCCCAAGAGCAGGGCTCCACTCTGGCTCCAGCAGCTTTGGTGTTTGCACCATACCCTGACATCTGGCATGTTTGCCTGACATTATTAGTTACCTTTGCAGGTAGATGTGAACCATCTCCCATCAGGCTGTGTGTTCTCTGAGGGTAGAGATTAAAGCTTATATACCCCTTTATCCCCTCCCCACTTCCATGGTGGCCTTGAATAGAGTCAGGGGTCAACAAGCATCTTTCACTAGTCCACACTGACCTTGGTGATGGTCTAGCACAGGCTGGATGGCTGGATGTTTATCTGTCTGGGGGGTGAGTGGTCAGACTATGTGAGCTCTGGATAAAGTCCCTTCTGTCCAAGATTCTGAGCTGCTGTGATGCTGTTGGACCTTAATCAAGTCCCACCACGGCTGGACCTTATTGGGTCCCTGAGCCAGGCATGTGGGTTCACCCATAGGATGAGAGTAGTTGGACAGTTAGGGGAGCTCATCCATACCCCTGGTGCCTCTGGACAAGCTCCTTCTACCGCTGTACCTTTGCTCTGTTTCTCTGTGCAGAACACCTTTTCCCCCATCTTTGCCTATCTAAGTCTCACCCTGAAAGTGTTGAGATAAACCCCAGCCTCCTTTTGAACCCTTCCCAGATGGTTCCAGCCACAGGAATCTGCCACTCCTCTGAAGGACAAAGACAGTTACAGTCTGAACCTCAAAAACCTGGCACTTTTGACTTGGTAAATATTAAGAGAGCCACTGTCTCCAAGCCCAGCCTTGTGCCGGATGCTGAGGACGATACAAGAGACATGGAAGTCATTTACAGTCCCCATACGTAAGTGGGGAAAAAACAGGAAAAACTCTTCTAGATGATATTCTGCCCTTTAAGAGCATGGTGCTGGGGTGCAGGTGTAATGACCGTGGCCCATTTCTCTTCTCTTCTCTGTTTACTCTATGGAAATCAAGCTTCCTTAGCGCTATGTTATCATCTTCTGGGACCTCAGTGCTCCCAGGTACATACATCATCTCACTGGATCTTTCCAACCATCCTTTTAGATATCTTAGCCTGAATAATTGTGCAATTATTTCTCCTCTGCCAGACCATGGCTTCATGAGGATGTGGTCACCTCTGTATTCTCCATGCCTAGCCAAGGGCCTAGAACTTAGTGGTGCCTTACAAATAGTGGTTGAATGAAGAGTTATTCAGGGCAGGAACACTGCCACTAGCACATGAGGAAACATGTGTGGGATTTCCTCGTGAAATTTATAACACTGTGTACATATAGTAGCAGTAATAGTGGTGGTGACTCCATCTGACAGTGGAGGAGCCTCAAATCCCCCAGCTGTTAGGGACCCTACCATTAAACCCTCTAGTGATAGGACCCCAGCCGCAGTCCTTCCATCACTACTGCTCAGTACTGATTAGTGGCCACCATGGATGTCACATAATCAGGGGAGTGGGGAGGGCAAGGAACAGCAGAGTGACTTGGTTGCCAGCTTTCCCAGATACCCACCGCAGATGAGGGCCAGCAGGTGGGTCTGCCAGGTAAGGGCGTAGAACATGCCACCGATGGCGATGCAGGAGAGGACGCAGTTGTAGCTCCAGAGGCCCAGGTAGATAGTCTTGAAGGGCGTGGCCACCGTCAGGGCTGTGGGACAAGGTGTTGCATTTCTGGCTGATTCAGGGTCACAGCACAAAGATCACCCTACACTGGTGCCAGGTCTCAGGTGGCCTCTCTTCCGTCGTTCCCCCCACACCTGCTACCCCTACTCATCAGAGGAGCCTCTGCAAGTAGTGTCCCGTCTTAGGAAACCAACAATGGGAGGGGAGCAGTGGTTTCCACTGTTTTTCAAAGATTTCACTCAGAGGTATGACTACTTCTATGGTGAGGGCAAGCCAAGCAGGTGGACTCCAGGCCCTCCCCACTCCTTTGGCCAGAGCAGCTGCATTTTTAGCAAGAAAGATTTCAATTGAAAAAGTTCTGCTTCAACTGGTTGAAAAACATTATGTATATACAGATATAGCTATATCTATATATACAGATAGAGAAATGAGAAGCAAAAGGGGTAGGATGTGAACAGCAGGTGATCTGGGTAAAGAATTTGTGGGTGTCTCTTGGACTATTTTTATTTTCGTAATTTTTTTTTTTTTTTTTTTTTTTTTTGTGGTACATGGGCCTCTCACTGCTGTGGCCTCTCCCGTCGTGGAGCACAGGCTCCGGACGCGCAGGCTCAGCGGCCATGGCTCACGGGCCCAGCCTCTCCGCGGCATGTGGGATCCTCCCGGACCAGGGCACGAACCCGTGTCCCCTGCATCGGCAGGCGGACTCTCAACCACTGTGCCACCAGGGAAGCCCTATTTTCCTAATTTTTGATAAGTTTGAAATTATTTCCAAATAAAACAATTTAGTTTTAAAGTTGTGCTTCCAAGAAGTTTTTGAAAAATATTGCGATAAGTCAACAGGCTCCTATTCTTAAAGCGTCTGGCGTCTATTTCTGACTCTACTGTCTGCAGTTACATATATAAGCGTCTATATATACACATATATAGAAATTAAATGACATTTGTCAAATGGCAATTCAATTTCTGAGAAAAGTTTTCCTTTCAGCTTAGTCAGAATTTCGAAGGGCTGGGTCATTTTTACCTGGCCCCCACCCTCACCGGGTTACCCTCCTCCCACCCCTCAGCACCCAGGGGCTCAGTTTACAGGCCAACACGTCTCAGTCCCTTTGCATCTCTCCACACATCCTGCTACTGCAATCTGCTCCCTTTGGAGACTCGAGAAACGGAAAAATAATTCTCAAGCCCTGACAGTGTTTAAAAACTCCAGTGAAGATAAGTCTAGACAATTTGCTGTGTGCTGGGGAAAAATGACCCCAGGAAAATGATCCCTGCAGAGAGGGGGCCCTGTCCTACCTGCTAGCATCCCCACGATTGAGCCAATGGCTGCATGCAAGCAGATGAGTGGTGAGCAGATGAACAGGGCTACCAGGAACACGCCACCTGTCCAGGGATTGTCGCAGCCATACACCTGTCCGACCCCAATGGGGATGGATTGTAGCAGCTGCAAAGTCAACAGAATCCAGGTCACTGGAGCGTGGGCTGATAATGCAAGGACCAGGCCCTAGGGCCAGGAGTGAGCCATTCCTGGGTGGGTAATGGGGTGGAACAGAAGGATGGCTGTGCCCTCCAGTGTGTGGGAGAACGTGGGAGGGCACAAACTGGAACAAATAACTCCTCACTCCACCACCTGGCAGGCATCTGAGCATCCCTCATGCAAAGCCGGGCAGGTCCCCCAACACAGAGGCCAGACAGAGGTGCTTCTGAGGGACACATGGCTTTTGCTTTGAGGGGACCAGAGGCTACCTCCCTGGACTGCCATTGGGGATTTCAGGCACTAGGGGATTTCCCCTAGACCTTCTGAAATTCTAGAAATATTCCAGGAATTTTGGAAATATTCTAGGCCATTTGGATGAATGATTTGACCAAAGGTCAGCCAGCTCATTGTGGCCAAGCCCAGGCTAGAGCCTCTGAGCTTGACCCCTAGTCTACTGGTGGCTGCCTCACATTCAGTGCTACCTGGGGGATGGTGGGGCCCTGGGAAGGAGGAGAAGCCACTTCCCCTGCTCCGGAGGAGCACTTCGCATTGCAGAAAGGTAGCGCGAGGGACATCTGGAGAACAGCACGGAGCCCCAAATCCCTGGGCCAGACAGTCATCGGATGGCGCTTGAATTGGAGGTGACTGATTTGGCAGTGATGTCAGATAGCCTTTTTGTGCCCTAGCTGAACCACCCACACTTTGGCAAAAAGTTCTTTGAGGGCAAAAAGGAAAGGAGGGAGATTGACAGGGCAGGGAGAGGACTGGTTTGGGAGTCGAGAGCTCTAGCGTTTTTTTGTTGTTGTTTTTTTTTTCTTTGCGGTACGCGGGCCTCTCACTGTTGTGGCCTCTCCCGTTGCGGAGCACAGGCTCCGGACGCGCAGGCTCAGCGGCCACGGCTCAC
>NW_006792448.1:5578381-5579716 GCF_000442215.2 Lipotes vexillifer
CGTGGCACCACGGCCCCAGCCGCTCTGCGGCATGTGGGATCTTCCCAGACCAGGGTACGAACCCGTGTCCCCTGCTCGGCAGGCGGACTCTCAACCACTGCGCCACCAGGGAAGCCCAAGAACTCTAGCTTTTAGGGGGCTCTGCAGGAGGTCATTGTGTAACTGCTGGCATGTCGCCTCCTAATCTGGGCTCTGGTGGCCTCCTCCGTAAGATGGGGAGGCTGTCCTAGCAGACTATCTTCCAGCTTTAAGATTCTGCCAACTCCTTTCTCTATTACCAGCTCACATGACCTTTTTGAGGACAGGGCTCCTTTACCTGGGCCCATAATAGGTGCTTAATAAATATGTGTTGATTAGCTCAGTGGTTTCCAAACTTTGTGTACATTGGAATCACCTAAAGGTCTTTTTAAAAAATGTTGATGTCTGGCCCCTCCCCAGACATTCTGTTTTAACTGGTGTCAGGGCTCAGGAGGCAATGCTGGGGCCTCTGGTGACTCTAATGCACAACAGAGCTTGGGGACCAATGGATTAGCTACAGACAAACTACTGTAGATGTTGGGAGTGCATTGCATTTCTCCCTTTGATGAAATTTTGTTCTTTTTAACAACTTGACTTAATTCTGGAGTCAGTATGATTTCTTTAGAGAATTTGAGGAGTCCCAGAGAGCTTTTAAACTATGTCCATTCTTGTCTCCGAATGGGTGGCCTTTTAATCACCAAGCACTGTTTGGGCCAGGGTCTATAGACTTCTGCAAGGAATCATAGGGTGGGGGCCCCGTCTTATTTAAAGAAACCCTGAAAACCCTTTGTACCAGTCCAGGGAGCTCAGCTTCAGAGTGGGAACAGGTTGGAAATCTACTCAGTAAATATTCCATGACTTCCCTACTACATCTGAGGAATGCAGGATGCTGCGGGGAATCTGACTCCCACCTTCCCAACTGGGAACCCAGGTTTAAAATCCAAGCAGGCAAGAATGAGAAGAATGAGGGGACAAGCTGCTTTGGAGTGAAGCCTGGGTTTAGAATGAAGCTCTGCCGGTTTCTAAATTTCAGCCTGGCGAACGGTGGCCCTGGTCTCTCCAAGCTGTGCTCCGGGCCACAGCCTATACCCTGGTGCGAAGTGCAGTCAGGTGTGTAGTGGAAATTTACTAAGGACCGGCCTCCTATGTACTCCGGATAATCCTTGTGTAACAACAACAAGCTGGTTAAACAAAACAGAAGTCACTCCCCTCATTGTTTTGAAGAGAAAGAGGGAAATGGCATTGATTCTTCAAAACTCAGATCTGGATGTGCAGAAGAAAAGGAGCCAGTGGTCAGAGTGGTGGCAGGGCGGGGGG
>NW_006792448.1:5579882-5613380 GCF_000442215.2 Lipotes vexillifer
CGGGAATTCAGAGGGTGAACTTGGGCCTCAGCGTATCTGGATTGGCTCCTACCACTTTGTTTTGAAGATGAACAAGAGGTACCTCTTCTGTGTGGCTGTCTCCACTTTGGTCCCCTCAGCACAGGACAGTACAGCCTCACAGTGCAGGGTGGGTGGGGGGCTTGGTGGCCCTTTCTCTCTGGCAGTGCCACATGTCCCTGTGGCTGTCACTCAGACCAGCCTCACCCCTAGGGCTCAGGGATAGGGGGTTGTGCCCCTGAGGCCGTGTGTGTCCAGTCGCCAGATGGCTGATCATCGATAATTCAAAATTAGTTTCATCCCTGCTCTGACCCCAGCAGTTTTCCATTTGAGAGGGTGGGCTTTTGCTTAAATGCAGGGCTCTGTCTTTTCCATTGTCTTGAATTTGGGCCCTAATCCTGCCTCTGATCCCATTCTAACCTCAGCCTCAGGTAAAGCTTTTAAAAAGACAAAAGCTTGAAAAAGGTTTGGCATTGCTGGCAGCAGCGTTTGCCATGAGGGGCAGGGGAGCCTTTCCTTTTCTGACAGGTTCAGGCTTGGAGTTTGGCTGACGCTGCAGGGCCTGTGCTGTCCACCCCACCCTGTGTCTGCCCAGCACCAGGGCCACCCAGAGGTTTAAGCACATCTAGACAAAGGACTTGGCTGGGGGGGAGGGCTCAGAAATCAGATTTTGTGAACAATATTTGAGGCACTAGCTACAGTTTGACCTCGGGGATCTAACCCTCTCTGTGCCTTGGTTTTCCCATCTGTAAAAGGGGATGATGATAGAACTTACAGTATTGGGTTATGATGAGGGTTAAATGAGTTAGTAAGCTAAGGGCTTGGAACAGTGTCTGATACATAATAAACTTGCTTTAGTGTAAGCTGTTAGCTATCTCTCTATTCATTAACAAAGGCAAAATTTTACAATTCTATATATCTAATCTTATGTTAGGTTTTTATTATATCCCTTGATCTCTGATGTCTAGAGATCAGTAGAATAGATGAATATGTACATGTGCGATAGAATATAAAGCAGGGTTTCTCAACTTTGGAATTGGTGACATTTTGGGCTGGTTAATTCTTTGCTGTGGGTCAGGGTCTGACCTGTGCACTGTGGGATATCTAGCAGCATCCCTTGCCTCTACCCACTAGATGCCAGTGGCACCCTTTCTCCCCAGTCTTGATAATTATAACATTTCTGCAGACATTTGCCTTCCCCAGGAGGGCAAAAATCACTCCTGCTTGAGAACCGCTGATATGGAAAATAAACAAAAATTTAACCCCATCTTCTATTGATAATATCTTTAAAATCTTAATTTTAACCATTATTTTAGTGTCCTGACCCTTCACCCAACTATCCGTTTTATTTAATATTTTCCCCTTAATCCCACCATTCTGTCTTGTCAACTTAACCTTTATCTGTAAACTTGTTTATTATCTGTTTCCCTGTGCAGAGTGTAGGCCTCATGAAGGCAGGGATGTTGTTTTGTTCTCCATGTATTCCCAGTGTCTGATAAAGTGCCCAACACAAATAAGGTCCTCAGTAGGGGTTTATTGAAAGAACATATGGAGGTGGCAGTGACCGTTTCCTGTCCTCCTCTCTGCTAAGACCCATCATCTGCTGGAGGTGCATCTAGAGAAGATGAGAGCCTGAGTAATCCACAAAGTGGTGACTGAGACGGTCTGCAGTGGAAACAGGGCCCCACACACCTGCCACTGGTGACTTACCAAAGACATCTCAATCTCTGACCAGGTGATGTTCGGCACTGAAGACACGGGCTCCACCAGCGTCGTGGGGAAGAAGAGGTTGTAGTGGCCCGTGGCCGCCAGGTACAGGGTCACTGCGATGTTGAAGGGCAGCGTGAAGACCGGGAGGTCCCACTTGCTGAAGATGGTGCCCAGGGCACTAGAAAAGACAGGGCTGGAGATGGAAGAGACAAAGGATTAATCGCTGTGCTCATCCTTCAGTCTATACTGTCTAGTCAGCTCTGGTCACTGGACCACTCACTATCCCCTCTCCTTGGCACAGCCATTCCTGGCTCCCTTGAGACTCAAATGGTCCATTTACCTGGGACTGGAAATAAGGTGTTCAATATAAGTCTACATCTTTGGGAAACAAAACTTAAAAGTCTTATAACTTGTTTTCAATAGAAAATGTTATAAAATAATTTATATATTTCCTTGTTTCTTAAACCAAGAAAACTAAACAAAATCTTATCCTTACAAAATGTCATGTATTGCCTTTGGATCATTACAATGTACATCACGATGTATCCTGGGCTGTGATAACATTTAGAATATATGCTTTAAATAAGCGTCTAAGAGGAGGCTGCTACGAATATAGCAATTCAGCTGAAGTACTTGGAATTATGCTAGGAGCCACCACATGAAAATGAAACCTTCAGTTGACTGTGTCCTCTGTCTTCTTGGTGTCTTCCTTGGGGAGAGAGTGGATTCTGGAGAAAGATGGAGCGAGGTGCAAATCCTAACTCCTGCACTTACAGGCTGAGTGAGCTACGTTAGGAAATTAACCTTGCTTAGCCTCAGTTTCCTCTGAAAGGGCAATCCACCTGGCACTCAACACTCTACATCTCCCACAGGCAGTGAGCTGCAGGACAAAATTTGAACTCATGTGATGCGGTTGATTGGCTCACTTTTAATTAAGTACGATGAATCTCAATTGGGCTTTTAAGACTGCCTGAAATCCCTACTATACGTCCCTAGCAAATTAACTCTCCAACTTGCTAAGACAAAAATTTTGCATTTTCTCCTTTCTCCTCAATTCTTCACTTTCTGCTTCCCTTTAGTTTCAGCTAACCACCTTGCTTTACTCCACTAAGAAAACAGAAATGACAAGATGAGAAATGCTTCGTTTTCCCGACCATAAGATTCATACTCCGACTGCTTTGTTCCCACATACTCTGCCTCAGGCCTTTTTCATATAATGGAAGTGTCCTTGCTCCCTTATCAGGCCAATTCTTTTCCTTGTACTTTGGGATCCAGTCTCTCAAAGACTTCATTCTTGCAATTCTCTCCTGTCTCTCCTGCAGCTTCAACCTCTCCTTTTTCTCCAGGTCACTCTCATAAATACATAATGTGTTCTAGTACCTTCTACCTTAAAAATCCTCCCCCTTTCTTATTTCTGCTCCAAATATTGCCCCTTTTCTCTGCCCCCTGCACAACAATACTCCTCAAAACTAGTCTATCTTTGTTGTCCCCAATTTTTCTACTCCCTTTCTTTCCTAAACCCACTCCAATCAGGTGGATGTTCTCCCCACACCACAGAAATGGCTTTTGTCCAGTTCACCGATGACATCTCTCTTGCCGTGGTCATTCTTTGCCCCTTTCATTTGACAGTTGGATCCTCCGCCTGGATCGAAACACTTTCCGTCAGGGCTACCACGACACTGCACTTAGCTGCTTCTCTAGCTTCTCCTTCTCAAGTCCCCTTCAGTGGTTCTTCCACTCTTCTGCCAGGCATCTAAATCTTGGAAGATCCTACAGGTCTGTCTTGGATCTTCTCTTTTTGAATCCTTTCCTCCTGGGTGATAACCTTTAGTTTCAAGGATGAAATATCTTCTATACGCTTCTGCCTTCCTAATCTTTACCAGATCACTAAGTTCCAGATTTGCTCATCCAGTTTCTTTCTCAGCATCTCTACTCAGAAGGCTGAAGTTTAATATGTCCAAACAGAACTCTTGACTTGTGTCCTGCCCCTCACCATCAACTGGTTTTTCTTTCTGTCTCCTCCATCAACCCAGGTGCTCAGGCAAATTATAGGAGTGCACCGAGTCTTCCTTCATCCCCACCCCCAAACTCCACAGCCTCCCTGAAAGTCCTGCCAATTACCTTCCTTAAAATATACCCCAAGCCCAACCACTTCTCTTCACCTTCATGGACATCACCCTGCTCAAAGCATTCCTGTCCTCTGTGGGTTATTGCAGCAGACCTAACTATGTTTCTAGCATCCACTCCCGCTCCAGCTAAAATCCATTCTCCACACTACCAGCAGAGCGATTTGTTTAAATTTAAACCACATCCTATCACTCCTCTGCTTAAAACCCTTTAACTGCTTCTCATCACAGTTGTAAAACTCAAAAGGCTTACTGGAGAGGTACAAACTATTAGGTACAAAATAAGCTACAAGGATGTATTGTATAACACGGGAAATATAACCAATCTTATAATAACTATAAATGGAGTACAACCTTTAAAAATTGTGAATCACTATATTGTACACCTGTAACTTATATAACGTTGTACAGAAACTATACTTCAATTAAAAGAAAGGCTTCCTAGAGCCACAAGGTGTATGGGCCTTGGCCATCATCTACTTCTGCCCTCACCTCCTGCCACCCCTCCTTCATCCACTGGGCTTCACCCCTCTGGTCTTGTTTCCTGAACACATCATACCTCTCCAGCTGGTCTCTTTGCATATATGCCACTGGTTCTGCCTGCAATACACTTCACCCAGATCTTCAGATGGCAGGTACTTTCTTATTTAGGTGACAGTTCAGAGGTCTCCTCTTCCAAGTGGCCTTCCCTGACCACCCAAGTCTGGGATCACTCTTTGTCCCGTTTGCCCCATTTTTCTTTCCTCAAAGCACTTATCATATCTTGAAATGATCGTTTTACTGAACAGTTGATGAGTTTATTTCTATCTTTGCCAAGAAGAATGCCAGCTCCCAGAGGATGGAGACTTTTTCTTGCTCACAGCTCTCCCCGACATCTAGAATAGTCTCCGCACATAGCAGGCCCTCAGCAAATTTTTGTTTGTTGGATAACTCCAGCACTACTTAGTACCTACTCTGTGGATTGGATTTCCAGGATTGCATGAGTGGATTCATGAAGTGCCCGGATAGTAGCACAGAGCTCAGCCAGCGTAGGGGCCCAATGTTTTCTTTGGTTTTTTGTTTCACTTTAAATTGGGAAGTGAGGGTGGGGATGGGGGCACGGTAGACACACTGCCACCCAGTGCACTGTGTCCGAGGGGCTTAATCTATGTAGTTATAAACCAAATGTATGCAAATGAAGACAAGCTCTCCTCCTCCTCAGGTGTGGCGTGTGGGGGACATTAAGGAGATCCCCACAGAAATGACTGTGTTAGCATTTTGTCCTGATAGATTAACGGAGAAGAAACGTAAATTGCCCAGAATGCTTAATGTAGTAATTTATTTGCAAACACTCCTAAAAAGTAACGGAACAGCACTTATTAAACGAACTGGTTTTAGTAACTCCAGACTTTGAAACCAAAGAAAGATGTTAAAAATCAGTCGGCGTGTCAGAGAGTGGTAGAGTTCAGGGGTTGGGGGACATGGGCTCCGCTCAAGCTCCCTGCTACCATGTGACAGTGGGTGCGACCAGATCCTTTGACGCTGTAGACCCACAGTAGGTTCAAGTGAACTGAGCATTGCATGTGTAAAATGCCTATTTGTTCCTAACACCCTTCATCTTGACTTTTATTCCTTCCAAAAAATGACGCAAATGCACAGCAAGACCTCAATTGATGCTTCTTGTTCAAAGATTCTATGCTTTAAATACAGATATTTTGTTTCAAGAAAGCTCTCTGATTCTATCACAAGTGAGTTTCACCTTTTGGCTCTTGGTTAGGCCATGGGGTAGACGATTCCCATGTAGGCTGGAGTTGAATAGTGCAGACTCTGGGTTGATCATGTGGGGCAGGTTGCATAGCCTCTGCATGCCTTAGCCTTCCCTTCTGTAAACTGGGGACAGTAATAGTCCTCCCTTGCCTAGCACTGTGCCTGGCATGTAGAAAATACTCAGTAAATGTTAGCCTTTATTACTAAGCCTATCATTCAGAGGGAGGTTATCAGCATAGTAAAAAAAAATGTAGCAGGGCTTCCCTGGTGGCGCAGTGGTTGAGAGTCCGCCTGCTGATGTAGGGGACACGGGTTCGTGCCCCGGTCCGGGAAGATCCCACATGCCATGGAGCGGCTGGGCCCGTGAGCCGTGGCCGCTGAGCCTGCGCATCCAGAGCCTGCGCTCAGCAACGGGAGAGGCCACAACAGTGCGAGGCCCGCGTACCGCAAAAAAAGAAAATGAAGTGTTTGCTCTTTGAAAGGTCTGTGTTATTCCAAAACTCAAAATGATCCTCTTGTGTTGCAACTCAACTCATGGACTTTTGCGAGATAGAGACAAACCAGGTTGACTATGAAGACACTGGGCCCCACAACAGTGTCAGATGCAGCACCTTGGGGCCCTGTAGGTCCGAGAGCGGAAAGAAGGAGGTGCCTCACCAGGACATGGCTGTGAAGGTCACAGGAAGCAGAAGCCACCAGTAATAGTCTAACTTCTCGGAGAACACAGCTATCAGCATTCCCACCAGCATCCCATTGTACCCATGGAGACCTGAGGCGATGGCGGTCCTGGGGTTGAAAACAGACGTACTGTATGAATTTGTTGGCACTTACTGGGTCTGTTCCTCCTGCTGCTCACAGAAAAAAGTTGGCTTAGTCAATGAATATAGGGTAGTCACACAGCTGCTGGCACATTTCTAGATCACACACACACACACACACACACACACACACACACACACACACCTTGATTACTCTTACTGATCTAGAATTAAATAATGCACTTTGTGTCTAAGCTCCCCCTTGCTTCTCAGGGGAGTCCAGACTGCTTGATATAGAGGGAAATCTAAGAGAAACCTGAGGTGTGTCACGGGGAAGGGGTGTATGTGTGGTTTTTCAGAGAGCACTGGGGTAGTCAGGGGTAGCTCCTTGGAGGAGGAGGGATTTGAAGGAAGGGTAGAATTAGTTAGGCCGAAGCAAAAGTGCTCAGTTGGGAAGAGTGTGACGCTACATGGTAGGTTGGGTGAGGCCCGTCAGAGAAGGCTTTGGAAACCAAGCTGAGGGATTGGGTTTTTAGCTAATGCACACTTGTCTTAGATTCTTAATCAGGATATTTGGGAAGATTAGGCAGGGAATGCGTGTGTTTCCCTCATAAAACGGAGCGAAAAAAGAATCCACGGAGCAACTCTTTGAATGGCTTGGCAAGTTTTCCAGTAGATTATGGTCAGGAGGGAAGTTGGCGAATTAGACTGTCAGAGCAGGAAGGGACACAGGCTTCTTGAAGGTGACCTGTAGGTGGGCTGGATGGAGTTCACCTTAGGGGAGTTTTGGCAAACAGTGATGGAACAGTAGGACAAGAGCTGATCCTGTCGGAGGCCATTTCTATGCCAGCTCTCCGGGAGGCTGTAGGTGAGTGGCAGCAAGGAATAGGGAACCCACTGCTTGAAACAGAGACACAAATCCTGGCTGGAGCCCATTTCTTCTGGCACCTACCAGACCTACACCCCAAAGAATTCAGCCCCTTGTTCATCTGATCTCGTATGGCCTCCCAGCTAGAATTGGCATGGTCCCCCAAGGCCACCTTAGAGAGGCACTGACACTTCTCATGGGAGACAAGTCGACCCACGCCTGTGCCTTGGTGGAGCTGGAATGTCAGGGGGGCTGGAGGACTGCAGCGTTGGTTATAACACAAGCAACTCGGATCACTCCCCAGGCTCTGGGGTCACCAGGGGCCCCCGGCTCTGCTGTCCAATCTGTCCATGTGCCAGGGAGAGCACTGACCTCCAGCCTAGAAGACGCAGGTCACGTGTCCAAGCCTGAACCCTGCCATCCACTGGCTGTGGTTCCTTCCGTGAGCACCTTACTCCTCCTAGCCTTCTTTCTCTCACTTGCAAAATGTGGACCCTCTTACCTTCACTGTCTGCCTTGTGAAGTGGCAGGAAGAATCACAGGTAACAAGGCACGACAGTGCTTTTCAATATTTTGACAGTACCCCATGGTAAGGAAGGAATGTGTTCATATTTTATAGTATGGCCCAGTTTCTCTCTCTCTCTCTCTCACACCCACCCCCCCCCCCCCCCCCCCGCCCCTCCCGCACTCCCCCATCCCCCCCCCCCCCCCCCCCGCCACACCCAACATGATTGAAACAAAAATTTCACAAAATAATGTTTACCTTTACTACATATGGATTACTCTAATCTGTTTTATTTTATTCTATTATTTTAATTTAAAAATATCCTGTTTTTAAAAATTCATGATCTACAAATGAAGTGGTGACTGCCAAATTAAAAAAAAACGGAGACTCTGGGCATTCCCAGACCTCTCTGATCATCAGAACTACCCAGGAGAATCTTGTTCTTGGATCAGAACCTCCAGATCCACTGAATGGGAATATCTCTGGGAGGGAGGGGGACTGGGGCGGTGCTGAGAAACTACATGTCTTAACAATCACTCCAGGTGTTTCTGGCCATCAGGAAAGTTTGGGAACCATTGGAATAACATATGGCAAAGTCTGAGGAAATGGTCCCGTTCTCTAAAATGCACTTGTTGTTGTTACTGGGCTTTGTGGCCACCGGTGCAGAGCTGCCCCCAACCCCCCGACCCAACCTGCCCCCTCTCAGCTCCTGTTGTTCCCTTCTCCATGCCACCCCCCATGCCCTCACTGCCCTCTCCTCTCGCCTTCCTCTCTCCCACATCAATGTTACTTGCTCAAGGCTGCCCTCTCTAAACTTCCCAACACTTAATGAGGTCTGCCTTCTCTGAGCTCTCCAGTATACACTGTCTTGTATTATTCGGAGACATTTCGTATCTGTTAGTCTTATCTCCCTCAACTAGATTGTAGGCTCCATGCAGGAAGAGCTTAAGTGTTCCTCTGCACCTGCCTTCGGGGGAATGTTTCCAGAAGTCTTTACAGTCAGATGGAGCCTGGTACTGTCAGGTTGCTGTGAACTTAGGAGAAGTTTAACTGTGTAAAGAACTCCAGTGACATGTTTAAAGCTGATACTCAGGAGACTGTGGTTGGCTGATACTAGGATAAGGTCACTCAAGGAAACACTTCTCCACCTGTCTATCCCAAGAACCCAAGACCCTCGGAGAGAGGAACTCACCTGTCCTGGCTCAAGACAAGGGCAGTTAAAGTTGACACCACTGTCCCCAGACCCCCAGCAATTGTCCACCAGGGATTCTGGATCAGGAGCCCTATGAAGATGATGAGCCCGCTGAGAGGGTTGTTGACGAACATCACCTGAGCGGCCCCCCTCAGAACCCAGTCTGTGAACTGGAAGGCCAGGGGCTTATCTGAAAGAGATAAGCAGAGTCATCAGCCTGGTTCAGCCTGTGCTTCCCTGCTGGACCACTGGTTGGCGAGGCAACCAAGGCAGACAGGGATGCACTAGCCAGGACATTTTCCCGCATTCAGTCTGGCACCCAGCCCGAATCTCTGCGTGGCCTGACAATCAGTCCACAGTGGTGTCAGTTTTGCCATACAGACTGAGGCACCATGCTGAGACCAATTTAACGCTATTCCAGCCATCGCCTTGGTTGGTAAGGAAGCCCCAGGAACATTCCAAGGGAAATTTATTGGTCCAAAGGAAGAGGTGGGGAGGGAAGGAAACTCTTTTTGTGTAGAGCTGTATGACTCAGTTGAGGGCTGGTATCTGAGCAGCAAAGAATACAGTCTGGAGAAGAAAAGGCTGGGAAAGAAATGATTTTAGCCCAGCTGTGAAATCAGCCTTGAGTTATGTATTGACATTGAGTATTGACATGCATTCTGTCTCATTCTCTGGTTTGGTTTCCAGGACAACATATACAAGTGGGGGGCAGGTGGGCGAGGGTAGGTTAGGGATATTTGTTGCAACATTTAGTTTAGGGAAACTAGGAGAAGAATGATGTTAAAAAGGAAGAATTTGGACCATTGGGGAGGGTGAGGCCAATATTTTCTTGGCACATAAAAAATGGCTGTGGAATAAGTGAAGGAATGACCATTCAGTTTGTTTGAAAATGGCTTCTACGTTGCTAATGTGGTTGTCCTACATCTATTCCATGTAGGAGTGAAGAGTTTGCAAAGAACTAAAATCAGTGGAATGCACTGAATTCTGAAACCATGGGAATTCAGGTAGTAGGATACATTACGGCCACCCAGAGCCAGCCCTGAGCTGGAGGACCTCAAATGTGGGGGCCCTGCCATGGGTGAGTGTGGGAGGAGCTTCCTCAGTCCAAACCAGAGGGAGGGCTGGCTCTCTGGCCTGGCCTGGCTGCTTCTGCCCTGGGTATTGGCTTACCTTTCAGCCAGCTCCTGCATTCCTTCATCTCGCCTGTGAGGTAGCCCACAGCTTGAAAGAGGCTGATGCTCCCTTGGCTCGAGGAGCCCTGAGGGGCTGCCCCACTTTCTCTTCTTCTACCCTTTTCATTGGGTTTTTCAATCTTCACAATGTGGCTTTCTTCGCTGGATGACCGAAGATCCTTTAAGGAGAAGCCACGACAAAACATCAAATAATATAGCTTTTTGAGAGCAGGGGCATTTGGGGGTAGGGAAGATTGTCAGATTTTTTGATAAAGATAGAGGATCATGAGACAAATAAATGTCCATTGTGCAATGCTGTCTAGAGTGCCCCACGCAGGCCTGCTCTTCCCAGGACTCCTACACGTTCCTCATAGCAGGGTTCTTAACTTTTTGTGCCATATTAACCTTTTGATCCCCTTTGGCAGTTTGGTAGGCCTGTGGACTTCCTTCCAGAATGTTTGTAAATGAATAAAATAAATAAGATTGCAATGAAAACCAATTATATTGAAATGCAGTTATCACAGTATAAAAAAAACCCTGCTATGCATATAGGGGCAGCAGATCCAATACCAATTATAATTTTAAAGTATTGATGAGTGACTATGCGGGATAACAACTCAGGACAACTCTATAGGGCCATTCTAGCTCTAGAACTCACCGTAGGCTCACCTGAGGCCTTTATTGTGACTGCATCACAGCCCAACTTCTGCCTAATTCTGCTACCTTTACTTCTCTACAAGTATTGACCCCAAGGACACACCCCAGTATACTTCTTACATCCAACTCTCCATCTCAGAGTCAGCTTTCTAGGGGAACCCGATCATGTGACAGTGACAACAATCTCAGGTACTACTAATACGGCTGCTGTTCTTTGCTTATATTTATAATTGAAGTAAATGCTAAAGTTCATTGGAGGTTAGTGAAAATAAATATAAATTATTTTTTCCATCCAAGTTCATATCCCCCTCAATCTTGTCTATGGACACCTGGGTCAGGACTCCTTGCTCTAAAACTGTGCTTTCCAATATAGTATCCATATGGCTCTTGGCACTTAAAATGTGGCTAATCTGAACTGAGATGTGCTCGAAGTAGGTTTTGAAGGTTTAGTATGAAAAAAGAATGTGTAAAAGATCTCAGCGATACTTTATATTGATTAAATATTAAAATAATAATATATGTATGCATATATATTAGACTAAATAAAATATATTATTAAAATTAATTTCACCTGATTAATACAGATAGCCAAAAGGCACATAAAAGATGCTCAACATCACTAATTATAAGAGAAATGCAAATGAAAACTACAATGAGGTATCACCTCACACCAGTCAGAATGGCCATCATCAAAAAGTCTACAAATAATAAATGCTGGAGAGGGTGTCGAGAAAAGGGAGCCCTCCTACACTGTTGGTGGGAATGTAAATTGGTGCAGCCACTATGGAGAATAGTATGGAGGTTCCTGAAAAAACTAAAAACAGAGCTACCATATGATCCTTCAATCCCAATCCTAGGCATATATACGGGGAAAAACATAATTCAAAAAGATACATGCACCCCAATGTTCATTGCAGCACTATTTACAATAGCCAAGACATGGAAGCAACCTAAGTGTCCATCAACAGATGAATAGACAAAGAAGATGTGGTATATTTATACAATGGAATATTACCCAGCCTTAATAAAGAATGAAATAATGCCATTTGCAGCAACATGGATGGACCTTGAGATTAACATACTAGATGAGGTAAGTCAGTCAGAGAAAGACAAATATATGATATTGCTCATGTGTGGAATCTAAAGAAAAAATAATGAAAAGGAACTTATATACAAAACAGAAATAGACTCACAGACTTAGAAAATAGACTTATGGTTACCAAGGGGGAAGTGGGGGGAGGGATGGTTAGTTTGGATTAACATATATACATTACTATATATATAAAATAGATAACCAACAAGGACCTACTATATAGCACAGAGAACTATACTCAATATTTTGTAATAACCTATAAGGGAAAAGAATCTGAAAAAGAACATATATATATATATAATATGTAAAACTGAACAATAATATATATAGTTATATATATAACAGAATCACTGTGCTGTGTATCTGAAACTAACACAACATTGTAAATCAACCATACTTCAATAAAAAATAAAATAAATTAATTTCACCTGCTTCTTTTTCTTTTTACTTTTTAAAATGTAGTTAATATAAATTTAAACTTACATGTGTGGCTCATATTATGTTACTATTGTATACTGATGGTCTACAGATTTCTCTAACCTCATCACTGCAACAAAACTTAAATGTCTTGAAGATGTCAGTAGAAATGGTGAAGTGAGGACCTCCTCAAATTCTCTCCTCCATTAAGGCAATGAGAACACTGTGTGCTGGAGGTGGTGGATAACAGTTGAGGAAAACAAGAAGCTCATCATAAAGCTTAAAAGGAAAAACTGGGGAATGAGATATCCAAAGGGTGCTTTAAAAGACTTGGGCATATTGCTGTGAATCTAGAACACCTCATGCATGTGTAGGGCTTGCACATGCCCAGGACAGTATGTATGCTCAAGAAAGACCTGAGAATGCCCTAAGCTCTCACCTCTGGCTGAGTTTGAATCTCTATGCAAGCAGAAATTAAAGGCTAGGTGGAGTTGAAAACTGCCTAGGTGAGTGTTGAAGATGCCCCAACACATAGACAGCTCTCCTTGGCAAAGACTGAGAAGCTTACTGATCCCAGGCATTTAAGGAAATCTCTGTCCAATAATTAGCTAAACTTTAAGCTGACTGAGCAGAGATTTCAGTGGCTACAAATGACAAAAGAATAAAGACTTTCCAGAACTAGTTCAGAAAAGCCATTAAACAAACAAGCCAGCAACGACAAAACCTGGGGAGAGGGAAGAATCTGATTTTCAGAGTTGTCACATTATTTAAGACATCCAGTTTTTAAACAAACAATTATGAGACATGCAAAGAAACAAGAAAGTATGAGACAAGGGAAATAACGCAATCAATAGGAGCTGTCCCTGAGGAAGGCCAGACTTATTAAACAAAGATTTAAAATCACCACAAAATATCATCAGGGAACAAAAGAAAACCATGTTTAAAAACTAAAGGAGAGTATGAGAAATATGAGAACAATCTCACTAAATAGAGATTATCAATAAACAGGAAATTATAAAAAAGAAACTAATAGAAATCCTGAAGTTGAAAGGTATAAAAATGGAAATGAAAAATTTGTTAGAGGAGCTCAACAGCAGCTTGGAGCACTCAGAAGAAAGAATCAGGGCTTCCCTGGTGGCGCAGTGGTTGAGGGTCCGCCTGCCGATGCAGGGGACACGGGTTCGTGCCCCGGTCCGGGAAGATCCCACATGCCGCGGAGTGGCTGGGCCACTGAACCTGTGTGTCCGGAGCCTGTGCTCTGCAATGGGAGAGGCCACAACAGTGAGAGGCCCGTGTACTGCAAAAAAATAAAATAAATAAATAAAAATAAACAAAAAAGAAAGAATCAGAAAACCTAAAGGCAAGTCAATTGAGATTATCCAATCTGAGGAACAGAAAGAAAACAGAAAGATGAAAAATGAACAAAGCCTCAGAGACCTGTGGGACCCATCAAGTGTACCACCATATGCATAATGGGCATTCCAGAAGGGAATGAGAGAGAAAGGGGCAGGAATATTTGACAACTTCCCAAATTTGATGAAAATCAGTAATAGACACATCAAAGTAGTTCAACAAACTTCCAGTAGGATAAACTCAAAGAGATCTTCACCTAGACATATCATAAACTATTAAAAGTCAAAGACAAGAGTAATTTTGTATAGACTCTTGAAAGCAGCAAGAGTGAATCAAGTCATTACATACAAGAAATTCTCAATGGAATTAACACCCAACTTCAGAAACCATGGAAGTCTGAAGGTAGTGGAATGACATATTGAAAGTGCTGAAAGAAAGACTGTCAATCAAGAATTCTATATTCAGCAAAACAGTTTTTTAAAAATGAAGGAGAAATTAACACTTTCTGAGATAAGTGAAAACTGAGAGAATTTATTGCTAGTAGACCTGCCTATGAGAAATATTAAAATGAGTCCTTCAGGCTGATATGAAAGGACACTAAGAAGGACACTAGTATCTCAAGAAGAAATAAAGAGCATTGGTAAAGGTAACTACATAGGTAAATATAATAGACAGTATAAATGTATTTTTGGTAATTCTCTTCTTCCCCTTCTGATGTAAAGACAACTTCATAAAACAACTGTAAGTCTGTGTTGGTGGGCATACAATGTATAAAGATGTAATTTGTATGACAGTAACAGCACAAAGGAGGTGGGGATAGAGCTACATAGGAACACAGCTTTTGGATAATATTGTAATTAATTTGGTTTTAATCCAAGCTAGATTGTTATAAATTAAGATGTTTAATTATAATATCCGGGGTAACTACTCAGAAAATAACTAGAAACATATAGAAAACAATGACAGAAGAATTAAAATGATACACTAGAAAATATCTGTTTAAGACAAAAGATGGCATAATGAAATAATAGAGAAACAGAAAAAATACATAGAAAACAAATAGCAAAATGGCAGGTATAAATCCTACCTTATCAGTAACTAAATTAAATATAAATGGATTCACACTTCAATTAAAAGACAGAAATTGGCAGAACGGAATTTAAAAAGTTATACAACTATATCTTGTCTACAAGAGACACAATTTATATTCAAATATGTAAATAGATAGTAAGGATGGAAAAAGATATATTGTGCAAACCGTTACCAAAAAAAAAAAAAAAGCTGGAGTGACTATACTAAGATCAGCAAAATAAACCTTTTGCTAAGACAAAAATTGTTACTAGAGAGAGAAAAACAATTTTAATGATAAAAGGATCAATCTATGAAGAAGATATAAGAATTATAAACACTTACATGCCTAACAAAGCCCCAAAATACATGAAGCAGAAGTTGGCGGAATTGAAGGGAGGAAAAGTCAACTCAATGATAATAATTGGAGACTTCTATACTCCACTTGAAAAAATGGATAGAATAACTAGACAGAAGATCAAGGAAATAGAAGACTTGAACAACATTATAAACTAACTAGACCTAATACATATCTATAGAACACTTCACCCAGCAATAGCAGAATATACCTTTTATAGTGCACATAGAAACTTCTCCAATATAGACCATGCTAGGCATAAAATAAGTAAAACATTTTTACTGATAAAAATATCAGTAGGGCTTCCCTGATGGTGCAGTGGTTGAGAGTCTGCCTGCCGATGCAGGGGACATGGGTTCGTGCCCCGGTGCGGGAAGATCCCACATGACATGGAGTGGCTGGGCCCGTGAGCCATGGCCACTGAGCCTGCGCGTCCAGAGCCTGTGCTCCGCAACGGGAGAGGCCACAACAGTGAGAGACCCGCGTACGGCAAAAGAAAAAAAAAATCAGTAAAGGGATTGAAATAATTCACAATATGTTCTCTGGTCACAGTGGAGTGAAATTAGAAGTCAAACATAGAAGGATATTTGGAAAATATGTGGAAATTAAACAACACACTCCTAAATAATCCATGGATCAGAGAGGAAATCAGAAGAGAAATTGGAAAATATTTCATTCATTGAGATGAATGAAAACAAAACCACAACACACCAAAACTTATGGGATGCAGCTAAATCAGTGAGTAGAGTGAAGTTTGTAAATATAAATACCTATGATAAAAAAGAAGAACTATCTCAACAATCTAACCTTTCACTTTAAGAAACTAGAAAAATAACAGCGAATTAAACCCAAAGCAAGTAGAAGGAAGGAAAAGTTGGTTCTTTGGAAAGATCAAAATTGACAAACTTTTAACTAGTTTGACAAAGAAAAAAAATACAAGATTGAAATAACTAAAATCAGAAATGAAAGAGGGTGCATTACTACCAACCTTAAAGAAAAAGAAAGGATTATAAAGAAATTAATAATTGTATGCTAACAAATTAGATAAGCTAGATGAACTGTATAAATTCTTAGAAAGCCACAAACTACCAAAACTGACTCACGAAGAAATAGAAAATCTGAATTGACTCATAACAAAGTAAAACAACTGAATTAGTTAAAAACCAAACCAAACCAAACCAAAATTTCCCACAAAACCCCAAGTCCTGGTGGCTTCACTTGTGAATTGCACCAAATGTTTAAAGAATTAATACCAATATCTTCTAAAGAGTAGAAGAGAAGGGAACACTTCTTAACACATTCTATGAGCCTACTATTATCCTGATATCAAAACCAGACAAAGTAATCACGAGAAAGAAAACAATAGACCAATATGCTTTATGAATATAGATGCAAAAATCCTTAACAAAATACTAGCAAAACAAATCCAAGCAGGATATAAAAGAGATTATGACCAAAAGAGAATTCTAAGAATCTGAGGCTGTTTCAACCTATAAAAACTATCAACAGATTGTTTAATAGAATAAAGAAAAAAACTCACATGATTATTTTGATAAACATAGAAAAACTATTTGAAAAATTAAGCACCCTTTCCTGATAAAAAACAATCAACAGACTAGGAATAGAAAGGAAGTTCCTCAACCTGATAATAAAAACCCACAGCTAATATCAAACTTAATAGTGAAAGACTGGATGCTTTCCCTCTAAGATCAGGACCAAGAGAAAGATGTGTGCTCTTGTCACTACTATTCAACATTGTACTGGAAGTTCTAGCCAGAGGAATTAGGTAAGAAAAAAACAGACAAAAGGGACCCATATTGGAAAGAAAGAATTTAAACTATCTCTATTTGAAGATGGAACACCCTTTTATAAATAAAATCCTTAAGGAATCTACAAAAAACTATTAGAGATAATGAATGAGTTCAGCAAGTTTGCAGGATAGAGAGTCAATATACAAAACAAATTTATTTCTATACATTGGCAATGAACAATCGAAAAATAAGATTAAGAAAACAATTCTATTTATGCAGCATGAAAAGGAATCAAATATTTTGGAATGAATTTAACAAAAGAGGTGCAAGACTGTACACTTAAAAACTACGAAACATCATTGAAAGAAATTAAAGACTCAATAAAAGGAAAGATAACCTATGTCCAAGGACTGAAAGACTTAATATTGTTAAGATGACAATATTCTCCAAATTGATCTATAGATTTAACACAATCCCTATCAAAATGCCAGTTGCCTTTTTATTTTTTTTCAGAAATTGAAAGTTGCATCCTAAAATTCATATGGAAATTTAAGGATCTCAGAATAGATACAACAATCTTGAAAAAGAAGAACAAAGTTGGAGAACTCATACTTTCTGATTTCAAAACTTACTGCAGAGCTACAGTGATCAAGGTGCTGTGGTATTGCCATAAGGATAAACATATAAATCAGTTCAATAGAAATGAGAGTCCAGAAACAAACCCATACATTTAAGGTCAATTGATTGTTGATAGGAATATCAAGACAATTCAGTGGAGGAAGGATAATTTTTTTAACAAATGATTCTGGGACAAGTGGATATCCACTTGGTAAAATATTAAAATTGGACCCCTACTTACTATCATATACAGAAGGGAACTCAAAATGGATAAAAGACTTACATGTAAGAGCTAGAACTATAAAACCCTTAGATTAAAACATTGGAGTAAATATTTGTGACCTTGGATAAGAAAATGATTTCTTGCATGTGACACCAAAAGCATAAGCAATCAAAGAAAAAATAGATATATTGGACTTAATCAGAATTTAAAACTCTGCTTCTAAGGACACTATCAAGAAAGTGAAAAGAAAACCTACAGAGTGGGAGAAATTATTTGCAAATTATGTATCTGGACAGGGTCTAATATCCAGAATATGAAAAGAATGATTACAACTCCACAATAAAAAGACCAATAACCCAATTTAAAAAATGGGCAAAAGGTTTGAAAAGACATTTTTCTGAAGAAGATATACAAGTGGCCAGTGAGAACATGAAAAGATGTTCGACATCATTTGCCATTAGGGAAATGCTAACCAAAATCACAATGAGATGCCATTTCACATTCACCTAGGCTGTAACAAAAAAGACAACAACACGTTTTGGTGAGGAGGTGTAGTGGCACGATGTGCACATTGCTGGTGAGAATATACACTAATGCAGCCACTTTGGAAAAACAGTTTGGCAGTTTGTTAAAATGTTAAACATAGATTTACCATGTGACCCAGAAATACCACTGCTAGGTATATACCCAAGAAAAATAGAAACGTCTCCACACAAAAACTTCTACACAGATGCTTATAGTAGGATTACTACTTATACAGCCTCAAAGCAGAAACAACCCAAATGTCCATCAGCTGATGGATAAATAAAATACAGTATATTCATACAATGAAATATTATTTGGCCATAAAAAGGAATGATCTACTGAAAGAACCCCAAAACATTATGCTAAATGAATGAAACCAACCACAAAAGGCCACATATTATATGATTCCATTTATATGAAATGTACAGAGTAGGCAAATCCATAGGGACAGAAAGTAGATTGGTGGTTGCCAGGGGTTGTGGGGAGGATGGAATGAGGACTGACTGCTAATGAGTATGGATTTTCTTTTTGAGGTGATAAAAATATTCTGGCATTAGATAATGATGATGTTTGCACAGCTTTGTAAATATGCTAAAAAACAGTGTAATGTGTACTTTAAAGGCGTGAATTTTACGCTACCTGAATTACATCTCATTAAAAAACCTAAGCAGTCTTGGGTCCTCTTCCACTGAATCTGTAGCTAGCCAGGCTGCCTTGGTGCTTCTGGGTCCAAGGAGTGCTAAAGGCCTGTGTTTGAATGAGGGCTTCCTTTGGGAGACAGTAGAGTAATTCAAGGGAGCGGGGGTAAGGGGAAAGACTTGGGGGACTGGTTGGAAGGCTGGTAATGTGTGTGTGCATTCTCTACTTCTCCTTAAAATCATGTCACACACAGAGCCACATTTTCCATCTAAGGCCAAGTAGGGCTGATTGTGGGTGTGAGCGCGTATGGGGGGAAGAACCTCCCCAGCGGCGACACTTCCATGGCATTAGGTCACATGTGCTGGGAGAGCAGCATCTTTCTACACTCTTCCTCCCACCATCCACCTGGGAAGCACCCTGGGAGGGGCATTCCTCACCTTTTCTTCAGGCATTTCCAGGAGGGGCAGAGCCGGGTGTGTATCCTGGGGGCTTGAGGGCCAGCTAGGGCTGGTAAACTCTGACTCGTAGAGTTTGTGTCTGCTGGAAAGAGGCTCTGGCAGGAGAGGACTGCTGTGAATGTGAGTGTCAGACATCTCTTCCATGTGGCGGCCACTCATGGATCATGTGACTGGTGAAAGGAAAGGGAAAGAACAGGTGAGTCAGGATGGGGCCTCAGGGACTTGACCAAGGCTGGATGGAGGCCCCAGGAGGACTGAGGTCTGTCCTGACACAAGGCACCTACTCCTCCAGTATCTTGGGCTACCAGAGGGGCCTGAAGCCATTCCTCAACCCACGTGACCTGTACCTTTCAAAATCCCCCCATTCTTCCAAGCCCAGAAGAAAGTCCATTTCTGCTGTGCAGATTTCCCTGACCACCCAGTTAGATTAGATCTCTTTTTTTCTAATCACTAAAATATTTTTTCTCTACCTTTCATATCGTCCATTGTACTCTCTTATTGTGGTAATTAGTTGTACATATATTTTCCCCTTGATACATACATGTGGATCTGGGTCTTCCAACCAAATGGGGGTCTAAGAGAGATTTGTTTTCTTAGTCGCTGTGCAGCTTATATTACTGGCAGTTGGCCTGCAGTGCCCCCTCTCTCCCCTCTGCCCTCAGTGCCCTTTCCAGCTCCTCCCTGCTTCCCTTCCCCAGAAGCAGTAAGCAGCTCTGGTATGATCTCTTGGAGGCTACGTGCACTGGTCCCTCCATGTGGGGCTCATTTTCCTTTCACCACTGGGCCAGGGCTTATGCCAGGACTTGGTTTTAGAACAACCTCTGCCCAGCATCCTTAGTTTCCAGTTTAGTCCGGCTGCCCCCTTGGTAGTCCTGTACTTTTCCTCTTCCTGTCTCAGCCATTCTTCCTTGGCCTCTTCCAGCTCAATTACGTCTTCCTTGACTTTGACTTTATTGCTTCTTTGGGAGGTGGTTTTGGATCTGCACACAGTCTCATCTCAGTATGAGCTAGAGGTTTCCTCATTGGTCCGTGCTGCCGTGGGTTAACCTTCCACCTGTAACTCCCAAATCTAACATTTCCAGCCCAGTTTTGAGCACTAGATTCATAGATTTAATTCTTTACTTCATACTTGCATGTGAATGTTCCAGAAGCAGCTTAAACTTAATACACTGAGACAACTCATAATGTTCCCTTCCCAAGACCTGTCCTCCTCCCTCAAAGGGGCCCATCCCAGGAAAAGTTCCCTCCCCCTTCCAAGCTGCTCCTTCAGACAACTCAGGAGTCAAACTTCATGCTCCCTTCTCTTCCACTCTCCAAATCCAGTAATTCTATCTCTAAGATACACCTTGATGTACAGTATCACCACTTAGTTGTCATTACTTCTTGTCACTTCTCCAATAACTCTCAAATGATCACCTCTACCTCTTCTCAGATTTCTCCTCCAAGCCGTGCTCCACAGGCAGTCAGAGTCGTCATATTAACACTCAAGACTACTCATGTCTGTTTCCTGATTAAATCCCTTCAACGGCTACAGAGGGAAAGCCACTGGGCTCCACACTGGCCTCCTTCTAGCACTTTCTACCTCAGGGTCTCTGTAAATGCTGGTCCATCTGCCTGGTAGGCTTCTCCCTCACTCTTTACCTGGGTGACTCCTACTTTTCCCTTTGTGTCAATTATCACCTATCAGTGATGCCTTCCCTGATGGTCTCCTGTCACATGTTCTCATGGGACCCAGTATTTTTCCTTATACTGCTGTATCCCAGCTCCTAGCACAGAGCCTGGCACATAGTAGGTATTCGATAAATAAGTAGTTAAGTGAAGGAGAAGGAAGGAAGGAAGAAAAGGGGGAAGGAAGGGTGGAAGGCTACAGGTAACTGCTAGAGTGGGGGAACTTTACAAATCACCATGGGTCTCAGGTGTTGAATGGTTTAAGAAGGTGTGGGGCTGCCCACCAGCTCTGCACTTTGAGGCAAAACTCTGCTGTCTAGCACTTGTTCTCATTCCCAGGAAGAGCTCATTTGAACCATGGGTGATTTTTAGCATGGGTCAGCAAACATCATTCAGATCCAACCAACTCCTCTTTCTCGTTCTGCCATGGCTCTGAAAGAGGGCCTTTCCTCTATTCTGACTTTGCAGGTGGCGTTTCAGTGAGTTTCAGACTGCCCGGGAGGGGGAGGGGGCACCCTGGAAAGGTTTAGGAGAGGGAAAGCCCGCAAGCCTGAGAATCTGTCCCTTCCCAATGCACTCTCTCCCTCTGGTGGCCAAGAGGTGATACAGCATCTCGGCCTGTTGGTATGATTCCTTCCAAGTCACCTAGTTGAAAACGTGAGGGGCAGTGAGATATCCAGACACACGATCTGCATGACACTATATATCTGAATGAACTAGAAATGTTCTGGAAAAATCGTGTATTAAATTCAGTGGCTGTGAATTACATTAAAAATCCAGTTGAAAAATAAGTTTTTTCCCCAAACATATTTCATTGAATCTAAGATGTTATCAACGGTAAGATGTATCATTGTTTCGTATATAACCAAGAAAGAAGAAAATGCTGCCAATTAAAATTGCAGGTTGCACCCTGGTTTAAGAAATGTTAAAATATGAGCAAGACGTATATTATATAATCAAGGAAATATGATAAAAATCATAGTGATGTGACTCAGGAATACAGGAGTAGGAATTGTTTTCTAGTTACAGGACCTCAAACATTTGTATATTTTTTTGGTGAAAAATGTGTGTATATATTATGAGCCGTTTAAGAACAGGGCCTGTTACCTTGTTGATTTCTGTATTTGCATTGCTCAGCAGAAAGCCTGACACATAATAAACCCTCAATATGTGTTTAATGATTGTGGAAAGAATGAATGATTGCACAATGGAAGTACTCTTCAGAGTGTCTCCAAAAAGGCTCCATCTTCTCTTCCTTTGAGTCCCTCCTGTATGCAGATAATATTCCCAATTACCGATGGAGAAATCAAGGCCCAGGAAAGCAAAGCAAGAGTTGTTTCTCACGTGGGTTAGCTCTCTGCACTTTCTGAAGCAAACTTGCTGCCTTGTGATGGCTACAGGAAGCAGAGACCCAGGGAAGCCACCAGCTTGCTGCAGAGTCAAGATTAGACCCAGTTTCCCACCCTGGGCTCCTTCTATTACTCCAACTGCCTTGCAGGGCACAGCTGGGGGAGGCGGGGGAGGCAGGCAGCCCTCCAGCCCGGGGCCAGGCCCTCAGCCCAGTGTCCTATTTCATAAGCCCACATAACCTCGGCAGGAACAACGTGATTGCATCTCCTCTGGGGAACACAGCGTTCCTTTGCCATGGGAATGTTTATCCTGTTCAAATGGGGGAATTTTGGCTTTGGGGTAGGGGTGAGACGTGCAGCAAAAATGGCCTTGTAAAGAGAAGGTCACTGTTTGAAAAGAGCAAAGGCTGTGGAAGCTGAGATGCCCAGGTTCACTCTTTTCTCTGCCAGGAGCTGCTACATGGGCCTCTGTCTCTCCCTCTTTAACGGGTTCTTAGGACAGTGAAACTGCTGACTTGGTTCTTGGCACACAGTAGGTGCTCAGTGATTTTTATTTTCCTCCCTTCGTCTTCTCCCAAATTGAAGGGAAAGATGGCTAAAGCAACCAGATGAAGTGCAAGCTGGCTGGTCTGAAACAGAATGCCTTTCAAAAGTTTCCATAAGGCGTCGGCCACTTGTTAAAACTGGACGGTGAAATCGCTGCCCGAGCCACGTCCCGTCAGAAGGCGGCAGCCCTCAGAGCCCATTCCCAGTTCAGTTCTGAGCCAGTCCATGAAACCTGCTTCCAAGAACACATAATTATCTGCTTGGCGTGAGAACGCTCTCCTTGGCTGCCCGCACCTCCTCTTCTCCCTCAGAAATGTGGACAGAAATGGTTGTTTGGATCAGCCTCCTATCTCTCCACAAAGCCAGGCCTCAACGTTCCGCAAGGGGGCTCCCCAGATAGACTGGGCCCTCCTTCCTCTTTGTAAGAAGCTCCCTGTTGAATACCTACTGCGTGCCCTTAGGCTACCCCAGGAGGCACGGAGCTGCCGCTCTGGCGGTAGAGAGGCAGGGAGAGAGGCAGCAGACTGTCAGTGTGGAGGGAAAGTGGGGCATGGTGGGGAGGATGCAGGGACTGCTGTCGAAGCACAGGGCAGTTCCCCAACCTCCCTGCCTCAGGGAGACCAGCCCAGGCTTTCCTGTTAGGGCTTGGCTGAGCAGGCAAGAGGCAGGCGAGCACTCCAGCCAAGGAAATGCCTGAAAAAATACACACCTGTTTTGTGCCAGGAAATCCCAGTTGTGGGCCTGCTGGAGCCGGAGTCAGCCAGCAACCAAGGCGAAGCTGGGTGTTAGAAGCCAGACTGTGAGTTCTCAGTCCATATACTTGGATCCCATTTCACCTCCCAACATCAGAAAGTGTGGCTTCCACTCTACTGTACTAATTTTGAAATTCTTCTTCTAGCTCTTTTCTCTAAAAGACTGTTTCCAGTAGCAATGTAAAAACATGCCTCTGCCCAGTGAAGAGAAGCTGCACCCTCCCTGGCATATTCCTGCAGTTATGAGAGGAAAGGGCCTGTGATTGAGGGGTTTCTGTTTTTCTTTGTTTTTTTTTTTTTTTGCGGTACGTGGGCCTCTCACTGTTGTGGCCTCTCCCGTTGCGGAGCACAGGCTCCGGACGCACAGGCTCAGCGGCCATGGCTCACGGGCCCAGCCGCCCCGCGGCATGTGGGATCTTCCCGGACCGGGGCACGAGCCCGTGTGCCCTGCATTGGTAGGCGGACTCTCAACCACTGCACCACCAGGGAAGCCCCTCTGTTTGTTTTGTTTTTTTTTTTTTTTGAGGGGTTTCTTGAGTTTTTGGTGTGAATCAGTGCACAGCTGAAGCTCCCCCTCTCTGTGGCTTGTTGGGTTTAAGTCTGCCGGTGACCTTGTCATGGGGAGTGAATCTAAAATGGCTTCATTTATGTCATCTTCCACCCAGCTGAGTTACTGAGGTTGCAGTGTTCTGGAGAAGGAAAAGTGATTAATAGGTTTTCCAAAATATTTACTGAATTGATTAATTTTGCCCAAGACTTTACAATTGATACAATTATGGAAAGGGAGAGTTTCCATAAATTTCTACAACCGTAGGACGGAAAGGGATATCCTTTGCCTCTTTCAAACTTTGAAGGTCCATTTTTTAGTGCCTCTGACTGTTGGCTGGGGTCCCACAACCCCATGAGGCCGTCTGCTCTCACTGTGAACAGCTCTGATTGCTGGAAACCCTTGGGTCTGTGGAGCTGACATCAAGCCCCTGAGTTTTACCCATCGCGGGCTCTGGCTCTGTCTATCACGTTGGCACAGGATGCTTGCACTCCCTGTGCCTCATAAGAGCACTTCAGAGATTGAGTCCAATCCTTCCTTTCTCTAGGGCAGACCGCTTGAGCTTCCTTTGATTTGGCTCAGCAGACAAGGCCCCCAGACTCTCTGCTGTCTTGCTACGATCACAGTGGCAGCAGGATCAAAGGCAGGGACTTCGCTCTGAAGGACCTTGCTGAGTCAGGCTGGGTCCCTAGGCCAGGGGCTCTGCTGATCCCTGAGCTCGGTGGACAGCTGCTGAAAGGGAGAAATCAGCTGTGCAGGGCTCAGTGGATGCTGGAATGGGGACAGAAGAGGCCCATGGGCTGGTGGATCATCCCCAGGGAGGCCAGGGAGAGGCCTGGTCAATAGACAGATAGGCTGGGGAAGAAAGGAAGGGACCTGGTAGGCCACTGGGCCTAGGTGAGAGGTGCCTTTCTCAGGGTCAGTTGTATAAGAGTTTGGCCAAGTGCTGCCTCTTGTTAGGAGTGGCTCAGAGCTTTTCTTGGCAGCTCCGGCCCAATGAATTTGATTTGGGCTCAGAGGAGCCTGACTCACTGGGGCCAGAAGGTCAGGCAGGTGGGACGGGAGTCAGGAGGCAGCAAAACTCCTCTGGGCCATCAGCAGACTGTCTGGGGTTAGACGGCTGGTGGCCAGCGTGCCGGGGGCTGTATCTTTCTGGCCTCTCCTTCAGGGCCAGGGCTGGGGCCTGTAGCTGGGAATTTAACCAGGGCCCTCAGCTGAAAGTCTCAGGAGTCTATGTGAGGTGGAGGTAAGAGACCAGACCTTTGATCTCCACCTTAGATACTAGCTTGTGTTTGGAAGGACATTCAGAGGTGCGCACCACACCCTTCTCAGCTGACACTTTTCAAGTGGGATGACCCTTCCATGTGCTATGTACTGAGCCCCTGCCTCACCATCCCAACTGCAGCGATTACCAGGCCGTCAGAATTCCGTTCGAGGGCCTTTGTCTGCATCAGCCTCTTCTCTCCCTCTGGGCCAGGCCCTCCCCTGTCCAGGCCAGCTCACATCCCTTTCCACCTCCCCACTGGTAGTGGATATATTATCTTAAAACACTTCTTGGTCATGCCACGGCTCAAAAAGCTTCCCAGGTGCTCCAGGTCTGAGTGTCTCATTACCTCTGGATGGGATATGCACACTGCTTCAGATGCTAATTGTTTTTGGTGGGAAATTGTTGTATATTTAAGCAAACATGGATTATAAAAGAGTAGCGTGCAAACATTTTAATTTTTAAAATAAATATTTCTGGACAGACATTTCGAGTCTGTAGCTGGCTGCTTTGGGCATGTCCCCAGACCACCTGGGGACGATGCGACAAGTGCCTCCATCAGTTGGGGCTAGTTGGGGGAAAACTTAAGCAGCACTGAAGGTGGCAACTGTCCTTGCTCCCCTGCGGCTCTGCCTGAGGGCTGGGCTCCCTGTGCCTGAGCATGTGCCCCTGGCTTGGGCAGGAGATCTCCTCTGGCCCCATGGCCCCCTCAGGCTTGATTCTGCGTCATGTGTGTTGTTCTCCATTATCCACCCTGATTCTGCCCACAGCCTGGCCCTGTCATCACTACGGTACATTCCTGACCACCCAGAGGTGCTCTGACCTTGCCTTTGACCCATGTGGTAGTTGGGATCTGTTTTACAGTGCAAGAGTCACACACACACACACACGCACACACACACACTCATCCACACATTCACTCATGTACATGCCCCCGCCACACGCACACAATCATACACACACTCACACACACATATCTCTTGCACACACACATACACGTGCACACACTATGAAACTACAAAGTTTGCACTGCTTTAAGCCTTCATGTGCATATAGTATTTCATACTTTACAAAGCACTTTCCTTACTATGACTGCATTTGTCTCCTCAAATGATCCCATGATGTGTGGAGAGAGGTAGGTGGTGTATTCATCTCACTTCACAGGCCCAGCGAAGTGAGGCTAGCTGCCTGAAGTCACATGGGGGTTGACACAGGAGCTGGGGCTGACCCTGCCTCCTAATGCTCAGACCTGGGCTCTTTCCGCATCACTGACACCCTGGCTACGGGTCCTGGACTCTTCCCTGAGGAAGACTCTCTCCTTCCATGCATATACCAGGGGCCTGGCTATATATAGTTTATGTTTTTGGTCTTTGGATGCAGTGTGTACAAACACATGCCTCCTTTCATGAACTGGACCACAGTGTGAGCTGGGACTTTGCGTGTGTAACTGGGATGGTGTGTAGCCCCATCTGCCACCGTGGCAGGGAGAGAGTTCTGTACTTGACCTCTCCAAAAGGCTTTGTTTGGCATGTCCATAAGGCCCTTGAGCTACGCCCTTTCTTTTCAACCAAACTTTGATAATTTTTTTCCCGGCACAGATGTTTGCTTTCTGAAAGCGACACTGATTAGAGAGGGCAGTCAGGGAGGGTGCAGGAACTGGGACAGATCCCATCAGGCACTGTGCTTGGAGCCTCTTATTCAGCTAAAACAGAGTCAGGTGAATATGGAAGGCCTCTGTGGACAGAGTGGAGGCGTTTAGAATGGGGTGAGGGGTACTGATGGGAGGGGGAGGGGAGCCAGTTAAGGGGCCGGTGTTCAATCTCAGGTCATTCTTAAGCACCAGCCGAAGGGGCGACTGGACTGGATTCTCCCAGTGCGGCATCCCGCCTGCCCCATCCTCCGTGGCTTTAGACAGCCCTTCTCAATGTGTTGTAACATGCTTAGGAGCTGGCTTTCCCCCACTGGCTTCACATAAGCCATTTTCTGCACATGATGAACCCAAGCCACTGTTTTCATCTGGTTTGGTGGCAACTGAGTAGGGATGAATTGTTTTCAAAGCACCTTCCCGTTCCCTCGGCCGGATGTGAATGCTCCTTCCTCTAAACCCTGAGAGCAAAGGTCCTCAACCTTGAGAGCACACGGGCATCGTCTCTTTCTAGGGAGCTTTAAAAATGCTGCTGCCTGGGCTCCTTCTCCAGAGATTCTGACTTAAGTAGTCTGGGGTGCAGCCTGGGATGGTTAAAAGCTCCCCAGGGATGCTGACGTGCAGCACAGATGGAGAAGTGCTGGCCTAGGTCGCTAAGTCTGTTCTTGTTTTGCATACAGTCTGCTCCCACCTGCTCAAGATGCGTGATGAGCATCAGCTCCAGTTCTGAACTTAGGAGCTCAGCCCCACCTGCAGAAGCAGAATCTGCATTTGAACAAGAGCCCCATGTCTGCTCCTTCAGGTCTGAGTGGCACAGATGTAGGGGTCTCAGCTGGTGGCAGAGGTGGGCTGTGGGAGCGGTAGGAGAGGGCCTGGAAAAGATCTTCATTCAATTCAGAACTTTCTTGCTTAGTGGTCAGAGCATTCAGTAAACAAGCAAAACCAGACAGATTTAAGAACAGCAAAACAAAATCAAAACAAAAGATGTGTGACTTTAGTTAAATGTCATTACGTCCTCTATCTCCAGATGAAAGGATGTAGCAAACACTCCAGTCTTTTCCAGTGTGTGCCTTGGCCTGCAGAAGCTAAGTCCCTGCTTTCCATGCAACCTGCTCAGGGTCATAGCAATGGCCTACTCTCAAGGAAGCTAGTTATAGGGGCTGCACAAGTTCAGAAATAAACATGTACTGCCTATGGAAACAGAGGCTCATTCAGTTGTTGGAATATCGAAATCGAATGCTCACCTTGCCTTGTAAGCCCATACAAGAACGTAAAGAGGAGACAGAGAACAGAAGCTTGGACCCACATTGGGGTGAGTGGAAGTTAGGGGGCTTCGGTTGTGGCGGCCTCGCCAGAAGCTTGTGGCAGCCTTGCCAGAAGCTTCAGTGGGGATGAACACAGCAGGAGGAAAACACTCAGCGATCAAGAGATTAGTGTGCACTCTCAGAGAGGAGAGGACAGAGAGAGCCCCACCTGATGTGGAAAGGGACATGTTGTGCAGGTAGTGAGAAGAGAACTACAGTTGGGATTGGCAGAAATGAAGGAAAAAGTGGCAGGATTGGAGAATTCTAGACACAAGAAAGAAGGAGAAGGAGAAGAGAAGGAGAAAAGATGTGACTGAGGAGAGGAACACAGAGAAGATGAAGTCACAGCGCAGTAGACGCTGTAAACGCTGACGTGCTGGTAGTAGAGGAAAGGGGGCAAAGCCAGGCTGCGGAGGAGACGGACGGGGCGGGCCAGGCCGACAGCAGCCCCTGAGCCAGTTGTCTCTGCTCTGATGGGGCAACGGCCTTGAAGCTGCCACACCCCTTGGCTTGGCTTCCCCCCCCTCCCCTCTTCCACGAATGCTGTGAAGGATAGAGAAGAGGAATTGGGGAGCTTCTTTTTCATCATCCTGGCATATCATCTGGACTCAGAAATAGCCCCCAGGCCAGCTGTCTAAAAAGGAAAACAGGAGCTTAACAATTCCAGCTCCATCCCACCCTCACTCCTCCCATATGACTAATCAGATTGACAAAACAATCTTTCTTCAGATGCCCAAAGAAGCCACTTGGGGTTGCATCAGTTGGGTGTCAAGGAATATGTGCATCTGGAAGTGGCTGAAGGCATTTGCTGAGCTGCTTGTTCTGACTCCTTGAGGCTTGACTGAGGTAATGGGAGAGCTAAGTTGGCTATATTTAAACAGCCAAAAATCTGAAGAGATGGAATTTGTCTGGACATCACTGGAAAGTAAATTGAGCTTGTTGTGAAATCTCTGAAGATGTGTTTTCTCTTGAGCATCTGAAAGGAGGGTGAGTGTTGATGAGCAAATCCCACTGGGATGGAACAAAAAGCACATGGACTCTGGAGTCCAGCCAAATTCCAGCTCTGCCAGTCACCGTGGTGCCACCTCAGACACAGATCCTTCCTCACTGTGAAGCAGGATGTTGGTAACTACCTTGCAAGGCCACATGCAGAGGGCCTAGCTCACTGCCTGGCATGCGGTGGGTGTCAACCGGTGTCAGTTTCTACCTCTATCCACCCACATGTTCTGGGGTTGTCCACAAATTCTAAGGACTCCAACTACCAGGGATTTTTTTTTTTTTTTTTTTTTTTTTCTTGCGTTATGCGGGCCTCTCACTGTTGTGGCCTCTCCCATTTGCGGAGCACAGGCTCCGGACGCACAGGCCCAGCGGCCATGGCTCACGGGCCCAGCCGCTCCGCGGCATGTGGGATCCTCCCGAAACGGGGCACGAACCCGCGTCTCCTGCATCGGCAGGCGGACTCTCAAGCACTGCGCCACCAGGGAAGCCCAGCTACCAGGGATTTTAAGAGAGTGGATTGACTGATGTAAATATTTAGAAATGTTAATCTTCCAAAAATTTCTTCATAGCAGGTCTTATATTGGATGTTATTCTTTCATTCAAAAGTATTTGTTGAGCACCTACTATGGGCCAGTCACTGGAGATTCAACAGTGAGCAAGAAAGAGCCCTTCTTGCCCTAAGGGAAACCAGAAGGTAACCTGTAAGTGCCCAGGGATGGGATTGTCTGGTTCCCATGGTGGGAGGGTAGATTATGGAAGTGAAAACAAGGGAGCACCTCTTGGTGACCTGAGGGACTGAGGGACATAACTAGGATGTTTGGGAGGAAGACTTGGGGAGGCTAAAAATCCTGCAATATGCAGGACAAGCCTATATGACAAGGGATTGTCCCACTCGAAATGCTCGGTGAGAAACCATCATAGACCAAGTGTGAAAAAAGTCATGGAAACCAAAAACTTGCCTGCTGGTAGAAATATTTTTAATATCATAATTTCCCTAACATCAGCTTTTAAGAGGTCTTTGAATTGGGTGTTAAGGGATCTTGTATCCTGTTTCTTTTGTTTTCCAGATTTTCTAGGCCCTTTTCTCCTAGGGCCTTGCCTTCTATATAACGATTGTATTCATTTTTTAGTAATGTTCCTAATTCCTTCACGCACAAAGCTCATGCAACCAACTGTGAACTAAGAAGTGGGGTTTAATCAGGATTCTAGGATTCACAGACCCCCTTGATCAGTGATTTGCCTCTACCAGGGGTCTAGCTTTGATTAGGGGTACAGATGGGGATCACAGATTTGGGAGAAGACAAATGGCTCATTGGGGATCTGAACCCACTGTCTTTGGCTGCATTATGTCTGTACTCTAACTCACTAAGACAAGAGTCAGGAAAACCCCTCTAAAAACTGATGACCCATCTATAACATCTTCAAGGGCTTCTGAGGTTCTAAGATATAAATTTTTGGGAATACACATTAAAAATGATATGACAGTATAACCCATCCAATAATCATATTCTTTTAAGAATTAAATTAAAATTAATTTAATTGTAATTAAATTAAAATTTAACCACGTTTATACTTATCATGTTCATAAAATCATATACATTCATTGTGAAAACGTAAACTACTGAAGAGTACAGGAAGAGAGCAAAAACTTATTCCATTGTCCAGATGCAGAAAAGGCCATCATAAACATTGGGGATCTATCATTCCAAACAAGTCTTTGCTTATATTCACAAGCAGCCAGAGAAATGGACAGACAAAAATAATTTTCTAGAAATAGGATCATGCTTTACAAGATACTTTTTAAAGTTAAAAGTATTATATTTAATTTTCTGTGACCTTTAACAAAAGAAAAATGAATTAAAGTGAAACTAAAGAAACTGCTGATCTTCAGATAAGTGTTTTTCACAGGAAATGTTGTTGGGTTTTATAACCCTTTAAGACTAAGAAAACAGAAAAACTATTTGGAAAAAAATCAAGAATTCAGTATCTTTTAAAAAATTCCATGTTTCATTTTTAGGTAGTGTTGATTACCTCTTCACTAAGAAAAATGAGCAAATTGGTTTTCCATACTTTTATCAATTTTTATTAATTTTATTACCATTCTTATTTTTGCTTTGTCAAGGTTTACACGTTTTTATTTTATTCTTTAATTGTAACTCAAAGTTGTCTTCTATCTCTAACTCTATTTATCTATCCAGAGAAAAAAGAACTAATATATTAGGCTATTATCCGGTGGGCCTCTATGCTCCTTGCCTGCTGGTAGTCACAGCACTGACCTGTGTAACCAGTGGAACATTGTAGAAATAATGGTCTGTGACTTCTGAGGCTGGGTTATAAAAGACAGCCTTGCACTCTTGGCTCACTTGCTCTGGGGGAAACTGCTGCCACGTCATGATGACACTCAAGCAGCCTTAGGAGTTCCTCAACAACCAGCATCAGCTCACCAGCTGTGTGAGTGAGCCACCTTCAGAGTGGATCCTCCAGCCCTGGGCAAGCCTTCAGATGACAGCAGCCCCGTCGCCATCTTGACTGCTGTCTTATTATAGACCCAGAATGACCCAGAATGACCCAGCTGTGCTGCTCCTGGATTCCTGGCCAAAGACATTCTGAGGATAATAAATATTTATTGTTGTTTTAAGCTGCTAAGTTTTGGGCAATTTGTTACATATAAATCGATAATGAATACATTAGCCATCAATATCTCTTCAAGGATCTGATTTTAGCCAGTCTCTTAGCAGGAATCTTGAAAGGCATTTTTTCATAGGAAAAGGTTCTTGGGGAGAAGCAAGGAACCAATATTTATTGAACACCTATAGTGTGGTAGGTATTGTTACCCTATGTTATCTTATTTAATCCTTATAGCAACCCTGTAGAATAGTGTGGAGGGCACTTGCTTACCAACTTAGAGGTAGTCTGCTGCCAAAATGTGATGACAGGACCTATAAAAAAATCTGTTTGCCTCACACTTTTGCAGGAAATTTGTTTCCTATTGATTATCATGGGGCAGAAATATCTTTTGGGAAAAATATTGACTGTGAATATTTTTGGCTGTGAATATTGGCTGTGAAACACAATCAACCCAGTGTTTGAGGAATGTATATACCCAGCCCTGTGGCACATTCTGTGGGGACCTGCCTGAGAAGTACTAACCAGTATTACCTTCAAGGGGACAGAGACAACACTTAAATGCAGGAACAGAATCAGAAAGCAAACTGAGAAAGTACTGACACAGTTAAAGCACTCCATCATTTAATTATTTGGCTGTCCTTAGGAAGGGCCTCTCATTTGCAAGGCTGTAGCCTTGAAGAATGTGAAATACATGATTTCCTCCCTCTGGGGACTGAAGGATGGTTAGACATGTAAAAATGACGTAGGATGTATTATTTGGAAAATTCCCATGGTGGAGCCTGTAGCTTGGATTGCCTAATCCTCCTTCTAGGGTACCTCACTATACCCAAGAGGCCGGAAAGTTAAATGTCAAAATTTTCAGCATCCCTTGAAGCTAGGCTTTAGAAGAAAATCAGCTTTTGTCAATTAGAGGCATTTAGGAAATATTTAGAAGGTGTAAGTGAATCAGAAGACTTTAGTTGTTTTCTGATGAGAGTCAGGTCATTGACATATGATGTTTTCTGCCACTCAGTGCTCAGCCGCCAGCTTTGTGGGGTTTGAGAGGCAGTAGCTGTAGTGACTTCGTGATTCTGGCTTCCTGATTCCTGGAACTCAGTGGTGGTTCTTGAACTCAAGTTTCAGTGATGGCCTCAGGGGTAGTAGCTCCTATGGTAAATCAGTTCTGTAGTTTCCGGGAGTAATTTCCGGCCCAACCTAGAGAGCTCCCTCCTACAGCTCTGCCCCAAATTTTGTAAGCCCCTAAATACCTGTGTTAAATCCCTTTCTGCTTACAATACCTGCAAGGTTTTCTGTTTCCTGTACTGAGCCCTGACTGATAGATGTCAGAGAAAAAACCCAGTGTTCAGAGATTAGAGCAGGGGACAGTTGAGAAGGGGTAATAAGAAAGGAATTTGGGGAAGAGGTAAATTTTTAGCATAAAGGAATAAGGATTTCAAACAGCCAAGAGGAGAGATGAGAGCACCATGGTGAGAGTGAGTAAAAGAGCCTGTTTCTGCTCCCAAGCTGGTACCTCTCTATCACCTTCCACCCTTCAGCAG
>NW_006792448.1:5613416-5628964 GCF_000442215.2 Lipotes vexillifer
CCCCTCCCCCCCTCAGCAGGATGGGTTATGTTTTTCATTAAAGCCTAGACTTGAATGAACAGTTTCTTGGAGTTTCTGTTTGTTGTCACTGGGAAGTGTGTTATTTCAATATGGGATTCAATACCCAGGACTCTCATGGAGCCCCTCATGGATCCTGCAAAGATAAATACATCTGGAGAAGGCGGTGCTTTTCCTTTCCTTTCACCTTCCTCCATCACCCCGTTGGAAACTGCAAGCTGCTGTCCAGGCTCAGTTCCTGATCACCTGTCTCCCTGGGGAAGGATAAAACAGAGGGACCAGGTGTTCTCTGACATGGCAAATCAGAAGAAAAATCACTGTATTGGGAGTGAGGAGACCTGGGATCTAAATTTAGCTCTGCTGCCTACCGGCTGTTTAACCTTGGGCAGGTTTAATTAATAACCAGATCTTAACTGTTTCATGAATCTGCCCACTTTGCTCCATTTAAAAGGCTGCAACCTTAACTCAGACCATTATCATTTCTCCTGTTACAAGTCCTGATATCTGTGCATACTCCACAATCCATTCTTCTAGATGCATCCAGAATAATCCTGTAAGAATGCAAATCAGGTCATATCACCTCTTCTTTAAGACTCTTTAATGCTTCCCAGTGCCCCCAGGTTGTCAAAAACTCCTGGGCAGTACATTAAGTCTGATTTGGTCTCAGTAGGCATCTCCATCCCTCTCTCCAGAAGAGGCTGTATTTTAAGGTGAACTAGAGCCAGTGGTTCCCAAAGTGGGACATTCATCCTGAAGGGTACATAAAACAGTCCACTGGGGTGTGAGTAGAAAATACTAGAACTTCTATGTATATTTTTATCTAAAAATTATGGTGAATTTAAGATAAGGAGTCTTGGCTCAGATCATTTTTCAAGTCATCACATGTCACATGTGGACATTGGGTACCATGTGTGAAGGTCAGCACTGCAGGTCACCTATGCAGGCTCTGGAGTCAGACTTCCTGGATACGTGCTTTTTATTTGTTATTAATATTATATTATTCTTCTTATTTTTATTATTATCATCCTGGTAAAGAGTGGAACTCCCATGGTGCAAAAGGATTTACACAAAATGGACAGTTGATTAATAAGACTCTTGTAAAGAAACTTCAGGACTTCCCTGGTGGTGCAGTGGTTAAGAATCTGCCTGCCAGTGTAGGGCACGCAGGTTCGAGCCCTGGTCCGTGAAGATCCCACATGCTGCGGAGCAACTAAGCCCATGCGCCACAACTACTGAGCCTGCGCTCTACAGCCTGCGAGCCACAACTACTGAGCCCGTGTGCCACAGCTACTGAAGCCCACATGCCTAGAGCCCGTGCTCTGCAACAAGAGAAGCCACTGCAATGAGAAGCCCACGCACCGCAACTGAGTAGCCCCTGCTCGCCGCAACTAGAGGAAGCCCATGCGCAGCAACGAAGACTCGACGCAGCCAAAAATAAAAATAAATTAATTAAAAAAAAGAAACTTCAGATTATAAAGAAAGATTGACTAAAATAAGCCCAAATAATCACAAAAAAAAAGTGGTGGGGCTATTGCTTCCACAGTTCTGATTATAAACTCATTATCAGCCGTATTAGGAAGTAAAGGCAATGGCAACCTAATTAGCCAAAATGAGAATTAGGCCAAAAAAAGATAAAAATAATGAAGTCGACTTTAAAAAGGATTTACATTCACTGCCGTTAAAGATGACCCTCACCTAAGTGTGTATTGTGCCTTGACATATTGGCTGCTGTAAGTACATGAGTATAAATTATAATTAAACAAACATATTGGGGTGCCTGCTGAAAAATATTTTTATGGTAGAATTGCATAGTAAAGAAATTTGGAGACCACTGAGCTGCACATAGACTTGGGTCTAGGCGTTGTAAGAACCTGCCCTAGATCCAATTAATGAACTCTGGCCTAATGCAAGAATGTGAAGTTCGTGATTATTGATGCTTTTATTGCATTTGTAAAGTGGAGTTGTTACTGTGTAGTATATTCACAGTGTATTTTAAAGGAGTAGACTTGAAAATTTGGAATATTTTATCTGCAAAATCATTTGATCTGGATATTGTCCCATACTTACTTGAATTAAAAAAGGTAATTATTATAGACCATACAAAATTATGTCCCTGCTAGGATGGGTTATGGCAACCTGCACCCTGGTGATGGTGAATTGCTTGCTGACATTAGGACCAACTGGATCACACACCCGTCCATCATTTAGAACCCAGTAAGCAATGCCGTTTTTGCACCACAGCCATTCTTGAAGTAATTTGTTTACCCCAGCCATCAGAACACAGTCAATAAAACGCAGGGATTGACAAAGTGACACTGTATAGGCAACACAGGAAAATTGGAAAAGTGAATTGTAGGTGGTGAGTGACTAACAATAAATAATCAGCTTATTCCCATTGCAGAAATGTCTGTGACCAGGAGAAAAATCTGACCAGTGGAAGATTTGAATCAGACAAAAGTGGGTCGTTTCATTCTGTATGACTATTTTTGAGAGTGAATATGTTCTGATTCCCTATGCAAGATGGCTCTTCACTATACCTGGTTTTGTTAACACCATGTCTGCTGACACTTGGGCTCTGCCCAGTTACCTGGCATCTGAAATTACTGTTGGCTCTCCATACCATGGGATCTGTGTCCACAGATCCAGAGGGCAGACTGTACTATGCCATTTTATATAAGGGACTTGAGCATCTGCAGATTTTGGTATCCACTGGGGTCCAAGAGCCAATCCTCTGCATATACGGAGGCACGACTGTATGTCATTAGTGATTTACTCTTCTGAGCTAAACCCAGATCTCTTCAGGTATCTTCTGTCAAAAAACAGGCAGCCCTGGCAAGAGCACAGGGAGTCAGATGTCCCTCAGTGTGTCTTGGTCTGTTAAATGGTTCCCCCTGTGGAGAGAGCTCGGGGAGAGTACTAGGGCCCTGAGCATCCTGGGAGGGGCTGCAGGGGCAGGTTGCGCGAGCGGGAGGAGAGTGAAGTTAGAGACGCACAGCACCAAAACCAGCTTTAATGGTTTCGTCTGTAACAAAGAAAGAACCTGATTTTAACCCTTTAGCTCAGGTTTAAAACTGACTGTATCAAACACTGAATTTACCATAATCCTCTGGACTTGGGTAGGAATCACATCTTTCAGAATTAATTCAGTGTAATACAACCTTCAAGGGGGTCCCAGTAAATACAGTCCACTTCCAGTTTTCAGTGAACTTGCATTGGCTTGTTTGTTGAAGGGCAATCCAGGCACAGTCAGATTCTGAGCAATCACACCATTTTCTTATCAACTATGGACAAACAAGAGACAGGGAGGGGAATTTCTAGGGAGAATAGAAAAATGCTCTTGAATGCACAAAATTGTTGTGATTAGGGGTTACCTATCCTCTTGCAGGATTCCATTTCTCCCTGTTATTGTGGATGATTGAGCGTGATATTGTGGCCGTCCTGATGGCATGTTTTGAAGATTTCATTTCTGACGTTCACCTCCCTGCGTGTTCAGCAAGCTGACCCGTCTGTTCGATAATGCACCGCCACATACAACTGACTGATTTAGTAGATTCAGTGAAAAAAATCAAAGTAGTTTGACAAAAATGTACTTTTTTGATAGAAGTTATTAGTCAGTTGCTAAATAAATGGATAGGTTATTTTTATCTTGATTTTTTATTTTTGTTTTTAGACATAAGTCTAGCTAACTAAAAAGACCAGGTATATAATTGACTTGGCTGGTTATTGCTGACAGATATGCGATATGACATCAACTGACTAAACTGACAGGAATTTGAATGAGTTCAGTCAAAATGTTTGAATTTGGGCTTCCCTGGTGGCGCAGTGGTTGAGAGTCCGCCTGCCGATGCAGGGGATACGGGTTCGTGCCCCGGTCTGGGAAGATCCCACATGCCGTGGAGCGGCTGGGCCCGTGAGCCATGGCCGTTGAGCCTGCTCGTCCGGAGCCTGTGCTCCACAATGGGAGAGGCCACAACAGTGAGAGGCCCACATACCGCAAAAAAAAAAAAAAAAAAAAAAAAAAATGTTTGAATTCATCAGCGGGGAGTGTCAACCAATTTTTGCTCTGGAGAAAGCACTCAAGTGTCTGCGTTTTAGAAGGTGGAAGTACAAGCTGTTTGGCTTCAAGAAACAAAAAGCTGAGAGGAGGATTCTTTGAAAGACCTCAGTGAGTTTTTTTGTGTCTTCTGATCTCTGTAAGGACGTGAGTTTCTCCAGGAAAGACCAGCTTATGTGCCCCATTACAATTACATGTTTTAAGTCTCTGGGCAGCAGCAGCAGAAGTCTCTGGGCAGTAGCAGCAGCAGAAGTGAACCTGAGGGTAGATGTTTTCTATGTTTCACCAGAGACTTCACACTAACTCTGTCCTTGGGGTGTCCTGGGGTGTCCAGAGCCGGACCATGGAAAAGCCTTGTCTACCAGTAAAATGAGTTTTCAGTTTTTGTGATCCGTGCTCCTCAGTCTGCCTCAAATGACTTTTTCCACCCTCCTACTTCCTTCATCAGAGTGTCTAACGCCCTCATACTGTCCCTCTCTAGGATAAATAGCCTCTAGTACCCCCCAGGAAGGAGGGGCAAATCTCTCTGCTCACTAACGCTCTCCGAGAGAGATTACATTCCCATCGGAGACTGGCACTTCAGTACGTACTGTGTACCAGGTCTGTGCTGAGCACTTTACACATGCTACCTCAGTTCTTGTTCCCAACAACCCCTGACCATCATATGGCTCATCTACAGCTTTTGGGTAGTTCATGAATTAACCTTCTCGGCTGCAGTTTAGAATTGAAGTTCTGGCAAATTTCTGGATGCATTTGGCTTGATCTGGGCAGTGAACTGGCACTCCTGGAACAGGCCCTGAATCCCAGAATGATGGAGACCCTTGGGTATCATGTATGGCCATGTACACCCTCACCGAGAGTGAGTTATTGCAGTGGCCTATGCCAAAGGCTCTGACTGTTCAGATCTCTCAGACAGTGCTGCCAAAGTAGTAGCCTCTTTGATGAGACCAAAGGAAATGCTCCTGACCTTGTCTGAGAAAGCCCATGTCACTCTAGTTCAGCAGAAAAGACTCAGAGGTTGAGGGTCACCAAGGCTATGTCTTATCATACTGAGACAGGCTGGGACCTGGGAACATTTGCTGCAGTGTTGGTGCCTGGACTCACCTCTCCTTGAGCAACAAAACATAAAGAAACTATATGGGACTAAAAATAACTTTGTGCATATGCAGTTGGGGTGAATTCTGGACCATAAGATACAAAAAAACCAAAGGAAAAAAAACCCAACTGCCACTTCTGAAGAGCCAGGAGCAAAAACTGGGTGTCAGGAGCAAAAGCAGGGTACTGTGCATGCCCCCTGCACTCAACACCACAAAGGGGTGGGCAAAACACCTAAGCCACCCCTCTGGACCGACCTCTGGACACACCCCTACCCTTACCCCATACAAGGAACAAGCTTGGCACCCCTTGGGGAACGAGAGAGCAAGGGAAACTCTTACTTGTTCTCACTCCCCTCTGCTGCAGCAGGGGCCCCAATAAAGCCTTGCCTGAATTTCTTGTCTGGCCTCTAGTCAATTTCTATTGATTGGGGAAGGCCAAGAACCCTGGTTGGTATCAATACTACAGATTTGGTGTTCCTCAAGTCAGTGCTTGCTAATGGGTCAGTCTGATCAATGCATTTGAGGAAAAACATCATGCAGACTTTTCCTCCAAAGACATTCATTCAGCAAACATCTGTTCTGTGGTACAGATGTCAGCTGGGCTGGGGGCATCCTTCTGGATCACTAATGGAGAGAGCTACCCCATTGGACTAAATAGATAGAGAAAAAACCCCACTGGAATTAGACGATGAAATCAAAGCATTTGTACCCAGACTCAGAAAATATTACAGCCCTAAGTGGCCTGAGTGGTGAATTGGCCTAACCTTGTGAGTTTCTCACTGAGGGGCTACAGAGCAGTTATATTTACAAAGCGTGTATGCTCTCCTCTCTGGACATTCAAGGTTGGGGTCAGTTGCCTGGTGAAGGGTGGGGAAAAGCCTGGGAAAGGAGGAGATTGTTCTGGTCAGGTTCTCCCACTTCTATACTTTAGGTGACACTGGTGCTTCTATATAAATGGACCTTTAGGACTCCATGTTTTATCCACAGCGCCCCCATGTGGCAGGTTGGGCTAATAGAGGCCCATTGTCACACAGCCAGTGGGTAGCTGACTGAATAAGACAGTGCAGATTGGGGCGTGCACTCTCTTTTGCCTGTTCTGCAAGATCATGTAGCATTGTACTGCACAGGGGCAGCCAGATTTGATGGAAAAAGGGACAACATAGGGAAGTGGTGAAGAATGAGGCTCTGGGGCCAGATAACTGAGTTTGAATCTCAGTGCCCCCACGCCCGCCAAAGTATCATGACTTTGGGCAGATTAAAGGGCCTGAGTTCTCCCTTGGGCAAAATGAAGACAGTGGTATTATCTGCCCAGAGTTGGCTTCATGGGCACACAACCAATGCAGTTGTATATGGTTTTGAGCTTAAGAGGGTCTGGGCTTGGGGTTTGATTCTCTATAATTGCCATCTTGAAATTCTTTATAACTCAAATACCTTCAATTATTCAAAATCTTAAATTTGTATTGAGTGCAGTCTGATAGGACAATGGGTCACGAGTGGGGTAGGCTTGGATCCTCAGCTCACACTCAGTCCTGCCTCCTGCTGCCTCCCCTGATCTCTCCCGCCTGCTCCCCTGTCTCTAGGTGCCCAGGGCCCTGCCTAGCCTCTCCCTCTTTGCCCTGAGTCTGGGGACGGCTGCTGCCCTCTGTGCACAAGTGCGTTCAGGCACATGGGCACAGGTGCAGGGTGGTGCACCCTGAGGAATCTTGGCCATTCCTGGTACCAAGTGAATCCAGGCACAGAGGTTGCCATTCCTTGTTGGGGGGTGGGGTCACCGTTCACAAAGGGCTGGGGTGGAAGCCTTACAGGGGGAGAAACCTGGTTCAACTCCTCCACGCTGGACCAGGTGTGTCTGTCTTAGGGCTGGGGGACGGGAACCTGGCAGCCAGTGGGCCTTCTGTCTTTGCACTGAGATGCAGGGTGGGGCTCCTGGTATCTGGGATGGTCTGCACTCACCTGGCCAGTGAAACATTAAGTAGCAGATGAAAACACCATGACAGGCCAAGGTGAGAGAAGCAGAGGGAGCAAGAGAGTGAGAGAGCGAGAAAATTACCCAAGGAAGAATTAAAAAAATTTATATTTCAGTACCTTTAACCGTAGATTTCTCCTGCTTTTTGAACGAGGGCCCCATATTTTCATTTTGCACGAAGCCCCACAGGCTCTGTATCTGGCCCTGAATCTGCCTCAGGGCTGTGGTGAGGGTTAGATGAGCAACCTCCTGAAAGGGCTGGGGACAGGGCCCAGCGGAGGCGTGCTCAGCGCACTCTTGTCCATTTCCAGCTGGGGGTGCGGACCAGCTCAGGTTCTGCTCCTCTGCAGCAGGAGGGCTGCAGTCATGCTCCCTGGGGGGCGTCCCTCCACCCATCAAGCTCACAATGAAAGAGAATTGTCTGCTCTCTTCCTAACTCCAGACACACTTCTTTAAATCCGGCCAGGTATTGACAGGTAACTAAGTTTGCAACAGGCAGTGCACGTCGGGACCAGGGCTGTGGCAGGCATCTCACTGAACTCAGTTGGAAGGAGAGCAAGGGGCTCATCATGTGGTCACATCCACTGCGATTCAGCTCATTTCCAGCATGATAATGAATTCAAGAATGAGCTTCTGAAATGAACTCTTGATCAGGAGGGAGGTGATAATTGCGCTGGTTATTAACGATTACTCCTGGATAGGGGTTAGGGGTGTGAGCAATAGAATTAAATGAATTTCCTTTGAAAGTTCTGCTGCGCAAAGTAAGAGATACAAATACTACATTATGTGTTTAAAATACCTCCAGGGTTTCGTTTATAGACTTGTTTATATTTATATATTTATTTGGATGTTTATGGCTTTCTCTCTGTCATTTTCATGTTGGTATCTCCACACTCATTATGGTTTTATGGCTGCTTTTTGGAAATCAGTGGCTGCACACACCAGCACATGATTTGATGAGAGAAGGAGATCCAGAAAAGGAAATCAAGTTTAATACTGTAGTTGTGGGGAAGAGCCTTCCTTTGGGATCAGAAAGTTAAAAATAAAGCTCGAGGTCTGCACGATTTAGGTAGAATCTTGGAAGGTTACTGCTTAGTAGGCAGCTGAGAGATGGTCAAGTTCCACCCCTCCTAGGAAAGTTGGGGAGGCAGAGGCCTTGAGAGGTGGAGGGACTGATCAGAGCTCTTAACAGCTTATTGCTCAGAAGTCAGGCTGAGGGCCTTGCTCTCCTGATGTCCAGTGCTCTTCCAGACCCCCCCTCCTACCTGCCCTGTACACAGGGCAACTTCCCCATTGCGCACAGCAGGCATAGCCCACAGTACTTTTAAGGGTCCACAAAAATGCTTTAATTTCTTTTAAAATCATAAGAAAAAAATGTACATAATCCAGCCTGCATTATATTTATCTCATTACCAATGTAGTCATAAATATAATTTTTAATATTTTTTTTATGGAAGAAGGGACCTATGAAAGCCAAGTGCCTAGGGCCCCCATAAGTCATAACGTGGCCCTGCTGATACAGACCAACCAAGATAGCCGTGGGAGAAATTTGGGGGTGGGGGGACCCAGTCTCCTGAATCAGCCCCACCCCATGGTGATGAGGTTCTGCCCCCTGCCCATACCACTCTTTATAAGTAAACTCTTTTGTCTCAAATGTCTTTTGGTCTATCTCTCTGCAGAAAGATCATTTCAAACTGGGAAGAGGGGCTCTGAGTAACATGTCATGATGGGTAAAGAGCGAGAGAGATAAGCTGCATATGAGCAAATACACAGTGAGCAGCAAACCCCTGCTAACTCAGTTCTGGTCAGAAGGCCCTTGAGGGTCTCCAGGGTATGTATCAGTCACAGCTGCTATGTCAAAGCATGGGTGCCCATTTATAGAAAGTTCCATGTAGTAAAATGTAAGATGTGTTTCATACCTCTGGCTGGGTGTGTGTTGATTGCCCTGCACCTCCTCAAACCTGATCAGTTTTCTAGGCTCCCCCATCTCAGTAAGAGCAACTGTCACTCACGGCAGTAGACTGAATCTTTGAGTTGCCCCCAAATTCATGTGTGGAAACCTAACCCCCAATGTGATGGAATTGGGAGATGGGGACTGTGGGAGGTGATTAGGCCATGAGGGTGAAGCCCTCATGGATGGGATTAGAGCCCTTATAAGAGAGGCCCCAGAGGGTTCCCTAGTCCCTTCCTCCATCTGAGGACACAGTGCAAAGACTATCTAGGAACCAGGAAGCCAGCTCTCACCAGACCCTGAATCTGCTGGCCCCTTCACCTTTGACTTCTAACCCCCAAAACTGTGAGAAATAGATGTTTGTTGTTTACAGACCACCCAGTCTATGCAATTTTGTTATATGGCCTGAACAGACTAAGGTGCCCAGAGAGGCTCAAGCCCTTTTTTCTCTCATATTCCACACCCAGGTGCACCAGCTATTCCTATTAGCTTCTCCTATAAATCACATGTGGAATCAGCTTTTGTCATCAGCTCATTGCTAGGTGGCCGAGCCTAAGGCACCATCATGTATCTCCGGTGTTATGTGAGCAGCCTCTGTACCAGGACCAGTCTCTCCACTTTCTCCTTCAGTCCAGCTTGAGTGGCCTGAGTGGTCCTTTGAGTATGTAGCTGGGATCCTGCTCAGGAGACCTTGGTGACTGCCCAGCTCACTCAGACACAGGTCAGAGTCCTTCTGCTGCCCACTGCGTCTCCAGGACCTGGACTCTGGCTACTTTTTTGATGTCACCTCCTTCCTGCCACCTCCTCCCCTGCCTCAAACATGTGGAACCTGCTCCTACTCCAGGACCTTTGCACGTGCCATTCCCTCTGCTTAGAATACCCTCCCGGGTTAGTCATGGCTCCTCAGAAATGCATCCTCCAGCTCCCTCTCTGCTATCGCAGCCCCAGCTGGACTTTCCCCCACACACTCACTATCACCTGCTGCTCTAACATCCCCCATTTGTTTACTGTTTGTCCCTCCCATCGGGATAAAGCACCTCCCCCCCTCCCCGCCCAGGGAGGGACCATGTCTTACTTGTTGTATCTCTAGGCTTACAAGAAATCACATTTCAAATAATATCTGTTGAATGAATGGAAAAAAGATTGGGACTGTAAAGTAGTTTATTCTGAAAATGCCTGAACATCTGCCTGTATGGTCAGATTTTCTATTTCCGTCCCAGATTTGGAACCGCAAATCTTGCTGATTCTTCCTTGTCTCGTGGGGGCCCCTGCCTAGTTCCATCCCTCACCCTTTTCAAATGTTGGGTAGCTGGTCTCCCTGCCCCAACCACATGTTGCCAATGGAGAGTATTTCTAAAATATAGCTAGAGCCCGTGCCTCCCCTGCGAGAATCCTGCTGAGGCTCCTGGCAGCCTTCGAGGGAACAGCACACCCCTCAGACCAGCGTCCAGCCTCCATGCCCGCCCCGCCCACCTCGCCCTCTGGGCAACAGCCATTCTGTGCTTTTTCAGTTCCTGAAGCTGGCCTCACGGTTTCAGGTTGTAACTTTTTACACCATAAATTATCATGACACTATTATTGCTCAAAACAGTTCTCAAATTGACAGGCAAAGGAGAGGGAGAAGAAAAATATCATTTCCCCACCCCAATAAATTTCAGATGGAGCTATGGGAAGAGAAGGAAAGTGAGGAACACTGCTGGAAGAGCTGGCGATGAAACAGGGGCACTGGGGTAATTTTACTGGCAAACATCTTGTTCATTAATTCAGCCAACATTGATGAAACACGCATTGTGAGCCAGGTGGACGCCGGGACCTGCGCTGGGTGAGGGGTGGGGGCAGAGGTGCGATGCTCATTGGTTTGTGGAGGGGCAGGCGGCAGACAGATAGTTATGCCACAGGGTGATGAGTGCTGGCAGAGGGAAGCAGGGGTGCTGAGGGAGCCCAGAAGAGGGGCTTCCCACACCAGGGAAAGTTGTGCTCTGAGCCAGTCGTCAATGGGGAGGAAGAAGTGGTGAGGCAAAGACCTGGGCTACTGTCAGAGGAGAGCATGGCCCTCGTCAGGGTTGAGGATGGAGTGTGATTGTCCAGGAACCATGAAAGCACAGGACGGTTGAAGCAAAGAGTGGGCAGGGGAGGAGTGCAGGTTCACCAGGAGCTGCAGGGGTTCTAGCACAGAACGGGTTGGCCCTGTGCATAGCTTAGAAATACTCTGGGTGACATGGACTTGGAGGCATGGAGAGCAACCAGGAGGCTGTTCAGGAACTCACTTGAGAAGTGATGTAAGTAAGAAGTGATAAGTAAGGAGGTATGCAGGCAACCACCTTGGAGACCTGTTTGAGGTTTGGATGGGATTGGTTGGCAGACAGCTCAAAGGCCATTCTCAGGGGACCAGAACACTAGGAGCTGCTTGAGGAGGGGAGGCTTCAGGAGGTAGTCGAGGGTCTGACAGTAGAGGAGGTGGGCTGACTGGTGAGGAGGGCAGGCAGCTGAGAGTCCCCTATGGATTTTAGACTCGCCAAGCCAGCCCCCACAATCCCATAAGCCATAAGCCAGTTCCTTAAATAATTTGTCTATCTGTCTATCTATCTATCTATCTATCTATCTATCTATCTGTGTGTCTATCTATCTATCTATCTATCTGTCTGTGTGTCTGTCTATCTATCTATCTGTCCATCTATTTATCTGTCTATCTGTCTGTGTCTATCTGTCTATCTGCTATTTATCTATCTATCTGTTTGTGTCTGTCTATCTATTTATCTATCTATCATCTATCTATCTATCTATATGTCTGTGTGTCTATCTGTCTATCTGTCCATCTATTTATCTGTCTGTCTATCTATCTGTCTGTGTCTGTCTATCTATCTATCTAATCTCCTACTGGTTCTGTTCTTCTGGTTGACCCTGACTAATACAACAGCTATGAGGGAACAAAACCCACACCTCACCTGAGGAAGGCCTCTTGGTTCCCTGAAGCCATGTCACTCACCAGGCCAGGGTGCCTCTTCCCCTGCCTCCTTTATCAGGAGCCTCTTGGAGGAGCCAGTAGCAAAGATGAGTCCGTTTGGGGAAGGGAGGCACGTACCTACCCACCTTGTGTGTGTGTGCCAAAGTACACATCCCTGCAATGGCAGGACTGATTCTTGGCTCTCAGAGACCCAAATAAACCTAGCCCAATGCACCTCACTTTAGAAGTACCCCCTTTCTCTTGTCAACTCCTGGGCAATTCCCTGTGGATTTATCACATTACAGGAGAATCCCCATCCTTGCTGTCTTTCCATCTCTTTTAATATTTTAATAATATCTCCCTGCTCCCCAATAAGGGTTTGAAATATATCCACCAAGTTTCTAACAAAGATCCTGCTCTATCTGCATATGCCTCAATTAACCAAACTCAGTCTCAGGAGTCCTGGGGGCGAGATCAGTTTTGTTCCAGATAGCGGTGCCAATTTCCACTGCTTCCAATAGTATTTCAAACTCACTGAGAGCGCTTGGCAAGCCAAACATTTCCACATGGTTTACCCACATTAATTAATTTAGCCTCATGCTGCCATGGAGAGACGGGAGAGGGCAACTGGGTGCATAGGTGGAGTTTAAAGGAGGGCTGGCAGGGAGAGGGTCCTTGTGAGCTGGGGGAGGCCTCCTTCCCCCCCATGCCTCTCCCCCCACCCCCACCCCACCCCCCCATCCATGATGATGGGTGGATTTCTTTTTCTTGGATGTAATCTACACGGCTCAACAGGAGGGCCTCCATGAAGCATGAGCAGCATGGGCTCCACGATCCCATTTCTGCACTGTCTTCATGATTGTTGGGGTGGCAAAAACCTCCTTAATGCATCTGCTAGGGGCAGCAGGCTCAGTCTGATGCTGGCTCCCAAGGACTGAGTCAGGCAGCTTGAACAAGGACACTGCCTGCAATGCTGCAGAGTGTGTGGGAGGGAGAGAGGAGGGCTGGGAGGGAGAGGCGAGGCTGGAGGCTGCCACTAACTGATTGGAGGAGGCCATGGGTTGTTCAGACTCTGCTTTCCCTTCACCCCAGGCCCTGGCTCCCTTGAGTCTCGTATCTAATGCCCAGTATTCTGTGATATGTCTTATACTTCAATCCTTCATCGCTATAGCAAGACCCCTAATACTCTGCATCCTTGAGTCGTCTAGCCTGGTATCCTGTGCTGGAATCTATACCGTGGTGCTTCTCAAATCTGTAGTTTAGTAGCAAATAATCTGTGCCATTCGTATTCATGAACGCTTCCCTCTGCCCCCAGTGCCCTGACTGTTGTAAGCCCTGCAGCCATGCAGTCTATCCTACCAGTGTCCTCTGCTCTGGTGTTCGAGGTCCTCATTTAAATAACATTTTTAAAAAGTAAACAGCACTGAACACTTCAGTGAGGAGCTCCCTCAGGTACATTTTTTGCCTTCTCCACTGGTCAGTCATAGTTTCAAACATTTTTTATTGAAGGAGCTTAAGGGCAATAGTCTGGCTGGGAGGGTGAGGTGTTAATACCTTCCAGTTGCATGTGAAGAGCAAGCCCAGAGTTTTTCCTTAGCTGGAATCCTAGAGATAAATAAAAATAGCAAACTTTTCTAAAAATCCTTTTACCTAAGATTGAGGAAATGCCTAGTCATTGTATCTAAGAACATTAGTCTTAGGGTTTTATTGTTATTAATAGGATTATTATTTGGAATGGCTGGGGGGTGGTGTCAGAGATGATGGGAAGGCTAAACGCTACCCCTGGCATGGTGCCCACCGGTTCTTCTGTATCCACACTGTTTCGTAAGTCACCACTGCCCGCATGTGGCCACTAAGCACTTGAAATACGGCTAGTCCAAACTGAGATGTGCCGTAAATGTAAAATACACACCAAATTTCAAAGACTTAGTACAAAAGAAGAATGTGATAATTTTCATTAATAGGTTTTAATGTCAATTACATGTTGAGATGATACTAGTTTAGATATATTAGGCTCAATTAAATATATTATTAAAATTAATTAAAACTAACTTTTAAAAAATGTAATATACTTAAAATTTTTAAACCGTTTTTAGTAAAAACTTTTAAATTATGTATGCAACACACATCAATGGCTCATGTTATGTTTCTATTAGACAGTGCTGGTTTCGAACCCTGGATCGTTGGTTGTTTGATGATGCTGGTTCCAGGGGTACCCTTGGACTCTGTCAGTTTGAAGAAAAGATCTGGGGAGTGTCTGATTTATTATCAACAGCCATGTGAAGGAAAGAATAGCTTCACCTTATTGCCTACCTACTCTGCACCTAGTCTTATAAGGAATGACACTCACAGTGACGTTAGACATCACAGAGCTTGAGATCTGGGGGAGCGAGGATCCAAGCCCAGCTCTGGTGGACCAGACGTCCACTGGGCCCCCTGCCCCTCACTAGGCTCCTTGTCAGAGACAGCCAGATGTAGGAGGCCAGGGGTCAAGTGCTGCCCCTTCCTGATCTAAGATGCCTGTTTCTCTTGGCTGAGTGAAGCCTTCAGAACTGGTAGGCACAATACGGTTGGTGTGTTTGGGCTGTGAAGCAGAGCCCTGGGGACTAGACTCCACCTTCCAGTCTCTGGCAGCAGGCTTGGCTGTGGCAATCAACCTCCTGCATCTGCTTCCCAAAATGTGGATGGGGATGGGATGCCCAGGTTCATGGGAGAGCTGTGTTTATGGTACTCAGCCTCCAGATGGAAAGGAACCTGGTTCCATCTGATATCCTGATGTGTGGCACTGACAACAAGACATCAGAATATTTAGACATGCAGATAATTGGCTGAATTTTTATTTACTGTACGGGCATTTAGAGACTCATAGATTGGGATAGGAAGGAGAGAAGAGATTGAAAGATTCTCTAGTGTGATCCTCTCATTTTACATGTCAAATAATGGAACCAGAAAGGTTAAACTTCTGCCCAAACTCGCCATCAAGAAGGTGGAAGCTGCCACACTGGGCCAGTGTCTCTTGGCCAGCAGCCTTCCCTTCAAGATGTGGGAGAGGTGTTGGTGCTGACTGTTCCTGACCTCAGTGATTACAGCACACTCATCACCGCCCCTGCCAGGGATGTAGAGATACTGGACTCTGTTTCTGTGGTGCCTGGCTGTTGCCAGCTCCTGCAAAGGTTTCAGTCAAAGGGCTTCTCATGGCCCCAAAGACTCTGCACCATCCCCAGTGTCTGAGACTTGAAGCTTGGGAATCTGTTGGCTCTACTGACGGGTGGCAGGAGGGCTAGTTTGGGTCACAGCCGTGAGGTTAGTGACATGGCTTTGGCCCTGCCAGCTGCCTCCTGTGCATGTGCCTTCGTGGGGAAGTCTCTGTTGGTGGAGGGAAGCAACCAGGTGAATAGCCTGCAGCCTTGCTGCTCAAAGCGCCTCCGTGGCCCAGCAGAAGCACCTGTGAGCCTGTTAGAAATGTGGACTCTCAGCTCCTCCACAAACCTGCTGAATGATAACCTGCATTTCAGCAG
>NW_006792448.1:5628974-5630091 GCF_000442215.2 Lipotes vexillifer
TTTGCGAAGCCTTGATTTAGGGTATTAGTGACTTAATTCATTGTTGCATTCAGGGTTATTTACGGACTTAATTCATTGCTGCATTCGGGGGTACTTACACAACAAAAGGGTAAGGAGAGAGTGTGAAGTGTTTATTTCAAAAAGTGTACCTCCAATGGGGTGAGAAGGGGAGAGTTAAGACCTGTGTCTGACATTGGTAATTAGGTCTGTGTTTGGGCTTCGGTGGGGGTGGCGGGGGTGGGGGGAGGTGGGGTGGGGAGGGTGGTGGGTAGTTTCAGAGCTTAGGCTCTGGAGCCTGATTGCTGAGGTTCAAATATTGACTCAGTGACTATGTCAGCTATGTGATCTTAGTCTCTTTTGAGACCTTGGGCAATTTGCCTCAGTTTTCTCATATGCAAAATGGGGATAATGGTATCACGACATCATCTCGTTGTTGTTAGGATGAAATGATTTAACTCTTGCCAAGCCCTTAGAACAGCGCTTTAGCACACTGCACATGCTTAATTAAAGTCAGTTTTTATTCTGATCATTTCCATGCATGAAGCCACCCCTGACAACTGGGTCAGAGATGTTGCTGCCTGCAGAGTGTGACATTCCTATTTTAGGGACCACCGCTTGAATGACAAGTGAGTCATGATGCTTTGTGCACCCTTCCATTCCAGGGGTCTGGACTTTGGGTCCCTAGGATGCCAAGGCCTGGGGAAGGAGGGCCCCACTTGGCTTCCTGCAAGGCGAACTCTGAACACACAAGTGAGCTCCTGCCATTGCCATGTCCTGGGGTAGTTTCCAGAAAACAAAACCAATTCATCTCCAGGGAGTCCTCACCCTGTTTTGTTTGAAAATAAACATGTAACAGTTTATGATGTGAATTATAGTTCAATAGGAAATGAAGTAAGAGCATTCAACTCCTTCAGGATGGGTCATTTCATAGGTGGGGGGAGTCTGGGCCTGTGAGTTCCTGCAAAAAACAATGTCAGCAGCTCTGATCTGAGACAGAGAGAGCTGGTGCCCAAGGTGACAGTCTCTGCCTTGTCTGTGCAGGGAGGTGGCATGCTTTGGTGGATTCAGGAGCCCTTGGTTTTCAGTTTGCTGAACCTCGGGTGAATCATTCTCTTTC
>NW_006792448.1:5630109-5714304 GCF_000442215.2 Lipotes vexillifer
CTCAGGTATAAAGGGGATGCAACCTAAATATCCCCCGGTTTAGCTGGAGTCTTGGTCAGCATCTTGACAGGGAGAGGAATGGTGGTGACCACCCCCTTTCTGAGAGGAGTCAAACCTTGAGGAAGCCTGGTGCTGCTGGCGTCTGGAGGAGCTCCCATACCTCCCCACGCCCACCCAAATGTGCAGCCTCTTAGGAATTCCCGGCACCTCTCTGCACTTTCCTCCATAGAGCCTCCTGTTCCCACCCTGCCCCAGCCTTACCACTTCCCCCTTCTTCTGCAAGTTAACCAAATTCTCTCTTCGTGGACAGTTCAATGGAAAGTTAGTCTGAAATGACAGTATATCATATTTCATGAATTTAATAGGGTTTTCATGATTTTACAAAGTACCTCCACCAGACACTCGCAGCTGGAGGCGGCTCAGCGGGAGACTGAAGCCCTGCATCTGGGTTTTTCAACTCTTGCCAAAATCCATTGAATTTGATCCGGAATGACTATGAATCTTTGGAATGTACAGTCCCTTTTCTCTTGCCTTATCCAAATAAAAAAGGGGAGGGGGGAGGGTGGTGCGGGGAAATGTCCTAAGAGAATTCCATATGGAAACACTAAACGTGCATTATAAAGGATTTCCTATAAACAAAATCACAGTCAGAGATGTTGGACCCTCCCCATGTTGAAAACAAAGGGCGCTTGTGTATGTGTTTTTGTGCACTTTCTAACATACACACGTATTCATGGGGGTACCCTGGACGTCCCCCTTTCTCCCTAGCTTTCTTCTTTTCCATCTCCCCGGCCCCCAAACTAGCTCCAAACTCCTAACAAGAACAAACTTTAATCGTTCTGCGCATTAAATCCCCTACAAATAAATATCCAGGGCAACTTCAAACGCGCTTAATTGGAAGCACATGGGAAGAACTCCCCAGTCCTGGCCGAGGCTGCGGGGTTGTAATTTAATGTTATGATCTGCCAGAAATATGCGCCATAATGAGTGGAGTTTGGATTTCCTTTCTGTGTATCAGAAAACTGCAGGCTTGAGTTTTTTCACATTCTTTTTTCTCTTTTCCTCTGCTTTTGTTCGGTCATCAGACTTCACATTTAACATCCCCCCCAATCAACCCCAAATGAAAAAAGACAACCACAATCCAAACAAGCCTTCCTCTCCTGTAACCTCTCCCCGCAACTCCTTTGCTTCAAACTGTGCATGACTGTCCTGTCTTTCCCTCTGCTGTAAAAGAATTATGGCTTAGGGTTTATGGGATTTAAAAAAATGTGTTCAATCACCAGGATGAGAGAAATGAGGCTAAACCACCTCTGGACCCTCTAATGGTTTTATCATTGAATTATAGCTGGAATGGGCTGGCGGGAACTTAGAGAGGTCGTGAAGTCCATCCCCCTGCCTCCACACTGCTTTATCTACAGCACTGAGGTCCATGGGTAGCCACCTCTCCTCAGAGATCACCCAGAGAGGAATTTGTGTAACACTCTCTGGCAACTGAACCCCATCTCTAAGCTTACAGTATAGGAAGTCTTTCACAGGCCCTATGGAAGTCACATGATCTAAGGCAATCTCTCTTCATCACATCCTTAGGAAGTGAAAGACTTTTAGATGTCATCCTTTGGTACGACTTCACTGGGGAGAATGCCTCCAGCCAAGCGGGTAGGAGCAACTCCTTCTGGTTTCAAAGGGAGGAAACCCAATGCCTAGTTCCTTTTGCATAGAACTGCTGAATATCAGGCTTAGAAGGAACCTCAGGCGCCATCCAGTCCAGCTGCGCCTGAAGAGCTGGGGTCCTCTTGACAGTGTCCAGGACTTCCAGCAATCGAAAGCCCACCAACTCCTCAGCCAGTTTCTTCTACTTTCTGAGAGCTCTAATGATCAGACAGCTGTCTCTCCTATTGAGCCCAGATCCAAATTCTCATTCTTTTCTTTTGCTGGCCTTCATTTTGTTCTCTGAAGCTACATAGAATTCAATCCCTCTGAATGACAGTCATATTCATAACACACATTATCATATTCATATTATATTATTATCATATTCATATTGTATCATTGTATCCACATCATATTATTATCATATTCATCCCAACCTTTCCTTTCCAAGGATTAAGAAAGGACCAGCCCAGCTTTTTCAGTCACTCCTCCCCCCCTACCCCAATCAATATATGGTCTAGACCTCTCAGCACAATCTTGGTCTTTGCTTGTTTTACCGACAAAATAGGCGTAGTTCTGCCGTTTGTTCCCACTGCCTAGAATGACTGAGGACTGCCCTGACATGGAGGTTTGTTCTGCTGCATTTTTCGTCAGCACCAACACAGCTGGCTGGTGAGAGTGGGGCGGCCTCCCCTCCTTCTTCACCATCTCCACCTGCCTTTCCGAGCTGTGTGGCTCTGGACCAGCCACTTTACCTCTCTGGGGGCTGGCTTCTTCCTCTGGGAAATCAGAGAGCTGCATTAAATGACTTCCAAAGTTCCTTCTAGTTTAACAAGGTCGCAAGGGCAGGTGTTGATGCCAGCTGGAGCCAAGGCCCTGGAAGCTTTTGTATCTCTGATCCTACCGCCTTCTGCTTATCTATCAACTGGTGCCGACAGTGCACTAGAGCAAGAAGAAGATGTGGCTCTTGCCCGCTGGGAACCTACCTTCTGGTTCACGAGACAAGAGGTCCAACGAGGACAGAATCAGAGGACAGGGCAGGACGTCTTATAACCATGTACCCCAAAGGGTATCCTGGAAGGGGATTCTCATTCCCAATGTTGCCACACTGGTGAAAGCAACTGGTTGTGCGGTGGTGTGTTCCAAGCCAAGTGTTATCAGTAACAGTTAAGGGACTGTGTTTGTGAGTGTGTAATTAAAAAAATAAAGCAGAATAAGAATATTTCTCTATAACATTATTCTCAGTCGTGCACATTCTATTATAGGTTCTTAAAGTGGTAGATAAAGGGGCAAAGTTATAGCTGGCATTTAATCACCACTGCTTCCCCAAAGCGGAACCCTTCCCCACCAATCCCTGCCTGGGGTCGCCCACCTCTCACCTGGGAGTGTGTGGTCTGTGGGAGCCCCATTCATTTTACAGGGGGAGGGAGCCAGTGCCTGCCAACCACTGACACATGACTGAAGGATGGAGGGAAGAGACCTGTGGGTTCTGAAGGAAGAGCAAGTCCTCAAAGGTGCACGAGCTTGCAATAGGCTGGGGTGGGCACGGGGAGTGCAGCCGGTCAGGGCCCTGTCCGAGCCTCCACCGAGCATCGTCTGGACTATGGCGATGGCCTGCCCTTCTGCCTCCACTCTTGTTCCCTTACAGAATATTCTCCATGCGGCAGCTAGAAGAAACATTGGATCTTGCTGCTTCTCTGCTCTGGATCCTTCAATCACTTTCCAATGCACTGGGAACAAAGCCCTAATCCAAGCTAAGGCCTCCAAGGTTTATGAGAATTAGCTTCCAGCTATCTTTCCTGCCTAACTTCTCGCCCCCTCTCCTTTTGTGCTCCGCTCCTTAGCCATTTAGCATTCTCCACGCTCCCTGCAGTAGCCAGGCACACTCCTGCCTCAGGGCCTTTGCATGCTTTGTTTCCAGATATGTGACACACTCCCTTGTTTCACTGAGGTCTTCACAAGGCAGTCTTCCCTGGTCATTGCATCTAGCGCAGCACTCCCTGCCATTCTGTACCTAAATCATGCCACTTTTTTCACAGTATTTATCATTGCCTAATAGCGTATTATATATTTATCAGCATATTTGTTTATTGTCTGTCTCTGTCACAGGAGGGAAGAGAACTTTGTCTTGTCTGTCTCAACGGTCACCTAGACGGACCCTTTCATTCTAGTGCTAAGGAAAAGGTCCAGAGAGGTAAAACGACTAGTCCATAGCCTGTTTCTGACAGATCTAAGAAAAGAGCCCAGGCTTTCCAGTTTCTAGCCTGTGCATCTCTTACTAAGGCCTGCTGATTTTGATCTCAATATTCCAGCATGTAACATTTTCTAGACCATTTTTCACAAACATCATTTTGTCCTATATGCAGAAACCTGCTGCCAGATTCTCAGTGTCAGATTATAGGAGCATAAACCGAGCTTCAGAGATGAAGGGATTTCTGAAAGTCACACAGCGCTGGAGCCCGAACCCTTGACTTGCAAACGCCCGCCAGGCCACCACTTCAGAGTCGCAGAATCCGCCTTTCAAAGATGAAGGCCTGGCATCTCCCTGCGGGCTCCTCGCGGTAACTCGCCTCCTTGGTTAATCGACAGGTGCGTTTCTGAGTGCTTCCATTGACATCTAGCTTCTGAGAAATCCAGTCCCCTTCCCCAGGCTCCAGCACTCTCCAGCAGTGGCGTGAGGGAGGAGCAGCCCTAGGGGGAGGGCCATTTCTGATGATAAATTGGCCCGCGGAGGGGAGGGTGCAGCTGGGTTCATTAGCTGCCTTCAGTCTTGAATATTGAAAGCTGGAAGGAATGTGTGGCAATTAGTAAGCGCTCAGGGTCCCGAGGGTTCAGGCGTGTGGGTGAGAGGAGGCCTGAGGTCCTGTTAAGGTGCAGAAGATCTGGCCTCTCTGAAATTAATCCAACCCACGGGACGAGCACTCTTTCTGCCTGAGTTGTAAAAAGACAAGGCCATTTTAAAAACCATCACCATTGACAAAATCCTAAAATGGCAGGATGTCCCTGTCACTCTGTGTTGCTCTGACAATGATTTGAGACGAGTGCTGTCAGTACCGGTGGTCGCCAGCCACATGTACAGTTTGGGGTTGGGGGTGGGGTGTCCTGAAGTATAAAATACACACTGGCATTTCACAGACTTATTATGAAATCAAGAAGGTAAAATATCTTAATAATGATCTTTTATAAGGATTGGATGTTGAAGTAATATTTTGGATATATTGAGTTAATATATTAAGATTAATTTTGGCTATTTCTTTTAACAATTTTAATGGGAGTACTAAAAAATTTAAAATTACATATGTGGCTTATATTCAGCAGTCACCGGAACTGGCTCATGCCAGCTTGTGAGAGCCAGTTGTGTGCCCTTTCTTCCCAACTCTGTTATTTAGTGAGGTCAGGTTAGTGGCTTGGAATCAGTAATGGTGGGATTTTTAACACCATGGAAATTGGCAAGTGCTAGAAATTAGGGATTTTTTTTTTTTTTTTAAGAGCTCGTTTATCAACACACCACTCCTCACATTATATTTCACTGTTAGTTCTATTCTAGGTGTTTTGTTTCCTACGATTTCCTTTCTGGGTGTGCAGGTTGAATGTGGGAGTTTTGTGTTTTCCTCTGTCTTTTTTCCCTAGTGCCTGTACTATTGTTTTTATTGATTTATTCTTTCATCCACAATCATTGAATAAGTACTATGTATAAGGTTTAGACCATGAAGATTTATGATGAATAAATCACAGTCCTGCTCCTGGGGAATTCAGGATCTAGTGGGAGTGAGAACAGAAGATGGAGCAAACTACTCTGACAGTGGTAAAGATGGGGTCAAATGAATGGGGCAGCCTGCAGAGCCTGGACAGGGGTGAGACACAGGGGCAGGAAAGGCTTCAGAGAAGAAGGGTTATTTGAGCTGGGTCTTTAAGGATGAATAGGAGTTTGTCAGGAGAGAATCTGGGAAAGATCATTCCAGGGGGAATGAGGTTGCCAAGTAGCTTGGGGTTGGCACAGCATGGGAAACAGGATGGGGGAGTGATGTTAGATAAGACTGGAAGAGAATTTTGGAACACAGCAAGGAAGGCTTTTTATAACATGCAAAGAAGCGTCAGACATATTTTCTCTTTTCCTTTCTTCTCCCCTTCCCCAATGTCTCTTCCTAATAATGGAAAATTGGAATGTAGAGCGTTTAACCTTTCAAGCCTCATCTCCCAGGGGTCAGGGATTCCATGCAGGAGACAGACTTTCAATGTCAGACCCTGGTGAGTGGTGAGGAGATCAGACTGGACCCCTCTAAGGGCAATGGACTCAGAGACTCCATGTGTGGAAGTTGGGGGGTAATTCATTGTTTGGAGTGTTCCTAAGGGGGTGGGTAATTTTGAAATACAGGGGTGTCTCATTGGAAGTGCAGAGTGAATGTGAAATAAGATCTCTGTCCATTGGTGCCAGCAGCAGGGTAGGAACAGCATAGAGACGTTACAGTAAAGGATGGTGAAAAGAGCACATGGCCAGAGGCTCGCTATTTATAATAGGAAAATCACCCCCTCTTTTGGACCTCAGTTTCCTCATCTCTAAAATGGGCAAGTTAGATTGAATTCTATTTTTCAACATTTATGATATTTGTTGATTATTTTCTGTATCCTCTTCTTAAGTTTTAAGAATATTTTCTACTTCTCATAAATAAACCCTAATTTCTTTTTTTTTTTTTTTTTTTTTTTTTTGTGGTACGCGGGCCTCCCACTGTTATGGCCTCTCCCATTGCGGAGCACAGGCTCTGGACGCGCAGGCTCAGCGGCCATGGCTCACAGGCCCAGCTGCTCCGCAGCATGTGGGATCTTCCCGGACTGAGGCACGAATCCGTGTCCCCTGCATTAGCAGGCGGACTCTCAACCACTGCGCCACCAGGGAAGCCCCCTAATTTCTTTTTTATTGTTGTGGTTTTGGTCAGTAGCACATAAGGAAAATAAAAAGTTTTCTCATCTCTGGCCCAGTATCATTTCCTTCCTCACTTGTCAGGGGTTGTCTCAGTCTATCCTGAGATCAGGGGCTGTTCTCTTTGGTTGTTAGAGGCAGAGACTCAGCTACCTGGACCAGGTGCCCAGGGCGGGCCCTTCCTTTCATCATCTCTCCGTGGCTGGGATTCGTGCTGCTTCAGAAACCAGTGGGCCAAGAGCAAAGGTTTTCTGAATTGGACGGGGTCACGCGTGTTCTATTTGACCATTTCCTTTTTCATCTGTACCTCACTTGTCGTCACTCTGCCCACCTATGTCAGAAAGTGGTCCTAAATGACAGCTTTGTCTCGCTTTTTTTCTCTCTGCCCTCTAGCCATCAGTGGCTCCCTGGGGAGTCAGAGGACACAGTTCCACTGGGTGAAGGAGGCTCTCTTCTTCCAGCATCGTTCTCCTCTAGCCATCCTTCAGGCTGCTCCCAAGACCCTCCTCTCCTCACCCTGATGACTTGATCACCTGCCCCCCCACCCAGCTCCAGAGACACCTCTCGTTTCCTTTCTGACTCTCAATTCCTTCAAGTACGCTCTTTGTGAAATTTGCCTAGTCTCAAGTCTTCTCCTGCACATCCTCTGAGCACCTACAGACGCTTGCTATGGGTCCTCGCCTGGTCCCTCCAGTCCACATCTTGCCCTCCAAAGCATACAGTAGGTCTGGGAGTGCGGAGATCCTGTAGGGTGCTGGCCAGCCTGCAAATGGGCCGCGTGACCCCAAACACATTTCTGCCTCATTGGCACCTTAACTGCTTTGTCTATAAGATGGGAATAATATTCCCTGTCTTCCTTCACAGAGATTTTGTGAGGATCAAAATGGACAATAGAAAACAGGAGCTGAAGGGCTTAGTAAGTGACCAGGAAGTAGGTGGAACCCAGGTGCCACTTCCAGGCCTTGTGCTCTGAACCCTCAGTAATGGATTAAGTGTCACGACAGTAGTTCCAGTGATGTTTCCCTCAAGCTATTTCTGTAATAAACATGCAAACAGGAAAACTTAGACATAGGTCTGTTTGGAACTGAGCATGTTTATTTTAAAAAAAAAGGAAGGGAGACTTCCCTGGTGGCACGGTGGTTAAGACTCCACGCTCCCAATGCAGGGAGCCTGGGCTCGAGCCCTGGTCAGGGAATTAGATCCCACATGCATGCCACAACTAAGAATTCTCTTGCTGCAACTAAGCAGCCCGCGTGCCGCAACTGAGACCCAGCACAACCAAATAAATAAATAAATAAATGTTTGTAAGAAAAAAAAAAAGGAAAGACTCAGGTGGCGGCAGTTACAGAAGCTGTTTTCAAACACCTTAAGGGCTGTTGGGTGGCAGATGGTTGATTTATTGGAGCTGGAAGGTGGAAGGAGGCTGTAGACATTCAGAAGGAAGTGGAGGTCTCAGGGAGGAAGGAAATTTCTAAGTAGGGCTGCCCTGTGCGCCCTGGGCTGTGGGCGCCACAGGACCCTCAGAGGTGTCTGCACTGGGGTGCAGACAGGAGGGCTTATTCCCCAGACTGATGGGAAAATGAGGGCAGCTTCTCTGGAAGACCAGGAGCAGCTCACACTGTGGTTCTCTTTGTGCTACTTGGAGACTAGACTGAATAACTGTCCCGGAGGCTGGCTCAGGACTCAGAGGCCCACACTGACTGCTTATGTGCCAAGCACTTCTCCACAGCTCTGCGAGTAGAACTATTATTATATCCATTTTGCAAACAAGAAAACTGAGGCTAAGAGAAGATACGCCCCTTGCCCCAGGTATACTTGCGGAGCCAGTATTCAAGCTCGGTCTCTCTGACTCAGAGCAGATGTGGGTGTGGCTTCTGGCCACCGCCTAATGCTTGTGGCGAGGTGACTCTCTCCTCCTGTTCAGCCTCTGGCTTTCCTTTTCTCTTGTGAAGCCTGCCCATGAAGAGTGTTACTTCTCAGCACCTTCTCTTGTCCCCCTGCTGCTCTGGACTCTCTGCTCTGTGGCCTCTCGACTTAGCTTGGATCCTGAGCCAGGTCACCCCAGGGGGTCTCTCTCGAGGACCCTGGACCCCCTTGCTCCCATGTCATCCCATGCCTGTCCTTCCACCCTGTAGCCCTGCCCTGCGGTACTGAGCTCTGCTGGGAGTGCTGGGCATACACATGGCCCATGCCTATCAGGTGCCTCTCTGGGGCCTCAACCCTCCTGCCCTCTCTTCTCAGCTCCCTTTCTTATTCCTAAGACACATTCAGGTGTTCCCAGTGCAGAAAGATGATACTTCACGGACACTTTATCCCCTACTGACCCCGCTATGGTGCTGGCTCATGTTGTCTGGTTTTCTACATGACTGAAAGCCTCCCTGATGCCTGCAGACATCTTCCAGGTCTGATCTCATGGCTCTGCCTAAAGATTGAGGTATTGTGACCTCTTTACAGTCTGCCACAATCTATTTCCCCAGCATCAATATCCCAACACACCATCCTACACATCATACACTCCGGTTTCAAGGCACACCTCAGGGCTCCACAAACTCCCCATCCCCTTCTACAGCCCCACGCTTCTGCACATACTCCTCCCTCCATCAGGTGTACCTTTCTCTCAGCTCTCTGCATGGTGCTTAGGCTCTTTCTCTAGCACTCAGTTGACTTTTGCTGCAAAGATTTTCCTGCTTCCCCCCAAGAAAAATTAACTGCTCCTTTTTATGTTTCCTACAGGTTTCAGTTTATACTTCCAGTACTTTGCACTGTGTTTCCCCCACTAATCTATAAGCACCTTGAGGGTAGGGATGGGTTTTATTGGTCCTTGTAACTCTAGTGCCTATGGCAGCCCCAGTGCAGAGCTAGTGCCTGGCCCATGCCTAGTAAATGAATGGGTGAACCACCTGCTCCTATGCTGCTAATGTGGAAGCTGCAGGCTTGGCAATGACATATATTGAGCAACAGCAAATCTGCAATCATGGAAGCATATTTTCCCCCTTTTTGAGAAGGAAACATAATTTTAAAACACTTGAGAATAACTGTAACTTAGAAAACCATTTAAGGAGGGGAAGTAAGTTCCCTGCTCTCTGAACATCCCTGTTAATGTGAACACCTGAACGTGTCTTAGATCATCACTACCAGGCCAACCCATGGATGAGAAAAAGGAAACTCCCATGACAATATTTATCCCTTGCATAAAGTCATATATTCTTTCAAAGACCTCCATATGTGTGATCTCATTTGATCTTCATAACATCCCTGAGACAGACTGCAAAAATTGCCCCAATTTTCCATCTCTCTCTGTATCTGTGCCCTTTAAAAAGAGCCTTTGTATCTTGTCCTATCAAGAGGTGGAATAGGGCTTCCCTGGTGGCGCAGTGATTGAGTCTGCCTGCCGATGTAGGGGACACGGGTTCGTGCCCCAGTCCGGGAAGATCCCACGTGCTGCGGAGCGGCTGGGCCCATGAGCCATGGCTGCTGAGCCTGCGCGTCCGGAGGCTGTGCTCCGCAACGGGAGAGGCCACAAGAGTGAGAGGCCCATGTACTGCAAAACAAAAAAAACAAACAAAGTCTATTAATTTTCTTTTTACAAAGAGTATAGAGGGCAAAGCTTTCTTTGCCTTGTGACTTGCATTGGCCAGCAGAACTTGGTGGAAGTGACATCGTGCTAAACATGAGTTTAGGCCGCCAAAAGCCTTGTGACTTCTGTTCTCTCTGTTGGAACCCTGTGACTACCATGTGATAATTCTAGGCCAGTCTACTGGAGAATGAGAGGCCACATGGAGCAGAGCTGAGCCAGCTGATTCATCCCAGCCAAGACCTCTGCCACATGAACAAGCTCACAAAGCTAACTGGTAGTTGACCCTCCACGTGCCAGCAGACCCATGAGCAGGACCATCCTAGACCAGCCATTCCCAAGCCAATCTTCAGTTTGTGAGCTAAACTAATTGTTTTTTATGCCTCTAAGTTTGGGATAGATTGTTATGCAGCACTAGCTAACTGATACACTCCTTGTGAGAGAAGTAGGACAAGAATGACAGTTATAGATGAGGAGGCTTGATGATCCAAAACTTCAATTCCTAATTCAATGCTGTTTCCACAACAATGCCTTTCAATAGTTGGTTGGTCACAGAGTCCTTCCTTCAAGTCAGATTGTGTAGGGTCCCAATATGGAAAACTAGTCAAAAGAGCACTCTTTCCATTGAAGCTGGTACAGGGCCCTAAATAAACTGTATGTTTACATTTATGGCCCATATACTATATATAAACTACTTAGACGCGGCCTTGAGACAGTTGGTGGCATTCAGGACAAGCAGAATGTGTAGTTTATGGCCGGCAATAACCTCAATCTAGTGGGAGAAAAACAAATCAAGCCTGAAATAATGGTGAACAATATAAAAATGGTGACATGTATGTGATGAGATTTTTGGTAGAAGTTCTATGTCTTCAGAGTGTGGTAGAGATGGTGGTGGTTGATTGAGGGTAGTCAGAAAAGGGGTCATGGAAAAGGTGAATTGAAAAGCAGGATAGGATTTTAATGAGTGAAGGAGAGAGGGAAGAGCCTTCTTAGGGAAGAGAATGATATGGCTTCAGGGAAGGTAGGAGCATTATTTTTTGTGGGACTGATCAGGAGGTTTGGTTCTTCTGGCTAAAAGGGCTTCTGGGCCTTGGAAAGGAGTGAGTTAATCATGAAAGTGGGACAATGTCAGAGAAGTCATTTAAGGCCCACATCCTCAATGAAGCCTTCCCTGATTCCTCTCCAAAGACTAGTTTATCATTTGTCTTAACTCCATGTCCTGCATTAATTGTTTCATGACTTTTCTCCTCCTCCAGAGAGCATGTTCCTGGAGGGCAGAGTTGGCTTCCTCATTTCTTTATGTCATCCTTGCAGTTTGGATGTCTACTGGGAGAGTTGACACCTGTATGTTGACTACGTGATGAATTTCACTGTGCCAAGTTCCTGTAACTCACAGCATTGGGATCATAATTCCTCTTGACTCCTGCCATTTAAGGAAGTCCTGAAGATTATTCTGACCACAACGCCCTGCCTAGCATTGTGGCTGGGGAAATGTGATGCTAACAGAGAGGGACAATTAGACTTCACAGCTTTTGAGTCTAAGACTTCTGGATTATAAGGTATGGGGAAAGGGGCCCATTAGCCATTAAAGTTTTGGAGATTATTATGGGAGGTGTGCTGGTTTTAAACATGTTCACAAATTCTTTGGCAATCCTTCCATCAAAAGGTAGCTCTTGTTGGTCGCATTGTTTGCAAATATTTTCTCCCAGTCCATAGGTTGTCTTTTCGTTTTGTTTATGGTTTCCATTGCTGTGCAAAAGCTTCTAAGTTTAATTTGGTCCCATTTGTTTATTTTTGCTTTTATTTCTTTTGCCTTTGGAGACTGACCTAAGAAAACATTGGTACAATTCATGTCAGAGAATGTTTTGCCTATGTTATCTTCTAGGAGTTTTATGGTGCCATGTTTTACTTTTAAGTCTTTAAGCCATTAATCACTGTTTACAATAGCCAAGACCTGGAAGCAACCTAAATGCCCATCGATAGATAAATGAATAAAGAAGATGTGGTATATATGTGTGTACACACACACACACACACACACACACACACACACACACACACACACAGTGGAATATTACTCAGCCATAAAAAAGAATGAAATAATGCCACCTGCAGCAACATGGATGGACCTGGAGATTATCATACTAAGTGAAGTAAGTCAGAAAGAGAAAGATAAATACCATATGATATCATTCATATGTGGAATCTAAAATATGACACAAATGAGCTTATTTATGAAACAGAAACAGACTCACAGACATAGAGAACAGACTTGTGGTTGCTGAAGGGGAGGCAGAGTGGGGGAGGAATGGAGTGGGAGTTTGAGATTAGCAGATGCAAACAACTATATATAGAATGGATAAACAACAAGGTCCTACTGGATAGCACAGGCAACTATATTCAATATCCTGTAATAAACCATATGGAAAAGAATATGAAAAAGAATATATATATGTATACATATATATGTTTATATATGTTTTTATATATATATGTTGATATATATATATATATCTGAATCACTGTGCTGTACACCAGAAGCTAACAGAACATTGTAAATCAACTATACTTCAACAAACATAAATTTTAAAAATGTGAAGCTGATTCTCTTCCTCTTGACTGTGGGCTAACCTTAGTGACTTGCTACTTATAAGTAGAAAGTGACAAGTGATACTGCAGGTCTTTTGAAGGTAGCTCATAAAAGGCAGTATAGCTTCTGCCTGGCTCTCTGTAGCTTTGGACATGCATCTTTGGAGCCCTGAGTCACCATGTGTATTAACTGTGTTTTTTATTTTCTGCATTTTGATACTTTGATATTTGATGTCTTGCTGACCCTGAAGGGGCTGTCCCTCCAAAATTAGCTAATTCCTAGAGACAGCAAGGAAATCACCTGGGAGCACATACAACTAACCAATACAGTCCATGTCCCCAGCCACCTCCTTTATTGGGCTCTCACATTCTGGGCCATTATTTACCTACTCTAATGACACCAGTGCCTGATACCAGACAACTAGGGACAGCTCCTATGCCCTTGAGCCTGCTGAGGTTATTTAAACCAGCCAATCTTAAGCACCATCAGTTCCTCCCACACAAATGCAATAGAGGCTCTTCCCTACGTTCCACCCTCCCCCCACCCCTAACAGATCTTGGTGCTTCCTCTTGCGGCTCTCCGTGTGCCCCCTCCTCTTGGGATACGTGAGTGTATTAAACTATCTCTTCAATGGAAATTGTCTCCTGATCTTACCATACCTAAATAACAAGAAAACCTACATTATAAAAGACCAGGTAAGAAGTCTGGGTACACTGAAAACACCATGCTGGAGGGACCACATGTAGAGATGACATAGAGTGGGAAGGAGATGCTCAAGGAGACCCAGCTGATGTTGCAGCCTTCTTAACCCAGGTGCTAGATATGTGTGGGAGCCTTTGAGAAGACCCCTGCTCCAGCCACCTTCTGACTGCAACCTCATGGATGACCCTTAGCAAGAGCTGCCAATTAATTCCCACGAGAGAGAATTATAAATAACTATTATTTTGTATCGCTCAGTTTGGATGGTTTGTTACAGAGTCAAAGGTATCTGAAACAGGAGGCATGATCAGAGTTATGGTTCTGCTGATTTCATTCCTGTTCCCTCTGACTGCCGAATCACTCTTCATGTCTTTTAGGATCATTTAATTTCTGAAATTTGAAATTCCTCCAGTTCTAGCAAGATTCTATAGACTGCCCCTACCCCCCCTACCCCAGAGCACCAGTAATAGCCCTCTTGTATCACTTGGTGCAATGCCTCAAAGAAAACATCTAAAACTATTTAGAAATATTTCTAGGGGCACCAGGATAAAATTCAGAGCTCAGTGTGGCCAATAAGGAAAAAAAGGAGAGGGGAGAAAACGAAAATGAGACAAACCAGGGTTTCAAAGAAAATTGAGGATCTGGAGAGCCTTCAAGTCTTTTGATTTATATTTAAACATTTCTCGAGACTGAAGTCTTGATTAGCCCAGTCCTTTCAAGTCCTGCCTCAGCCCTGATTTATGGGAAGGCCAGGCCAGAGCAAAATGAAAGCAAAATGAGGTATTCTTTAAAATTACCTTGGAACACTTGAAGGAGGGCACAAGTGCTAACATGGAGATTAAGAAGGAAGTGATGAGATGGGCTTCTGAAGCCCTCGATCTGCAGACGTCTGGAGTGTGGGGAGGGGGGCCTGTGAAGGGTGGGCTACAAATCTCCACAGGTGAGACTCCTGCAGGACGCTTTGTTTGGCATGCTCCCCATAGAACGAGCGCTCTATCAAGAGCGCATCTGAGAGCCCAGGCTGGCATTCTGATTTATTGACCCTTCCTTCATTGGCTGGAAGGGAGAAATTTCTAGCATGGAGAGAATGACAGGATTGTGGAGGAAGGAGACTGATTGGCAGTGGATTATAACAGTAGAATCCAGACCCACAGCAGCTCAGGGGCTGAATCACCTTTAGACCCAGGCAAGAGGAGCCTTTGATCCAGGCTCCTTACTTTGCCCCCTTCCAGCCACACCTTCCACCTAGGCAAGAAACCCAGAGGACTACAAAGACATGCTCATTTGTAGCCCACTGTCCTCTTCTAGACTTCACCCTGAGTACCTGGGATCTGTAATTCCCTGACCAAATGGCTCCAAGCCCACTCCCAGGGGCTGCATGGGCCTCCTCTTTGGTTCATCTTTCTGAGGACAGACCACACAGGTGCTGTGTACACCCCAAGACTTGAGGGTTGGCCGGGTGGTGGTTATTTATAGGAGGAGGTACTGGGACACATGGTCTGGGATGTTCACATGCACGTGCACAAGGGCCTTAAAATGTGGATGAAGCCAAGGGTGGGAAGAGGAAAGAGGTATAGGCCAGAGCCTGGACCCTATACCTCCTTAGGCTTTGGTACAGAAAACTGAGAATTCTAAATTCAAACTTGGTTTTCCAGGTTGATATAAAGGTATATCTGTGAATGGAGGAGGAGGGGACATATTGTATTGAATATCTGACATTTGTTATCTTGATTTATAACTCTGACCTATGTAGCCATATGGCGCACATGGGCCTCCATATGCACTCTTGCCTTGACCTGCAGATGTTGGGAGGGTCTGTGCAAAGGGTGGAGACAGAGCATGACTTTAGTCTATTGTGTCAACTGCAGGGAGCTCAGCCTTTCTCCAGCCTTCTCCCTGGAGGGTAGGATGGTATGTGTGCAATGGTATTGCTTTCAATTTTAGTACCTCTCATAAATCTTCTCAGCTCAAGGGTCAGCAAAGGCTCCTCTCATAGGGGAAAAGCTCTGAAGACCTACAGAACATTCTGGACTTAATCTACTGTCCTAAACCTACTTCCTACAACTATCCTCTTTGCCTCCATTACCTTCTGTGTGTAAGTATAAACTTCTTCACTGCTTCTCCCTGCTCTCCTCTACTACACACACACACACACACACACACACACCACACACACCACACACGAGCAGGTTCCTTCCTCTCAGTTTACTCATGACACATTCTTTCTCAAATATCATTCCTCCTGCTCTCCACCCATCCAAATCTTACCCAGTTTTAAAGATCTAGTTCAGGGCTTCCCTGGTGGCACAGTGGTTGAGAGTCTGCCTGCCGGTGCAGGGGACACGGGTTCGTGACCCGGTCCGGGAAGATCCCACATGCCGTGGAGCGGCTGGGCCCGTGAGCCATGGCCGCTGAGCCTGCGCGTCCGGAGCCTGTGCTCCGCAAGGGGAGAGGCCACAGCAGTGAGAGGCCCATGTACCGCAAAAAAAAAAAAAAAAAGAACTAGTTCAAGTTGAACTTCTTAAACTTTGTTTATCCATTAATTAATTCATTGAATAACTAATCAGTGAAACTTTGGCATGTACCAATTCCTGGGTTACAGCCATGAAGGTCTATCATCTATCTATCTATCTATCTATCTTTCTTTCTTTGTTTTTACTTCAACTCACCCTGATCTTAATTTTCCTAATTTCTTCTTCGTATAAGATTATTGTGACTAAATTTTAACAAAATTTCGACATCACTCTCCAAATTTTCTTAGTTGTAGATTTTGTATCTGAAACTGGATGACATATTTCTCACGAGCAGGAACTCTCTGTTGGGCTACTTTCATATTCCACTCCTTGGTCAGCAGAGTATAATGATAAAAAGTTGATATGCAGCAAAGTTCAACTGATTAAGTGACAGGCAGATTGATGGAGCGATCAGTCGATTAGCTGCCGACATCCCTCCTGCATAAAGAAATTTGCAAAGAGCTCAGGTGGTCTGGCTTCCATTCTCCCCTTGCCATTTGTTTTTAAAAATCATTCCATTGGTTTATTTCTATTCCATTATGCATCTATCATGCTAGAATTTATTTCAACCCCTTTGAACATATTGATATTTTGGCTTGAAGTCTTAATAAGAATGAGTTCTTTATTACAAATTTGAGTTTCTTTTGCAATTTATAACAAATTACTCTCATAGACAAGCATATGTTGAAATAAATAGGCCCAGTCATTTATTATTTCTTATTATTTCCATATGACTTTGGTTTAAGTTTCTAACAGAATCTCTGTTTCTATCTTTTTTTTCTTTTAGGAAATATCTTGCATTAGAACAGTTGTTCTCAAAAGTGTGAGCCAGTACCCATCTGTGAACCAGTACCCATTGATGGGTACTGCTGACAGCCAGTACCCATCAGCACCACACCCAGATCTACCAGTTGAACAAGCCCTTCAGGTGATTCTGATGTATGATAAAGTCTGAGAACCTCTCTATTAGTTGAAAAACACTGAGCTGGCAGTGGAGACCCTGAATTTTGGCTCTGCCTCTTTTATTAAAAGCCTGTGTGACTCACTCTAAGTCTTAATTTCCTCATGCCAGTTTTTCTGTCTGTCTTGGTACATTTGGGGATAAAGATGGACTATTCTCATTTTAGTTTTCTGGACTGGTGACATGGTGAAAATAACAATGATATTTACAAGGTTTTCTAAAGATCAAATAATTCATTGCCTGTACACTCTAGCAGCATTCTTTTAAAACTCTCTCAGAATTCTCAAGGGAGCCCAGATTCTTATTATATTACATTGGATTCACCATCAAGAAATCTTGGTTTCCACCACATGTAGGTGTTACAGCCCATTGGGGAACGCACACTCACTTGGCCATATAGTGTATTTGAAGCGTCAGAATAAATGGTACATGTGATGGACAATAAACTCAAAGAGAAAACGGCTTCTGAGAGCTAGCGTGGTCACACAGAATGCTACATATCAAAAAGGGGTTTTGAGGTGAGACTTAAAGATAAGCTGTGGAGAGACAGATAGTGAGGAAGGGCACTTTTGATCAGCCCAGGTGGGTGAATGCCAGTATTAAATATGTAGACTAAAATGGGCTTGCAGATGGGGACGATCTACCAGCAGTTGGGTCTGTGTTGAGGGATGAGTGAAAGTTTGAAAAGGATGTTGGGGCCAGGTATTGAGGGTCTTGATAGTGGGCAAAGGAATCTGGAAACTCTGAGTGAGAAAACTGGCATAATAGGTCACGGGTAATATTTTAGATTTTTCTAAGGTCAAAAGGATATTCAGTTGGTGTTGTGTTGGGGGCATCTGATCACATACTTTCAGGAAAGAAGACAGAGTCTGAGGCCTGAACCCTTGAAAGTTATCTTGGAATCTGCCTTGGCTGGCTCCATGGAGCCAGCCTATGTGTTTAACTCCTAATAGTTTTAAAGACTAGTCTAACCACAAAATTTCAGATACCCCAGAGGAAAGGGAGCAAGTTCATCACAGCAGTGGTTCTCAATCTTGGCTACACATTAGAATCACAGGGGAGCTTTAAGAAATCCATATCTGGACCCTACCTCAGGGAAGTTCGCTGGTGGCCTAGTGGTTAGGATTCTGGGCTTTCACTGCCATGGCATGGTTCAATCCCTGGTCGGGGAACTGAGATCCCATGAGCCACATGGTGTGGCCAAAAAAAAAAAAAAAAAAAAAAAAAAAAAAAAGATAAAAATGAAAAGCAAATGGATCCTACCTCAGAGATTTAGATTTAATTAGTCCAACATGGGGTTATATTTTCAAAGCTCCCCAGGTGGCTCTGATGTGCAGCTGGGGTTGTAAACTGCTGCCCCAGGAGGGTCCAGCACAGATAGTGTTCAACGAGGAAATGTTTCTGTTGCTTCAGATATCAGTTGTCTCTGAGTTTTGGTGGCTTTTCAAATAATGGAGCAGATTGCCATGGTCTTGGCAGGCTGGGGAGTCTGGCAGACATAAGTGATCTTGGCTGGCATATTAAAAAATATGGACCCAGAAAAGAAAACAGAAGGTATGGTGGAGCAGTGGAAAGGACTCTGGGTGTAGGCATCTGAAGACTTCCATATAATGCCTAATAACCAGTCAGGAGCTACAGATCAGGACTGTAATTGTAAAAATGTTGTCCAATTTCTTAGACTTTATAACTATCACATGTTTGTTTTTTTATACTCCTCTCTGTATCCCCATAGAATTTACCAGTAAATCTTTAGAATTGAAAGAGGATGGCAAGCCTGTTGTCAGGGTCTGAAAGGAAAAATGGAAGGCTTTGTGGCATAACATCTTGAATGGCAGGAACCCACAGGCCAGGCCTGGGTATGGACAGCTGTCAAGAGAATAAAAAGAGCAGGGCTGCCAGGAAGAAAGCCAGCTGGGAACAGAAGTCCCTCGTGGCTTCCTTGTATTTAAAAGTGCAACTTACACAATGCTCAGCACACAGAATTTATTAAATAAATGATTGTCAAGTTGACATGTGTTCTAGTCCTGGCTTCCATTCCTTCCGGATTGTGTATCCTTGAGCATGTTTTTCATTCATAGAGCTCTGCTTCCTTCTCTGTAAAGTGGGATAAATCACATCTTAATTTCCAGTCTTCAGGAAGTGCCCCGTAGGCTCGGGCAAATGAACTAATGAACTTCAAGGAGACTAGGGTTAGAGCTTAAAGTGACATGTCTTTGATGACACCATTTCCCCAAAGTCTCAAGTTTTAGCTTAAAAATTAATATACTATGTGCCTTCATTCATTCATAAAAAATTTCCTGAGCATCTACTATATGCATGGCACTACTGTAGCACTTGGGATTCAACAAAGAAACAACAATAAAAAGACCCTGGTCTTGTGTTGTTTCTACTCTAGTGGAGGGAGATAGGGTAAATTCCTTAATTTATCTGCGTTTGTTAATATAGAAACAAGGAAACACTTACATCTTCCAATTTCTTAACACCCTCTTTGCCCTTGCTTCACAATTCTGGTGTCAAACAGTGCTGTAGGAGGCTCCATGGCCCAGGTCCCTGGCCCTCCGTGTGATACTGCCAAAGTTCCCAGGAGAGTCTTATGAGGATCAATTAAAATGATGGTGTCACACTACTTGCAGACTTCAACACAATGTAAATATAAAGGATGGCTACTTTTTATAAGAATTTTATAATTCCAAGTTACTAATGTACTGTGTGCCAGAAAACAGTGGACTCTGAGTAAGCTGTGAATTCTCTAAACTGCTGTTTTACTCTCCTGTCACTCTCAGACCCCAGTATTTGGGTACATGTAGGCATGGTTGGTCTTAGAGTAGGAAGTTGCCCAGGCAGTTTGCTTTGGGAAATGAGAGGAAGGACCTCTGCCATGGTTCTTTAAGATCCATTATTTGGGTTAAGTGCCAACTGTATAATCCAAGAAAAGATTCATTTCAAGGTGAGAGTGAGGTGAGGGTTTGGGGAAACTGCAGATTGGGTCTTCAAGAACATGTAAGATGTCATGGAATTTTAGAGCCTAAAGGCAGCCCAGAGTGGTTAAGTGACAAGTTCAAGATCACACAGCTAACAGGGGTGTTGCTGGGATGAGAACAGGGTGCTGTGCTCTTCCTATACTTCCTCTCTATTAAGAGATGTTAACCACACACCAGCTCATGTCAATCCCTCACCAGCCGGTCCTCCTCAATGGCACACTTGCTACAGGATGAAAGATACTTTGTTCCTGCTTATCTGGAACAAATTGATACAGTTCCAATTCTTTCTTCATTCTTGACAACACTATAATTTAGCACAGAAAAGAATGATGAGAAAGAATCAAATAGTCTTGCAGTTTTAAAGGCCAATGCATGGATTTTAGTCAAGCTCTCTTGATTAAGGGTGGAGGTGGGTGGGCTGCAAACTGAAGCCTGAAGAAGGCGCATGATGGGCTCAAGGTCACACAGCTGGTTAGCTGGTGGAGGGGCTGGGAACCAAGGACTCCTGACTTCCACCCCAGAGTTCTATCTCCCACTGTCACTGAGAGTGGATAAGGGTGTGGACCAGTACTCTTGGTAGACAGATTATTTAATGAGCCAAATTATTTTACCATAATGGCATGAGCATTTCACAGTAAATCAGGTCTGTTGTCATTACCGCATGCCTAATTACCCACATTTAGCCAGCCAAAGTAAACTTTCCTCTTGAAATCCCTATTTTATAGAATACTGATTTCCCAGATGTATTGCAATGTGGTTAACGCTTGCCAGGGATGAGATATGAAGTCTGGGCTAAATATACCTTGAGTTGCTTTTATAGCATTTGATTCCTAAATCTTGAATTTGATTTTGTAAGGAGGAAGCTCATAGTGGATTCTAAAGGAATAGGGAAGTATAGAATTGGTATATTAATTAATCATTCAGACTAGAGCAGAGATTGATTAGAGGTGATTTTTATTTCAAATAGGGAGGCATTTGAGAGCATTTACAGGCTGTTGACAAGGAACAAGTGGAGAGGGAGGCATGAACACAGGAGAAGGGAAGGGTGGATCATTGAGAGTAGAGCCCCTGAGAGTTGGTGGGTGGATTGGATGTGGACAGGAGGAGGGCACCACATTTTCTCAGACTGGAGGTAAGGGTGAGAGAAGATAGAAATGCATAGAAGATTGAAGGTGTTTGTTGAGAGGCAGTTGGGATGGGGGCAGGGGGTCATGAGGGATGCAGTTGAAGCCTGATGCCCTCCTGACTAATGAAATGTTGCAAGTGCATTGTGGCTGGAATAAGTGCCTGAGTTTTAAGGGGAACTGGGGGAGATGAGCATTTCCTCCCACTGCCATCAACCTAATTAAAATCCTACCCAGGGGCTTCCCTGGTGGCGCAGTGGTTGAGAGTCCGCCTGCCGATGCAGGGGACACGGGTTCGTGACCCGGTCCAGGAAGATCCCACATGCCGCGGAGCGGCTGGGCCCGTGAGCCATGGCCGCTGAGCCTGCGCGTCCGGAGCCTGTGCTCCGCAACGGGAGAGGCCACAACAGTGAGAGCCCCGCATACCGCGAAAAAAAAAAAAAAATCCTACTCAGACTCCTGGAAGTGCTCTCAGACCATGCCAGCTTGTGATAAATTCTTCTTTCACTGCATCTGGCACTTACCACCAGTTCTGTAACATTCAGAATATGACCATGCACATCCCTTTATTACTCTCGTCTTGTCCAAGATCTCCCTCCACTCCAAGTGTCTCTGTACCAGTCAGGGTAGGTTAGGCTGTGCTGCAGTGACAGCCCCCCCCCCCCGCTCCATATCTCTGTGGATTAAAAATCTAGGCTTATTTCTTCCTCATACTAAATGTCTGATGTGGTTTATGGGGCTTGGGGGTGGTGGGCTCTGATTAACGTTGTTCTTCAGAGACTCAGGCTGATGAAGCAGCTGGTCTTCATGCCAAAGATAAAAGAACGTTTGTGAGGTCTTGCCTCAGCAATGAGATGTTCTGGCTTGGAAGTTACACGACGCTTTTGCCCCCAACTCGGAACTCTACTCTCCATAGACAGCAGGAAGAGTAATCCTACCACATGCCTTGGATGGGGGAGGCCCATGCATATTTAACCAACAGTGTTAATGACTGCCACAGTCCTCCAGCCAGACAACATGCTCTCTGAAGGCAAGGCCATGCCGGGCTCCTGCTTCTTGGTAGACGTGCCATGTTGGGCAGCCACAGTGCCAGGCACGAGAAGTGGTGTGCCAGCCACACCCACAGAGTTCACCAATCAGCATGGCCCCATGGCCACAGGCCACAAAATGAAGAAGGCAGACAAGGCAGGGCATGGGTGGGGCAAGGTCCTGTTGGGGGTGGCAGTGGAAGGGAAGGGTCTGGGGACATGAGGAACAAGCAGTAAGACAGAGAAAGGAGGGTGCCCATCGTCATGGGGGCACTGACGCTGCCATTGTGAGAGGCCCAGTCCCCCAGCACCTCTCAGGAGCAGAAGCCAGGCATCCTGTAAGTGTCTGGCTGAGGGGATGAGGACAGCTCAACACCCACCCTGGTTCAACTGCAGTAATTAGTGTCAGGACACTGGAAGGACAAGCATGGGTCGAGCCCTGTGATTCTGAGGGGCAGGCTCTGAGAGACCATAGCTTCCCTTCTCCATGTCCTCATTGCTCTCTTCTAAAGACCGTGGCTTGGGTCTGTTATTCACGAATTATCTACACTTTTTTTTTTTTTTTCTTAAACAGGCCTCCTTTGACTTTGAACTCAACAACTCTCCAGTGAAGTGGTTGGCAAAGGTGGAGGCCCAGAAGGCAAGCAGCTGGCTCAGAGCTGGGCAGCGAGGCCCAGGGGTCCTGCCTCCGCACATGCCCTGTGTGCCTCACACTCGCCCAGCTAACCCCTAGACACAGCTTAGCTTTTTCAGAAGTAGAGTAAAATTAAGCTCAGGCTTCTGCATGTAAGGGACACTCTGACTCGTTCCGAAGTTTTCAGGCATCCTAGGTGCTGAATAAGACAGAGAAGCTGCCCCCTGCTCAAGGACAACAGCTCAGAACCGGCAGATGGATCTGGCTGTCCAGCCAGCTTGCTCTCTGTCAGCCAGGGTCCCTTTAAGATTCAAGAACTTGGAGGTAAGGAGGTCAAATGCAGGCCAGTGGAAGTTTCCACACTCCGTGTGTCTGGGCCAGTGTCTCTGTCTATCCCTTCTGGGAAGGGTGGGCCCTGTTCCCACAGGCCTGAGATTTATGACTTCAGTCTGGGAGGAGGCGTTGGCCTTTACTTCTTGGCATGAACAATGGTAAACAGAGTTACGAAGAAAATTTGGAACTGGTATCCCTCAGCCTGTGTCAGGCTAACTCTGGTCCTTTCTCTCCTTGTGAGTTGCACGCACACACACACACACACACACACACACACACACGCTATATGCACATACACCAGCTGTAAAATGAGACAGAACAATAGAGTAGTTGACATTTAGATTTTCTCAAATACTCAAACCAAATCAGACTCCCATTGACCACTAGAGGATGCATCTTTAGTGTCACATGAAAATACCTTGAAAACACACACACACACACACACACACACACACACACCTCTCTGGTATCTCTCGCACACCTGACCTTCTGAGCAAAGCTGGAAGTATTCTCTGCCTGCCCTGTCCTGCAGTTATCTGCTAATGGAGATAGAAGCTCCTGTCCCTGAGATTTTTTCCTTTGATACACTGAAATATTAAAAGGCGAAAGCAGCAAGTATTGAAGGTTCATGTGGAGATTAAACAAGAGTCAAAGATCGGTAGCTGACTGGCTGGAGCCTTAATTGTCAGGATAGGGACAGCCATGGGGAGGACGTCTGGCCAGATCAGGGAGGCAGTGATGTGGATGTGTGTGTGTGTGTGTGTGTGTGTGTGTGTGTGTGTGTGTTATATATGTGTGTGTGTCAGAGATAACAGCAGGGAGAGGGCTGCCATCAGCTTTCTGTTTAGAGGGTTTTTAAATGGCCCCATGTTTTAGGGGGTTTGGTCAATGTTCTGTGCTTACAAGAGCATTATCCCACTTTTCTCCATTGAGGGCAGTAGATCATAGTGGTTAAGACACAGGCTCTGAAAGCAGACCCTCTGAATTGAAATCCTGCCTCTGCTACTTCTACCTGTGTGGCTTGGTCAAACACCTTCACTTCTCTAAGCCTCAGTTTCCTTGCCTATAAAATGGGCATGATCAGAGAATTACCGTTATAGGGTTGAGACTGCTGAGTGCCTAGCACAGGGCTAGAAATCTAAAGTTACTATTATTCCTTTATTTTCTACCTGAACTGATATTGGAGTTATTCCGCATTCTTGTTTCCTCACCTGAAACACTGCATAAATCACCTAGAGTTCTTACTTCTGAGACAGAAATGACCCCCACCTACTTTGTTTCCTTAAGGAAGCAGTAAACAAAACACCATTACTCTGCCACTGAAGCAAAGGGCACATCTCCCCTGAGCTCACCTCCCCACCTGGCACCCAGCGCCTGTGGCTTTAAATGGGGACAGGGTAAGAGGGCAGGGCTGGCTGGTTGATTTACGGCAACAGTGACCCTCAGGAGGAGGCAGGACACCTGTAGGCTCACCTGCATCTTTCCTGTGCTGAGAAGGGTGCTCTCTGTGGAGAAGCAGGTCAGGATGCGCTGACCCAGCCCTGGAGAGGAGTCCGAGCTGGGGTGTGAAGTGGAGGAGAGAGCACCTTGGATGCGGTGTCGGGAGGCCGGGGGTGGCTCTGGGTTCTACCCTTGACCACCTGTGGAAGCCGGGCCCGGCTGCCTCACCTTCCTGGGCCTCAGAGTCCTCCTCATGTGACGGATTGATGTCCACCATCACGCCAGGCTGATCCCCCTGCATACCTCATGCTGATCCCTTACTACTTTCCTCCCTGCACGCGCTCACACGGCCACATGACACATGCCCAAACATACAGGCTCACAGAGGCACAGGCACACACACACACACACACACACACACACACACACACACACACACACAGGTGCACTCCTCTTCACCATCTGCATCAGGTCAAGGTCCACCTCCTGCCTCCCTGGGCTCCATCACACCCTGACCACCTACTTGTCTACACCTCAACGGCAGCCCCACACAAAGTCCCTTCAGTTTCCTTGTCATGTTTGCATTTTGTGTAGTCCTGTGCTCTTTTTATGTCTCCAGATGCATAGTTAGCTAATTCAAGGTCCCCTCCTCAGATCTTCCATAGTGTGCAGAAGTAAATTTTCTGCGATGCTAATGGCACTTCAACTTCAGGGCCCCCATCAGCACAGTGTGTTTTCATGGTCATACGTTTTCGTGTAGGTGGTGAATGTAAAATATTTCAGTTACAATCTGTTAACATCACTGTTTCTTTCACCTCTGATTTATCCCCCTCATACTATCCTCATTTTGGTGGCATCAGAGTGTCCCCTTTGGAAACTACCTAAGGGGCAGTTGAGCTGGGGGTGTGTTGGTTTGGCTTTAGTGGGACATATTTACATGGTGTTTAGTCGATTCTCTTGTAAGTCGCATGTGGCTAGCTGTCACTGTGGGGGAAGTCTTCAAGGAACACCCTGCTTCCCTGTGCAGACAGACTCTGTGTGGGCCACAGAGGGAGACCTGAGTGAGCATGTCCTACGGTGCCGGGACATGGAAGTGCACGGAGAATGGGAGAGTGTAACATGTACAGAGCCAGAAGCTGGTAGGTGGGTGGGAGATTCCTCCAGTCGTCAGGTCTGTGAGCAGAGGATTCTGTTCCCATCACTGCCTCCTCAAAATGAAAGCTCTCTTTTGTCAGGAATGTATTTGATCATGCAAAGTAATATAATCATAAATGCACCATTCATTTTGTTTCTTTTTTGATGGGAATTACAGACATAGAATTTATCAGAATCCTCATGTTTCAATGTCTTGCTGATTTGACAGGAAATACTGACATTGACGGAGATAACATAAAACTCATTATAGGCCACTACAATGAGGACTTGGATGACAATCTGGTAGTAAGTTTCATAAATTCACAGAGTATCTTAGATTTGTTGCTGAAAAAGAGAAGTTGAAATGCCCTGAAATCTCATAGTTCATGCATGAAAGATACTTGACAGAGGTTTTTCCAAAGTTGATAACAATTCTGGAAATTCACATGGCATTACCAGTGACAAATTGTGAGACTGAAAGAAACCTTTTCAAACCGTGAATAATAAAATACAAAATTGGATCAACTTGTTAGAGGAGAGACTGAATTATCTTTGTATTCTATCTATAAAAATGAGATTGAAAAATGATACTCATTTAAAGATGATCAAAGAGTTTGTCGCTAAAAAAAAAGTAGGAAGAAAAGTATTACACATGAGTGTCAGACAGTTATTTTAGATTTTGTGATGCCTGGAATTTGTCAGCTTTTTAAAATTTGTAATTTGTTGTGACTGCTTTTTCTCTTTATAAATATAATCTCACCTTCAAACATAATTTGTATTTGGAATTTTGAAATCTTTTTCTTCAAGAGGGTCCCCCAAATTGTAAAATTTTCTGATCCCCCCCAAGCTGGGTCTGCCCTATGTACCCCTTGGCCCCAGATAGGATCTCCCTCTCACAGCTGTTCCTAGGCCTGTGGCTGCCAGCAGGAGGTCTGGATGTGGGACAGGGTCTGGGTGGCACTGACAAGGGCACCCACGGTGAGCCAGTGGGGAACACGGGCCTGGCTGACATCACACACCCTTGAAGACCGTCTAACTCTAATTCTAAAAGGGACAAAAGTTTTGTTACGCTGCCTGTAAGGGCCCAAACCTTTCCACCAACAGTCTCGCCAGGGCCTGGCTGGGCCCTGCCAGCCCCACTGTGTTTCTTTTTAATAAAATTTAATGTTTTCATTTTCAAAGACCTAGAAAATCCAAACACTTTTTAAAAGCCCCAAGGAACTATAAAAATTAATAGCACAGGGTTAATTTCTTTTTCAGTGGCGACTCAATTAAACCTGCCAAAGTCAGACTGTGACTTAAACTCACCACTTGCAGAGGGTCCTGAGCAGAGCAGGCAAACATGGTATGAAACAATAATATTTACCAATTACCCTCTTGGATGTTTCCCACCCGGGCCCCTTCCCTCTGGGGAAAATTTTTTCCTTCCCTCCCTCCGCTCGAGGGCCCAGAGGTCAGCATCCCTAATTGTTTTCTCCTTGAATGGTCACATTGCTATCAACAAGTGACTGAAATTCTTCCCTGCTCAGGGTAATGGAAAAATACCACCCGGGCTGGCTGCCCTGGGCAACAGGCCACGTGGACACCATCCCGCATGTGGGCCTGAGCTCAACTTTGAAAATGAGAGACCGGCTCCCGCTCATCTCCGCCAGGCGTTCCAGCCAAACCAGACATCTCACATTCCACACTTAGTGCTGCCCCAGGGCACTTGCTCCTAAGGTGCCCTTGCCAGGAATCCCCGCTCTCTTGTTCATGAGCACTTAGCCCTGAGCACTTCAATCTTATATTTTCTCTGAGGCCCTGATCAAGATCAAGTTCTTTTAAGAAAGCTTTCTTGATAAAATCTATCTCCATGTAGATTTTCCACTTAATCTCACCGCCTTCAGCTCCTCTCTATTGAGTCAACTTTGCATTATCTCTTAATTGCACATGGGCTGTCTGCGTCCATCCTAGAGTTTTTAATACACAGGCTTCTAACAGGCTTATCCCTACATCCAGACTGTAAGCTCCTCCAAGGCGGGAACTCTTCTGGGTGCATCCTTCGTATTTAGTTTGGTGTTTTGCGTGGGATAGAGGCTTAATAATTGCATTTGGACTGGAATTTTCTCTACAACAGGATAGTGAACTGTGTGCCTCTGGAAATAGGATTTCAATGCAACATTGTTTGCATAGAAAAAATAAAAAATATAATAATAAATAACAAAAAAATTAAAAAATATCTGAGTAAAATGTCCATCAATGGGGAACAGATAAGAAGAATATGGTATATGATAACATGCTCTAAAGCAATTAAAATAAAGAATATGGAGTTGAGTTATCAATACATATAGATTCCCAGAACAGAAATGTTGAGTGAAATAGGCAAATTGTAGAACAATATGTTGGTTAAGATACAATTTATGTAGATTGAATGCCACATAAACCAATACTACACAGCGTTTTATGGATCCATGTGAATATATCCATGTATGAACACAGAGATGAGAAAGAAATACATGTAAATCTTGGTAGGGCTTGCCTCTGCAGAGGGAAGGGAGAGAATGGGGAATGGGACCCCAGACTGTTTAATTCCTTCTAGATATTTTTTCTTCTCATTATAAAAATCTGAAGCAAATAAGAGAATGTTAACATTTGCTAGTTTGGCTTGGTGAGTACATGCTGTCTGTGAGGTAGAGACTGGAGAGGTGTCCTCTCAGTGGGCTGCCCCTCTTCCCAGCCCAGTCCCGGACCCCATTTCCCAGCCTCCTCAGCAGTGAGTTGCAGCTACGTGACCTCAGTCTGGCTGGGGCATGTGGGCTACAGTGACAGATACCACTTCTTGTCTTGGCCCTGAAACACCTGGGCTGGGTTGGCAGCAAACCAGCCATTGACTTTGCTGTGACCTCCCAAGGGAGCTTCCCCAGACTCTGCTGGGCTGCAGGGAACAGGAAGAGGGAGGGAAGATGACCACTGAGCAAACTCCGGGGACCTTGGCGGCCTGCAAGATGAGGGTGAAGTCTCCAGTTGCTAGCTAGGCCCCCAGAGAGGCCCTCCACCCTTTTTTCATCTTGCCTGGCTTCCTCACTGAACCCAAAACATACCTCACTCGTTCCTGACCTGCTCGCCATCCGGATGTCCCCCTGCAGTGCTCTGAACCAAAAACGTCTTCTGCCTGGCCCAGGCCCTGCCCGTGACTCCACGTTCCACCTTTCCCCTTCCCCTCCAGTCCTCAGAACTCCTATCTGCACTGCCTGTTTGGCTTTAACCACAAACTGCTCTGTGCTGTCGCTTCTGTCTTGGTGACAGGGCTGATGCCTTATCTTTGTATCGCTCTGTCAGGGAAGGACCTAAGTTGACTGGTTCTGTGCTGAGCAAAGGGACGAGAATACCAGAGCCTAATCCGGCGTCCTCTGCAAGTCTGATGGGCCTACTCCACATTGTTCAGAATTTCCAGAGTCGGCGTAAAAGAGATCCTTCCTGGAGAGGGGTGGGGAAAGCAGGACTGGAAGAGAGAGCGGAGCATGGAAGGCCCTACGAGGAGATTTAGGGACAAGGGTTCCGAACCTGAGGCTGAGGCTGAGGTTCGTTCTCATTTCAGAGAAGATCAAGGTTATCTCCAGCCAGGGTTTCTTAACACTGGCTCCTCCGGAGGGACATTGGATCAGATCCCATAGAAGGCAGGGGTGTTGTTTCTTTCAGAGGCAGCTGGGAAGGGGAGGAGACATCAGGAATCAGCACCCTAGGCGTCAGCCAGTCCCAGGAGAGGGGAAGACTCAGGAGAGAGGATGGGAGGCCGTGGTTGGGAAGGAGAGGGAACTGCGCTAAGCCCCAGGGGTTTAAAGGTAGAGAGGCAGGTGGGGGGAGGGGGGAGACCAGGGTGGAGAGGAAGTCCTGGCAGCGGGGATGGCGTCCTCATCTGTGGGGTAGCAATGGGAAGTTACAGATTTTTTTGACCTTTTATTTTTTGGACAAAGCCATTTAGCCTCCCTGAGACTCAGGTTTCTTATTTTTAGAAAAGGCATGATACAACTCTGCTGGGCTGCTGAGATGTAAACGAGTAAAATATGTGAAAGTGTTTATCGACCCCAAGTGCTATACAAATGCATGCCATCAGTGTGACAACATGATGGATGCCAGACCAACGCAGGCCAGTCTGAATGAATAGGCGAATGACAAGTGAGTGAAAGACCTTGGAGGGGCACGGCTCACAGTTGGTCTAGAGACCCAGGGTGGGGATATGCAGGCAGAGGAAGACTCTATAGACACTGATGGTTCAAGCACCCCCATCAGAGCTCAGGACTGAGTCAACTGCACAGAGGACATGGGAAACAGAGCAGCCCCTTGGGGTTTAGTAATCTGGTCAAATGGCACACAGAGCACTAAGACCACACGTTTAGAAGATGACCAGCAATCATAAAGTTAATTAGGGAAGACCCAGAATCAAATCCAGGATAGAAATACCTGGGAGGAGAATGTAAGGACCAGACACATTTTATACCACAGGGCTTCATGTATCTGGGATGCCCAACTTCCTAGTTCCTTGGGAAAGAAAATCTGAACCTCTTAATTAGACCCTGGAACCTTCCACAAACCGGCCAGAAGGTGTTTTTGGTGTTTCCTCCCACTTTGGCCGCCCTGCACAGACCTGCCCTCTGCTGAGTGGAGCTGAGCTGAGCAACCCAGCCCACTTTAACACACCTTCTTTTTTTTTTTTTTTTTTTTGGCGGTATGCGGGCCTCTCACTGTTGTGGCCTCTCCCGTTGTGGAGCACAGGCTCCGGACACGCAGGCTCAGTGGCCATGGCTCATGCGCCCAGCTGCTCCGCGGCATGTGGGATCTTCCCGGACAGGGGCACGAACCCGTGTCCTCTGCATCGGCAGGCAGACTCTCAACCACTGCTCCACCGGGGAAGCCCTAACACACCTTCTTGTTTCTCTCTTTCTTGCCCGCTCTGTTCCATCATCAGAGCCCCACCCAAACCCCATCTTCTTGCCACTGGGTTAAGGGGTTCAACTTCACCTGCCCCTTTTGCTCTCCACCACTCTACTGTCCCATTCCCAAGCTCCGGAATGCTCAGTGCCTCCACCTCCGCCTGACTCAGTATTCCTTGACTAGCATCGTGGCTGTTTCACAGTGTCTCACCTTTTCTTTTACACTGTTAATTTCTCTGAAGACACTGATTATTTTAGTTTATAATTCAGTGTGTCCTTTAATCCACCTAGGACAGTGCTGGGCACATAGGGAAACCAAAAATATTTGATGACTTGTTGGGAAGATAGAGTCCTTAGTGACCAACTAACACCTTGTCCCTTGGTGTCTGTGACCAAAAGGACACTTGTTGGGAATTAGAACTTTTCATGCTCTCCAAGGTGCAAGCATTAACACGTGACCATCACCTGGCTTCAGCTCCCACCTCCATATACCCCGTCCCCCTATCCCAGTGAGGCTAGACTCATTACTGTTCCCTACATAACATGCAGCACCTCTGTGATCCTGCCATGGTGACGCTGCCTTTGTAGCTTTTTCTCTACTCTACACCCCTTCAATTCCTAACCACTTCCTCTGGCTTCTGAGAAACAAGCTCACGCCCAAGGTGGTTGCCCAGAGGCTGTCTTCCTCAGCACCATTCCTTTCTCGTTTCCACCTTCTCTGTATTGTGCCTGATACTCGAGGTCTTGCAGTTCCACTGGAGTGGGGTCGAGTAAACCAGATTCCCATCCATGGCAAGGTCATCCTAGTGACACAAGGCATGGCTATTCAAGGAGGTGAGCTCTCTTCCAGGTGGGGTCCTGGGATTCACAGAGGGGGTGGTGCTTGGACTGAGCCTTGAGGCAGGCTTTGGACTGGTGAAGGAGAGAGAAAGAGAGATATGGAAGCGAAAGGGCAAAGACTGCTGGGAAAAGTGAACTAACAGAGTGGGTGGAAAGGATTGTGGGAGATGGGTCAAAAAGGTAGATGGTGGGCCAGGATTGGGACTTATCCATACTGACAAAGTGTTTGTACCTGAAATGTTTCTGAGTGCTCACCTTGTGCTGGGCCAGGGACAATCAGATTGGTTTATGGCTGTGTCACTCTTGGAAATACCCAAATCGTCAGACACAGGCTGAATTCACTCTTACAGCCCACTGGGAGTTGGGAAGAGGGCATCCTCATAGGTCCATACCCATGTGGGTCTAGGGATAGTCTCACCTATGTGCCTTACCTGCTTTAGGAGTGTGAATAGTCTCTAGGCAAGAGTAAGTGGACAAGAAAGTGTGGCTGGGCTCCTAGTGCTTCAAAGAGAGAAAGCTCGCCAGACAAAACAGGCAAAAGTAGGAGAGGAAGCCACACTGGGGTGATGCTTACCCACAGACCCCAGACCCAATAAGTGGGGCCTCTGACATATCTTATGAAGGCAAGAACTTCTCATGGCCATAATTCAAGTCCAGAGACGCTGGGAATTGGGACCCTGAAAGAAACAGTGTTGGGAACATTTTGGGGGGACAACAGGAGACTGTGAATCAAACCCAACTGCTCCAGGCTGTTTCCAAATATCTTTTCCTTAGGAAGTTAGGTGTGCACAGCTTTAGTCCCTGAAGCTGTGGCATGACAGGGCTGGCAGGAAAGTAAATGCAAACTTAGACATGTTAGCAGGGCTCGCAGCCTGCCTGAGTGTACACCCCCTTTTTAAGAGAGACCCTTTTTAAGAGAGACACTGGCACAGGGAACATACAGATCGAGGTGGCAGGAACTGTTAGGGAAGGGAAATGGGAGGCATGGGGAAATGATGATGGGGGTGAGAGATGGAGAGCACAGCACTGTGGTTGTCGCATATCTAGTGAACTGTCATCTGGGTGAGAGCTTCACCTTTTGCGGGTAGTACTCCCACGGGGGCAGAAGTAGGCATTTAGAGCATGCAGGTTTCCCAACAAGAACTGAACTACCAGCGAAGGTGCTGTCTGAACTAGTATTGTCTGCTCTTTTCTTAAAACTTATCATGGGTGGGACCTGATGCTATATTTCATTATAGCAGAAAGCTGGCTGCGCTCAGGTCTGCAGATATGTCATTTTGGGCTTATTTGGAACATGTGGGGAATGCTTTCTTCGGTAAGAGTATTTTAAAGAATTCTTATGTGTATAAACTTTTTATACTTATTATTGGTAAAAGCATGTAGGAGCGTGTGCTCTCAGGAGTGGGAAAGTGACACAAACATCGCCCTCTATGGGTGTTAAATGTGAGGGGTCGATTCTAAGCAGAAATAACTGCCTACGTCATTTTCAGCACGCACGCTCAACTCATCCTGAATGTGACCACACACAGATTGCATATAATGTAGAATTCCAAACAGCAGGGAAAGCACACAACACATATTATCTCATTTAATCCCCATGATAATCCCATGATGGGGAGTACTACTATCTTCACTTTATAGAGAAGGAAACCAAGACATAGAAAGGTTAAGTAAATTGGCCTTCTCTGGTCACTTCTCTGGTAGATGGCTGAGGTAGGACTTGAGCCCAAGGCTGCTTGAAGGTCTTAGTTTCTATGTTTTACTGGAGGTATCTAATGAGAGGGTGTAGAGTGCCTTGTACGGACACTGATGGGGAATTTCTGTCTCACGGGTAGGGGTGGATAGGCTTCCTTTCACCTCTACAGGTCTATGGTCTGGCCTCCGGGGTTTTCAGGCAAACACTGAAACGTATGCTAAGTTCGGGGCCATGCCCTCCACACCCCTGTGCAATATCAAAGATGCAGTGTCGGGCAGGCAGAGAAACAGACACAAAGGCCAGGAAGGTGAAGTTTGATTATATCTCCCTGACTCCCTATTCTCTTTGCAATGTGTTCTTACTATCCTTTAAGTTTTTATTTTTATTTTATTTTATTTTTTTTTGCGGTACGTGGGCCTCTCACTGCTGTGGCCTCTCCCGTTGCGGAGCACAGGCTCCGGACGCGCAGGCCCAGCGGCCATGGCCCACAGGCCCAGCCGCTCCGCGGCACGTGGGGTCCTCCTGGACCGGGGCACGAACCCGCGTTCCCTGCATCGTCAGGCGGACTCTCAACCACTGTGCCACCAGGGAAGCCCTCCCTTTAATTTTTTTTTAAAAAAAATAAATTTATTTATTTATGGCTGTGTTGGGTCTTCATTGCTGTGCGCAGGCTTTCTCTAGTTGCGGTGAGCAGGGGCTACTCTTCGTTGCGGTGCGCGGGCTTCTCATTGTCGTTGCTTCTGTTGTTGCGGAGCACGGGCTCTAGGTGCGCAGGCTTCAGTAGTCGTGGCACACGGGCTCAGTAGTTGTGGATCGCGGGGTCTAGCTGCTCCGCGGCATGTGGGATCTTCCCGGGCCAGGGCTCGAACCTGTGTCCCTTGCATTGACAGGCAGATTCTTAACCACTGAGCCACCAGGGAAGCCCTGTCCCTTTAAGTTTACCTTAGTCTCTGGGAACCTGAGAAGCTGATCTGTCTTAGTGTGGGAGCATGAAACAGCCCAGTGGAAAAGACTGGAGTTGGGAGCTTCAAATCCCTCTACTCAGAGTTTCTCAGCCTTTTTTTTTTTTTTTTTTTTTTTTGCGGTACGTGGGCCTCTCACTGTTGTGGCCTCTCCCGTTGAGGAGCACAGGCTCCGGACGCACAGGCTCAGTGGCCTATGGCTCACGGGCCCAGCCGCTCGGCGGCATGTGGGATCTTCCCGGACCGGGGCACGAACCCATGTCCCCTGCATCGGTAGGCGGACTCTCAACCACTGCGCCACCAGGGAAGCCCTCAGCCTTTTTTTGATCCATGATAATATAAATCCCCCTGCTTCCTTGGGAGATCTAGAGATGCTCTGATTTTTGCTGGGATGGAAAGTGTCCATTTTGAATTCTAAGGTCAGTTTATGAATCCTCACCAGCCAGGAAGATTTGGTTGAGCATTTATTTCTGTGGATTATATTAAGGAAGTCTCTTGTATCAATATTAGGAGCAGATTCTTCAGTTTTCCAAACTAAAACTACATTATGCTATTGAATGGTCTTTCTCAAACCACAAATGCTACCTTCTCCCCTCCCCATGGAATTTGATTTACCCCCTTGGAAAGACCTGCTGCCCTTTCCCTCTGCCCTCACATTGACAATCACTGGTCTAGTGTAACCCTTATAGCTGAGAAACCAGAGATATGAATTAATTTGGTCATAGTCACAAAATGACTTATTCAGCCCATTCATTCAGTTCTAGTCAACAAATATTTATTGAGCAAATACTATGTGCCTGGGATCCTAAAGGTAGCTGGTGCATCTGCATTTTCAAATCTATGTCAGGAGAGGGGACCCCTTGAACACAGGACTGAATGTTTAGTGGTAGAACTTGGTACTGGTGGGGTACATTCTTTTAGTTGGGAATCTTCCAGGTGCCACTAAAATCTCACACCATATACAAATGTCTGCTCAGTCAATGCAGAAAGGGCTGGTCCTGTGTGCATACCCAGCTTTGAAGTTGGCAAAAATGAGAAGGATTAGAGACCTCTCCCTAAAGTCACAGCATCTCTCTGCCTCCCCTTTCTTGTCAACACCCACTCCTCCTTGGATTTGGTCTTATACCCTGCCTGCTGTTTCCTTTGTTGTTTTTTCATCCCCACCAAGGTGGGTAGAAGGGCGACCCCGTTATTTCCTCCTATCCCCCCCCCCCCACCCCATCCTTCCCAGCACAAAGTTCCATTCTTCATTAATAGCGTTTTAAAGCCAGCACGGAGCTGTTTTCCAGATGTGGCCATGCGCAGACAGTAATTGTGCTCTGTGATCCCTTCCAGCTGCTCCCATCGCTTGCCAACACACTGCCCCCACCCCCACCTTGCAGCCCCAGGAGTCCATGTTTGGGGGCTGCAAATTAGGGCAAACGTTGTAAAATGATCATGTGCTACACACAGCCTTCCCCACAAGAATTATGGACTTTATAACTGAGCTAATTGGCATTAGGTCTTGCCTGAAAGGTCAAGAGAGTGGCAGAGAAACAGGATCTTTGTAAATTGATCTGCTGGTCCCCCACTCCTTCCCCACAGCTCCCTTTCCCATTTTGAAATATGGCCTACCTGCCCTGTGGAATCGCTGACTCTTGTAAATTACTGCTTTGACTGTATAGGACTGTGACACATTGTTTCACATCACGTGGAAGGCAGTGGGGATGTTGAAGGGGTGCATAGTTACACCCTGCAAATTCTTCTACCAAACCACAAGCTTCAGCTTTCATAACACCTTGGTGAAGCAGGGCATTGTAATGCTCTCGATCTTCAAATCAAGCATAATTTATCCAAAGGGAGCATACAGGCTTTGGATGGAATATTTATTTATTTATTGCTCCAAATACTTGAGTTCCTTCTGAATGATCTTGCCTTTCTATTGTTTCTCATATGGGAACACTCCTATGGCCTTTTTTCATCTCCTACATTGTTATTAAGCATGTTAGAGGCAGGGTTCAAGGTCGACTTTAGGAGAGAAAGAAAGTTGTCTTTCTGGAATCAGAGATACTACGTTTTTATCTATACCTTGTGTGGGTCTTTCTGGGTATGGTTATAAAATGTCTGTCCTCCGCTATCTGGTGCTCATGATTAGGGGTTAAGCATTGAAAGTCCCTGTTAAAGCATATATAGTATCTGGGAAGAATAACTGATTTACCTTGTGGTTCTTACCCCTCCCCGCTTCTTTTTCTTAGTAAAGGACCATTGAGAAGTGAATGGAAGCTGACTTTAAATAGTACACACTCACTGATATTTTGCTTACAGTTTTGGGCTGTTTTTGGATCTTTCGAATCCCAGCTGTGGATCAATTCCAAGTCATGAATCCCTGCTCAGTTATCATTGCTATTACCACCCTGGCCCACATAAGCTTATTGAAGCCTTCTATCAGAGGCCTGAGGAAGCAGGGCTTAGGCTGGCCAGTGCAACGGGAAAGGTGAGAGAGTGAAGTTTCAGTGCTCAATGTTGGGGTCACAAAGTGGGGAGGAGGTCTGAAATCATCTACTCATTGAATAGTCTGCAGACCTAATAAACAGTGCAACTCACAGGCATCTGCTAGGGCTCTCTCAGATGTATGTAAATGCTGCTGAAATGTGAATATTAATTTGGAAATGTGGACCTTAAGTGTTTGCCCGATCAACAGATATCAAAATGGTAACTGTTGGACTTCCCTGGTGGCGCAGTGGTTGAGAGTCTGCCTGCCGGTGCAGGGGACACGGGTTCGTGCCTTGGTCCGGGAGGATCCCACATGCCGCGGAGCGGCTGGGCCCGTGAGCCATGGCCACTGAGCCTGTGCGTCCGGAGCCTGTGCTCCGCAACGGGAGAGGCCACAACAGTGAGAGGCCCATATACCTCCAAAAAAAAAAAGAAAAATGGTAACTGTTATCATGCTGGGAGGTTATTTAACGCAAAAATGGGGTCTTTGAGCTGGGAAGTTTGGGAGCCCCTGTCTACCCTATTACTGATCCAGGTCCCATCACATCTCACCTTGATTACTACTGTTACCTGAGCATGCTTCTCCCTCACGTCCCTTCCCCCACGCTGCAGCCAGGTGGTGCTCTTACGATGTCAGAGCCTCCTCAGCTTAAACCCTCCCATGGCTGCCATCTTGCTCCAGGTCAAAGCCTTGCCATGGCCTCCTGCTCTGGCCTCATCTGTTATTATTCTCCCCTTTGCTCTCTTCAACCCAGCCCAAGACCCAGCCCCCAACCCCAGCCCCCAGCTTCTCCTCAAACATGTAGGCCCAGCTACCACCCACATCCTTCTCACTTGCTGCTATCCTCTGCCCATAAGTGCACCTGTCCCAGGTGTTCCAGTGGCTGGTCTCCCTCCCCGCTCCAGGTTGCTGTCACCCCTCACTGGAGCCGCCTTCCCTCGCACCTCGTCTAACACAGCTCCCACCACCACCAGCTCTCCTGACCCCTCTTCCTTGTTTTACTTCCTCGACAGCACCCAGCACCCCCTGACTTCATATTTATTTGTGTTTGACCATATCTCCCCACCAGACTACCAGCTCCTTGAGAGCAGGACCTTTGTCTGGGGTGTCCACTGCTTAATCCTTAGTGTGTGATAGGCAAACAGTGTGTACTTAGGCGATCCGTACTCTATGAGTGAGGACCCAGCTCCAGGGCACTGGGGGACTAAGAAAGGAGGAGGGAAAACCACGCACATGAGGAGAGGAGAGAAGCCTGGGGGATGGAAAAGCCAGCCACGCTTGGTGCCCACTTTGTGGTAAGGGCAGCGGGAGTTACTCGCCTGGTCCGTAAGTGGAGAGGATGCCCTTGCCTCTCCCATCTGACAGTCACACAGGGTTTGCTAAGGTCCATTTCACTCTCCTCTGTCTGCTGTACCTTTCAAGCTCAAGACAAGGCTGGCCTAATGATGATGGACATATATGGACCAGAGTCTGGTATTGGGAGCCCTGTAAAGGTCACGGATCTGCCACAAACAAATTATTTCACTTTTCTGGGTCTTGTTTTTAAATCTACAAGATGAAAGGATTTGTCTTGAAAATCTCAAAATCTAAGTGTTTGATTTTATTATGAAATGGGATATCAGATGCAAATTAACTCCAAGCCCTTTTAAGAATGCTATGCAATAATACTTACTGCACTGCCAGGGGCCCTTGAGAAAAATGCCAAGTCTGTGACTGTACTCCCCTTTACCCACCTCTCTGAAGGCCTCCCTTTGTGCACAGCCACATAGGGGCTGCTTCCTCCACAGAGTCTGCCCGGGAGCCCCAGCCTCTGCCTCCTCACAGGTCCTTGACTCCCACGTGAGGCAGCCTCAGCACTGCCCACCCTGACTCGGACTTAGGGGGCAGCCAACCCCACCACCCACAATACCTGAGTGTCTCTTTATTCACCCGATGACCTCCTCTGTTCCCAGTATCATGTCTAGCTGCCATTTGGGGTCAGAAGGCATTGCCTCCTCTTGGTGGTTGACCCTGACCCTGGGGGAAGCAGGGAGAGAGGACATCACTGGGAAGTGTCCGTAGTAGCCTTGGGGAGAGAGTGAAGAAATGAGATTGACAAGGGGCAGAGGGGGTCACATGAAGCCTCTCGACGGTGTTCAGTCCACCCCCACCTGACAGACAAGGCTGCTGAGAGCAAGAGAAGGGAGAGCAGGATGTCATGGCTGATAAGAACGAGCTGGACATGGAGCCTGGCTGTACGGGAGCCAGCATGGTAGACATAACCCTCACCTCAGGTCCCCAGAATCCTTCGCACACGTAAACACAAGGAGCCATTCAGTCTCTTTTTGAACCAACAAAGCAACAGTACCCTTTGTTAATACTTCTCTGCCTTGCCCTCAATGGTGTGGCATGTGAAGAAAGGCACACTCTCAGTTTTCTTCAGCTGGACTTGAGCCCTGAGCCCCAGTCCAGTCCATAGGCCAGACCCTGAGACAGATCCCCTCACTTGTTTCTCCTTGGGGTTGGTCCTGACCCTGGGGTCCCTTGAGTCCACTTGGAGAGACCTTCCTGTTGTGTTTGTCACTGAGAGTCACTGCTGTGTATAAACCCATGGCCCCGTCCTCTTCATCCTCCCACCATTAAACAGGAAGGCCAAACTGGATGGGCCACAAGTAAATGAGTCCTTTCTAGAACTCAGTCTTCCCTGATGTCACAGTGTGCCCCCAGCCTTTCTGTCATTGTGACTTGTGTCCTCTGGCTAATATGCCCCTAGCATACTGCCCAGCCAAGTCCATATTGTCCAGGAAACCATGGCACACATCATATATGAATGTGGTCCCTAATCACCACGACCTATTACCCAGGGCAGAAAGCACTGTCTCCGTTTAGGGTCAGAGCTCACCTCAGGGTCTCCTTCTGGACCTTGGACCACAGAACAACTAGCCAAGAGCTTCTGTCAGTCATTCCTATTCTACATGATTCCTCTGGAATTTAGTCTCCTGGGGGATGTAGACACATGTCCTTCCTGTTTTTTACCTACTTATGCCTGTCTGCTCTTTGGCACTGGAGTCCTAGCATGCTTGCTTCATCGTGCTCTGGTGGCCTGGCTGGCTCCTGCAGGCAGCTCATTCCTGCAGCCTCTACAGCAGAGTGTGACAAAAGGTCAGTGTTCCAGAAGGTGATGGATAAAGTGAGCTTCCACATAGGGCTCCTCTTCCATCTCTGGGGTGAAATGCAGATGGCAGTAAATGTGGGTAAACCCAGCCTGCCCCAGGAAAGCCAGTCTGGCAAACTCCACAGCTGTCAGACACCCAGACGTACCAACCTTCAAAGTCACCACCCTGCCCTCCTCCAGGGCCATCTTCTCCACAATGAGCACACACGCACCACTATACCCTTCAGATAGTTTCTGCTTCCTGATGTCTTCGTCCCACAGCCCCACACCTAGCCCGCAAGTTGACCCATCTCCCTTCCCTCTCTCCCAACACAGGGGAAGAAACGCCTGAGAATTTGCTTCAGGCTGGGCTAACACGGAGGGTCAGCCCTGGCAGAGTCTGGGGAGCAGGGAGCCTCCTCAAGTGGTCTGGGTGCTACTGTTCCAGAAGAGGTAGGTCTCTTATGGTCGGGAAGCTCTGAGCCCTGGACCCCATCTGCGGCAGCTCTGGGCTTTGCACATCACACTGAGGCTTTTCCTGAAGAGGTTTTCACAAGTTCGGAGCAGTCCTGGGTATTGGGGAGTTGAAATTATTTTTACCCATGTGCAGCTGAAATAGCCATCTGCCATCACACCGCCCAATTCCTCACTGTGTTTAAAATCCATCTGGAGGCCTTATTTTTTCTTCAGTTCTTCATATTAAAAAAAAAAAAACAAAACAGTGCCTTGGTGCGAAGAAAGGTATCATATCTTCATGTCTTTTCTGCCTGCGGTGGAATCTGTCCTACAGTAGAGGATAGATTTAGAGCTACTCGTTGCTTTTTCCAAGCCATATTGATTAATTACTGGTTCTAGGCCCACTGTTGTCCCTTATTCTAGGACTGCCTACCTATCTTGTTTATCTAAATAAATTCTAAAGCCCAGCTCATGTTACCTCCTCCATGGAGCCTTCCCTATTACTCTAGTCCTCACTCCTCTGATATCTCCATGGCAGAAGTGGACAGTTCCTTAGGAATAGTCCTTCCTTTTCTTCTTTTGCTGCCGCTGTGTTGCCTTTGTACCTCCCAGCTTGGTGACACCTGGGCTTGGCCTCATGTTGATCTTGCGGCTGCCGTAGAACTTATCCTGGAAGGGCCCTCAATCAAGTCTTAGGTTGTCCCATAACTCCTTTTCTTCCTTCAAGGCTCCTCAGATCCTTGAACAGCTCAGATTTTCACCCCATTCAGACTCCTATGTCAATTAAATTATTTGAATTCAATACGGTGCACATGCTCTTTTTGCTTTGCCAAAGCCCTAGAGTGTGGAGATAACATCACACACCCCATCACTTACATAATGACCAGTTCAAGGGAGATGCTTAATGAATGATTTTGATTTAAATTAAGATGGTGATGATGATGGAGCCATTCAATTAATAAACATCTGCTAGGATCCTAATAAGTGTCAGGCCCCTTGGCAGATGCTGGGGATTGAGTAATGAATAAATCACATTTCCTACCTTCAAAGAGCTCACAGTCTAGTGGAAGAGATAGATGGGGAACATCCCAGCATTTCAATGTGATTTCAGAGGAGGGAGCAATGAATTCATTACAGGCTTTAAGATTTTTTGATGTTAGAACATGAAGTTTCAGGAAAAGGATGCAAGAAGGCACAGAAATGGGAAGAGTCTGATGGATTTAAGGAGCAGCTGTGCTTCTGTATGGCTGGGGCGGTGCTGACAGGTTGGCCTAGAAAGGTACGAGGGCCAGGGCAAGGAACCCTTCCCTGCTCAGCTACAGACTCCCACCCCAGCTTTCCTTGGTCATTTCTTCCAGTTGCATTGAGTGCAGATATCTATCTAAATTTCTCTTTGGTAATGAGGTCTATGGATTTGTCCTCTATGAAGTGGGACTTCCCTTGATTCACCTTAAATTGTTCATTTCCATCTTGCTATGGGATTGGGCATAACTGGTCAAGCTCCCTTGATGGCCATCAGTCTGGTGATGTGTCCTTCTTTTTTTTTAATAATCGATGTATTTATTTATTCAGCCATGCCACACGTGGCATGTGGTGTGGGATCTTAGTTCCCTGACTAGGGATCGTACCAGCGCCCCCTGCAGTGGAAGCATGGAGTCTTAAACCACTGGACCACCAGGGAAGTCCCTGGTGATGTGTTCTTTAAAAAAAAGACACATATGGAAAAACATCTGGAAACTAGTGTTCTGAGATATATCCATCTATCTCCTTCATGACTTTGGACAGTTGTTTTAACTCCTCTGAGCCAAAGTCTTTTCACCTGATAAATAGGGAAAATAACAATAGACCCACCTACTGTATTGGATGGTTATGAAGCTCAATTATAACAATAGATGCAAAAAAGCCTTGAAATACATAAAACTCAGCACAGACACAAGGGCTTATTACCCTGATGGAAGGAGACAGATGAGCTTTCCTCTTGTGAAAACTCCTTTGCCAGGCTGTACAAATTTCAAGGAGGTCCCCTGGTCTCCCATAGCAACCTGCCCAATCATCCCACTGGCATTTTTGCCTCACATAAGGTGGCACTAGCTCATTAGGCATAACAAATGACCCGCACTCCATTGGGCTGTAGACGGAAAGCTGCAAGGTGGAACAGATCTCTTCCCCTCTGCTTACCTCCCTCTCCCTTTTCATGTTAACAAGTGTCTCTGGAACATGCTGTCTCCTGTCTGGGGAAGGCAGAGCTGTGGCCACGCAGAGCTGGTGTGCGGGAGTTTGGAAGGCAGCTGCTCCAGCCTTCTTCTCAAATGCTTCCCACACCTCAGCTGGCTCTGGCCCTGCCATGCTTGTGGCACATCTGAATATCAACTGTTTGCATAAATTGTAAGCGCCACAAATCATAGCCCTTCATTTGAGGCACAGGAGTTTATTGGCTCCAGGTATCCACTGGGGGCAGAGCATCAATGGATCAGAAGCCCAGTTCCTATTTCTCTAACTGCTCCAATCTAGAGAATAGTAAAGGAGCCACTTGTGGTCGTATTTCCAGCCCTTGGTCCATTTTACTTCCACTCAAGGTGCAAGACATATCCCAAATCCTGGCTGTGTAGCACAGGGAATTGGCTGTGTAGGAAGAAAGATGGGGGTGAGGCAGAGCTTTGGCACTATTACAGGACCGATCAAGAGTGTTACTCTCTCTTCTCTCCCTGGGGTCCCTTTTCACCTTTGTCTGGGTGCCTAGGGATTTACAATTCCCACTGCAGATGCCCCAGCATGCCATCCAGGCCTGTCCCCATAGTAGCTCAGGGTCTTAGGCCCTGGCTCCATTTAGGTTATGATCAAGGAGTAGAAAGGTTGCCAAATGATGAGGCTGGAGACCTGCTTTTCACTTCCAGGTTAAGTGACATCATCCATCAAAGCTCCAGTTTGTGTGCAATGAGAGCCCTGGGTTGGGGTTAACTGATTCCATCTGGCTCTAAAGTTTGTGAACCCTTTACTTCCTTCCTGTACAAATCTTTCCTTGTCAAAAATCATTTTTCCTGTGGTCATTTCTCTCAACACCTTGTCCATCACTGAAGGAAATCTTGGTGATACGCTATTGGGAAAAGCTAATAGGGACACTGTGGCAGCCTCAGCCCCACCCTCTCACCCCATCACCAGCCCTGAGCCCAGGATGAGAGCAACCTCAGGCCAGCTTCCTCCTTTCTGAGAGCACCCTTGGACCCCTGGCTCTGCATCCACTACCTCTCCTGGATCATCTCTGGTTGTTTTGACTCTGACAATTTCACCTCCCGCAAACAGATTATAGAGTTCCCTGACAGCTGTAATCAAGTTGGCACCATGCTGAGCCCTTGGAAGGTTCTCAATCACAATATTTTGAATGATTGATCAGTCAGAAAAGACTCCAATTTCTGGTTTACAAAGTCTCATTTGGATCCATTTTCCTACCTACCCTGTCCATCTTTCAGTCTTAGCCTGTCCACCCCAGGCCAATCTCCACCAGGGCCCTCTGGCCCTCATAGACTTTCTCGTTATCCATCTGCTATGCAGCCCTTCTGGTATCCAAAGTCTTATTCTACAAGAAGTATTCCTATAGGCCTGATCAATCAATACACAGTGGGCTTCAACTTTTTTTCTTAATTAAAATTCCTCATAGTTACATATATATTTTAACAGGGCACTTTCGTGGAGGTTATCTCCATTTTATCCTCTCATAGACATTATCACCCCCATTTAAAAAGTGAATAAAATGAGGATCGAAGCTGTCATCAGGGAGCCCACAAGGCACAGGGCAGGGAATCATGCAGTTCCTGGGTTCCAAGCTAAGAGCTGTATCAGGTGCAGCATAGGCTGTGAAACTCAAGTATCTGGGGGGCTTGTGGCCATCCCCATTGGCTGGCTTAGTTTATTCTAGAGCAGCTTGCTTCCCATTTCATAGCTCTCTGAAGATACCCAAGGGGTATCTTCAGAGAAATCGCTGCAGGATGAGACAGACTAGGAGGGGATTGGAAGCAGGAAGCATGGGGCATTTCAGGGACACAAAGTCAGGCTTCAAATGTCCCTGAGAAAATTCTACCTGATAGTACATGTTACATGTGGAGACGTAGCCCGCTAATGCTCAAAGCAATGGGTCGCTAAACATGATGAAGACCAGAAAGAAACCCTTCTGCTTCTTAAGGCAAAATCAATAGCGATTTTTCTTTTCGTTTTCCATTTGCTTAGCTCAGGTGGCAATAGTCTTGGCTTTGTTACTCTAAGAACTGGCTGCTCTGGTAGCTGCCTCTACCCAGGATAAGAATCCCTGGGCCTCCTGACCAGTATGCTAATCAGAAGGGGGTTAGAAAGTACCTCCTGTTCAGGGAGGCTCAAAAGGATCCAGGGACCATGATAGGAAATGTATTAGTTCCTGGGATAAGAAGGCTGGACATGGACTGGTGTGTCTTCCCTATGTTTCTGACCAACAGCAAGAGCAGAGAGCCTATAGGAAGCAATGGAAATCCAGGTGCATCTTGCTTTGAGGGCATCCAACAGCATCCAGGAGAACAAATAAAATTAATGGCTATCATTGAGAGCTTAAAATGTCAGACAATGTACAAAGCATTTACCTAGATTGTGTTATTTTTATCTTCATCGCAACCTCATGAGATAGGTTCTATTATTATTCCCATTATACAGATGAGGAAACTGAGTCACAGAAGTTTAAGTAATATGCCCGAAGTCAACAACTAGTCAATGGGGGATTTAAAATCAGTCTGGCTTCAAAGCCGGACTTAACTCTTAAGCTCTTTGGCTTTTCAGGACTCAGACAAGTTCTTTTGTAAAAGAATCTGTCCACAGACTCCTTTTCTGCAGCAAGAGCTCTCCTGTTCCAGGGCTGTTGACTGCTGTGGCCAGAGCCTGTACCACAGGTAGAGGAAGCTTCAGGCAAAGAGAAGTAAAAGCATAGTCCTGTGCTTTTAGAGATTCAGTTTGATTGGATTTGCTTCGTTGTGATTTGATTTGATTGAACTCAGTTCCCACAAATTCAGTGCTACTTGTGTGTCAGGAAGTTTTCTCTGTCTTGGGGATTCTCAAATTAAACTGAGTCAATCCAGAAATAATTTTCAAAAGCCTTGAAAGTGTGGTTAATCTGACTCAGCAATTCTTTTTCTAGGAGTTTATTCTAAGAACATAATCTTGAATGTATGGGAATATTAGCTATGAAGAAGCTTCTCTTTGTTTATTAAATAGTGAAGGGCAATATAAATGTCTCAGGGATAGCAGACGGACACTAGACGTAGCTAATACAGGCGTTACAGGCTCTAGTGACATAGTGGCCATGTGGGTTGAGACCAGTCAGGCAGGAGTGAAACCACACAGCGCATTATCTTTCATTCTACAAGGAATATGCCAAAGATTCCCAAGCTTTAGCTCAGCAATATTTTTTTACAGCACCCCTAGGCCAAAATAAATGCCTCATAGTTAGGTTTAAGTATGTAGGTCCAAGCAAACTAGTTAGTATTTAAGTCCTAACAACTTAGTAGCTGTTTGAAAAAAATATTACACATAAATTGAAAGAAAAATAATATTTATATTTTATTCTTAAATAATCATAATCATTTACTAATAGTATGTATGCACCTGTTGGGCATTGTTCAATTAGTCAAACCTTGGAATCAGGTTGGATATCGCCACCCTCATTTCCTGTTCCACATTGATTTTTGTGTGGTACTTTCTTTTGCAGGTATGACGATATCATACGAACTCCCACAAGCCTGTAATTTGTACAGTATCTGGCAGGATTAGGTATCACGGTGTGTTCCTTGATAATTAAAAATATCCTTCAGCGTCTTTGTGAGTTCCCTGTGGCACCCTGGAGTTCCTGGGCACACAGTCTGGGGACTGTAGAAATATGTTCTCTTCCATTTTGTTGAAAAAAACTACCTTCTTTATTTGTCCCTTTTGGTCTAGCTTTTGATAGACATATGAGTACAAGATAGATTTCTCTTCTTTCTTGTCTGTAGCCAAAGATAATCAGTTTAAGAGCATGATAAATAGCAACTGACCCACAGCTTCAGTTTTGGGGAGGCTGGGGCACAAGCTCCATCTAAAGAGGGCAGCTTCCACCCTACTCCATCCATAAGGCCTGATGGGAATGTTTTAAAGGTCATGTTTTAAAGGATAGCAGAAAATACAGACTTTTTATGTGAAGTCTCCCAATATTCAGATACTGGCAACTGATTTTAACATATTATTTATATATATTGGGTAGGTCAGTACTATGCTGCCCCAAACAAAATCATGTCTGTAGGTGGTGTTTTGCTTGAGAGTCACCAGTTTGGGACACAATGAGTTATTACGTAACTGTTGAAAATGAAATTGTTAATAAACACATCATCACAAGAACACATACTCATGAAATATTTAGTAAAAAAAAAAGATAACTAACAAAAATCATGATACCATTCTCATAAAAGCCCTTTATGGATAGTGAGGACACTAAAAGGATATATAACCAAGTGGTTAAAATGGCTATTTATGGATAGGGAATCTTGGATGATTTTAATTTTTTTCTTTTTTGCTTCTCTGTATTTTCTAAATTATTTTTACAATAACCAATGCACCTAAAATTTTTATTTGATTTTGTTTTGCATTCTTTTAAAAAAAGAAACCTAGAACAATTTCTCTAAAGAAGACATTATTAATCAGAAACACAAATACAAATCAAAGTCATGTAAGAAATGGTCCCTGGTTTTATAGGAGCTTATTAATGAATGGGACAGAGACAACATGTATTACTAGCGATGTATTAACTGACAAAACAAAGGGGAGAGTTGCATGATTCTATTTAAGTTGCTCAACGGGCTCAGAATAGGAAGAGAATCGGAGGGTGGGATGGTCATGGAAGGAAGCTGTATGTGGGGTCTCCGAGACTACCTCCAGGTTCAGTGATTCAGGATTCAGCATATAGCTGCACTCAGGACTAAGATTCATTACAGCAAAGGAATGCAAAGCAAAAAACAGCAATGGGAAAAGACACATGAGGCAAGGTCTGGAGGAAATCAGGAGTGAGCTTCCAGAGTCCTCTCCCAGTGCAGTCACACAGAGCATGTTTAATTCCTCTAGCATGGAATTGTGACAACACATGTGAAGTGTCATCTGCCAGGGAAGCTCATTAGAGATGCAGAGATCAGGGTTTTTACTGGGGATGGTCACGCAGACACCCTCTGCCTAGCACATACCATAATTTCAGACCCCCAGATGGAAGCAGGTGTTCACCATAAATTGCATTGTTTGTACACCATTTTAGGCATAGGAAGCCAGGCTTAACAGTTAGGAATGGTGGGAACATTCCGAAAATCCAAGTTCCCAAACGCCAGCCAGAGGCCAACCTTGCAAGCAGGTCTTTCTGAAGATGGTGATCTCAGGCCTGCTAAGTTATCTCTTTTCTGCACAGAAACCTTCATGGGGGAGGTGCGATATGAGCAGGGCCATGATTTAGGAAAAAGGAGAGAAAAGGGGCAAGTGTTCCAGGTGTTCACAAAATACTCACAAAACCAAACTTCTCTTCAGAAATCAGAGAACCTTAAACTTGAAAAGGGTCATAAAAGTCATTTAGTCATTTAGTCTAGTATTTTCCAAAGGGCAAGCATATACCACTAGTGGTATGCAGAATGATTTTAGGCTGTCTACAGATGAATATTTCATATTTTAATGTTTATATATTTATTTTGATATGCAGTTATATATAATATAAAATTAATAATACAATATTTTAGAATATATTATAGATACTATGTAGATATATGTGTGTATATCTATATCTAGCTAGCTAGCTAGCTATCATCTTCATAAAACCCTGCTACTATAGATATTATTAGGGTAAGTCTAACTTTAAAAAGTGGTTCAATTTAAAGGTAAATATTAAATTGCAAATATTAAATAACATTAAATAAATAACAGCCCAGAAGTCAGAGGCCACGTCTGCTCCCTGTGGGCAGTACAGTGAGCAAATACCTTTCACCCTTGAGATACTGGCATTGCTGAGTTAGCCTGATTCTCTTTTTTCCCCTTGCCCATCCTTCAGGAGAGGCAGTCCTTGGTGATGATATTTTGGCCCTGATTATCTACTCTCTGTTCTACTGGGACTTGCAAAGCCACTAACTGCAGTTCTCAGCCATGCCCTCTGGGAATTCCGAGCCCACAGAGATTAGAAAGTTATTATTATTTTTTTTTTTTACAACTTTTAGGAGAAAAGAAATTTAGAAATGCATTAGGAGCAAACAAAATGAGTTGCAATTAAATCTTTCAAAATGTCTTAAAATAGCTGTTAAGATAGTCATCAAGTTTCCTGATTCTTTGGAAAGTAAAGGACAATAGCTTTGTTGGAGACAGAAATTCAAAACATTCTCTGCTTCTAGGACCTTGGTCTAGATAGGAACTCAGGAGTGTGTCAGGTGCTAGGAGATGGGGTGTGGACCCATTGTTGGCCAGGAGCAGGATTTAGCTTTGGCACAAACAACACGAGGTATGCTACATAGACCTGACAATTGTACTCCGCGGCATGTGGGATCTTCCCGAAACGGGGCACGAACCCGCGTCTCCTGCATCGGCAGGCGGACTCTCAAGCACTGCGCCACCAGGGAAGCCCTAGAAAGTTATTATTAAGCAGGGAAATATACCTTTGCAATAATCCTGGAGGCTATTTCAGGCAAGAAAGCTGAAAACTTAAGCTAGGCTTTCTGACTGTTGATGCCTGGGGGACCCAAAACCAAAAGACCCTTTTCTCTTTCATCTAACAAGCCCCTAGGACAGATGCACCTGGCAAAGCCTGTCAAAGAAGTGAGACGGCTGTCAGGAAGAGGTCTCTGCCCCTCAATGTTACTAATTCACTCAACACATCAGTACCTATTTTGTGTAGGCCCTGGGAACACAGCAGTAAACGTGGCACTCATGACTCCCGTTCACATGGAGATTATGTGCCATCAGGAAGCCTCAGCCATAGGCAAAGTAGACTGCCCAGTGGCCTCACACACCCTCACCTGCCTTGGGGCCTCTGCCAATTCTCTCCCTTCTTTCAGATTTGAAAATCTAGACCTTCTCTCATCCACAAGGTTTGGATGTCACGGCCATCAGACAGGGTTGGATCTGGCTCTTAGACTCTATCAGGTCTAGAATTACCTCTACTTACTTACACTTGGGCCAACTTTTAAGACTCAAACAAAGTTCAGCTTCTTCTGCAAACTATTCTGTAGTGGAGACCCCAAGGAAGCCTGTCCTTTGTCAGTTTCCCAATGGACACACATTTGGTCCATTCCTTTCCTTGAGCAGCTAAGCTGGTGCCTGTAAACCTTCCCCTTACAGATGGTTGATTGAACTAAGGTGGGCACCCGATCCAGGGCCAGCCTGTCTCCAGGCTGGTCAGGTACCTACAAGGGGCTTCTGGTTTGAGAGATTTGCCTAAAGGGCCAAGGTGACTTCAGTGGGCCGTGATTTTCAGTGGGCTGTGCGCTCATCAGGCTGTCGCGAGTGGGAGCAGAGAAGGACACACATACACAGCGGAATCATGGGAGAAGCAGAACACTGGCAAGAAGACCAAAGAGTCCTGCAGCTTCGGGGCACAAAATATCCCTGCCTCCCCAAAGGCCTTGGATCCCAGTTCTCTTCGATTCTCATTTGTATTGTGGGTGAGGAGGCCCCACTGAGCTCGAGGCATGTTGAGCACATGTTCCTCCCCGTGCGCAGGGCTGAGATGAGACTTCCCTCCTCCTCCTCCAGTCCCGTCCCTTCCCTCTCACCATTCTCTCTCACGTGCTGTTTCTTGCCTCTCTGGACTGGAACCCACTTGAATTCCTGATTCTTGGCTTCTTAATCTTAAAGGCTTTGTGGGGTTTCTGTTGTGTGCTCAGATCTGTGCCAGGTGCCAAGAGGGAACAGAAAGGAAGCAGGAGGGCCGGCCCGCCCCTTGGGGAGTTTCCACTCTGCAGGTCAGATAAGGCCCACGAGCACCGCTGGACTTGGTAACTCCCCAAGCCAGCATCTGCCAGCAGGAGCCTGAGGAAGGGAATGAGCCTGCTCAAGGGGGCCACGAGGAAAGTGCTGGGGGAGCTGGGAGCTGGGGGCTGCTTCACCCTACAGTCCTTACCCTGCCATTAAATCTGGGGAAGCAAATGTATGTGCCAGGCAACTTTCCCTCTGTCACCTCATCAGGCTTGAATTGCCCAGGATTAAAAAAGAGAGAGAAAAAAAAGGAAAGTCCTCATTATGTGGTTGGAAATCCTCATACCAGAGATAAAATTTTATGAGTTGCCTGTTGCTCAGCACCCCGTATTTTTGACATTCCCTGTTTCACATACAGTATTTTAAACACATGAGACACAGACATTATTGTTTTTTTTTATTTTTTTACCCAGTCATTTTTTTTTCTTTCTGTCATGGCTTAGTGGGTAGCTCTGAAGTTTTTAATACTGAAGGGCCCATTTCATGTTATTTATTACCCTGCTTGCGTGAAAGCTGAGGCCTATAAATCGTCAACACAGGCCATCTAATTCCAGCAATGGTGAGGCTTCGTCACATGTAATTAAAAGATCTCAAAGCCGTTGGAATGTAATGGATTTGGAAATGATACCATGGGGGTGCGGGGAGCAAGCCCAGGAAGAGGCAGCTGTATTTCAAAGGCTCTCTGGCGTGGTCTGGGATCGATGGGGCTGCCTGGCTGGGCTCCAGCAGGGCCGGCTGTCATGGGGTTAGAGGCAGGGTCTGGATGTGATCTGATGCTCAGTTCTGAGACCACTGCAGTTCCCACCTGTGTGGAGGTGCACCCAGCTCTTGGCCTCACAAACTCCTTCAGCCTGGCATGCCCAGGCCCCACCAGTGATGGCAGTGAGCGTCCGTGTCCTGACAGGAGGGTTTCTAGAAGTGGGGAGTAACCCACCCTTAGAGACAGAGCCTGACCCGGAGATGAAGGGGAAGATCTTGGTTTCACCTTCCCCACAAGTACAGAGTACAATGGTCTTCTTATTTGTGGTCCCCCAACTTTCTCCCTTAGGCTGTTTCTGTCTGTTCAGACCCCCATGGTCACCCTTCAGCGACGCTGTGTTGTTCTGTGAAGTTTCCTCGAATCCCCGCATCTGCTGCTTCTCCTTCTGAGCCACAGGGCACCTTGTCTGCCCAGCTTTGGGTCAGTATGGTGCTGGTGTGTATTTGTTTACTTGCCGGCCTCCCCATTCTCATGAGTTCCTCAGGAAAAAGGACTATGTTTAAGTCGCCTCTGACCCCAGTGGCCTTATACAGGCCTGTCACATAGGAGGTAGGCAGGAAGGAAGAGACGGAGGATAAAAAAGGAAAAAGGAAAGAAAGAAAAAGGGCAGAAGGAAAGAAGGAAGAAAGGAAGGGAGGCGGAAAGGGACTTTCGGTGATCTGCTTCCATCTCATGGCTTTACAATAAGGTAACCAGATTCCAAGATGGCCCTCAACTATCTCCACCTCCTGGAGCCCGGATTCCATATCACACCAGGGTTGCTGTTTGTGACAAGTGTCACACAGTAGAAGTGTGGTTATGTCACTTCTAAGGTTAGGTTATGAAAAAATACTGCAACTTCTGCCTTTTTTCCTCTTTCCTTTCTCTTGAATTAGTCACTGGGGGGAAGCCAGCTACCATGTTGTGTGAGCAGCCCTATAGAGAGGCCCACATGTCAGGGAACTGGAGCCTCTGGCCCACAGCCAACCAGGAACCGAGGCCTGACAGCAATGAGGGAATGAGCTTGGAAGTGGATTCTCCAGCCCCAGGGAGCCTTACAATGGCTGCACCTTGGCCGACAGGCTGACTGCAGTCTCACTAGGCTGCTCCCAGATTCCTGACCTCAGAAGCTGTACATGTAAATGAATGTTATTTTAGATTGCTAACTTTGGAATAGTGTATTACACAGTGATAGATAACTAACACAAACGCCATCTATATGTTGATGACAACAAATATTTATTTCCAAGTCAGACCTCTCTGCTGAACTCCAGAATCCTATGTCCAACTGCTTCCGTTACATCTTTGCCCTGCATTCCAAACTACACTCCTGATCATTCTCTCTGCCTGCTTCCTCCACAGGTCTCCCCATCCCGGCTGGTGGCAGCTCTTACCTGGATGCTGACTACAGCCTCCTACCTGCTTCTTGCCCCTCCCACTGCCACTGCAATCTATTCTCTATCCAGCAGCCAGTGATACTAGTCAAATGTAAGTCAGATCATGACACTTCAACTTCCCCAGGACAAGAACCAAAGTCCTTAAATAGCCCACAAGGTGTCACCTATTCCTCTCCGACCTCGTCTCCCATGTCTCTTCCCAACTGCCTCCCCTCACAGGGCCACGTGGGCCTTTTGTTGCCAGGCACACTCCCATTTTAGGACTTTGCAGTGACTCCTCTCTGTGTCTGGAATATCCCTCCCAGTTATCTACACAGCTCACTGCCTCACCTCCTTCAAGTCTTTGCTTCAACATCCCCTTTGCTGTGAGGTCTACCTTGACAACCCTATTAAAACATGCAGTGCAACTCCCTGAACCCCCAGGCTTCATTACTCTGCTTTCCAAGTCCCCCTTCTGCCCCCCAAGACCCTCCTTCTGACCCCCATTTTGTAAAACACTTAAAACCTTCAAATGTATTATATGATTTATTTTTTTAATGCTCACTTCTTGTTGTCATTATCGTCTAGCATATACGCTCCATGAGAGCAAGGATTTTTGGTGGTTGTTGTCTGTTTATTGTGGTATCTCCAGCACCTAGAACAGAGTACCTGTGCCTGGCACATAATGGTAGTCAATAAATATTTGTGGAAGAAGGGAAGGAAGGATGGCAGGAAGGGAGGGAAGCAGGGAAGGAAAGATAGATAGTGAAGGTAGGGAGCAAGGACAGTGTATGAGAACCCTTGCATTGTCATCTGAATTGTTGTTTAGCGGATGCAGTCCCTCTCCTTGTAAGGTCTGGACAGCAAGTTCTTTGAAGGCATGAGAGGATGACCTACGTACAGCTTCCAGTGACAGGCCCTGCTGACACCAGGGCTTAGGGAATGTACTTGATTGATCTGCCTTTGGCCGTTTAGGAACCTCTGTTTCAGTGCCCTCATAATCCAGCAGATCTGAATATTTCCACTCCTCTGGTCTTTAGCTGCTATTAACATCCAGCCCCTCTGATTTTCTCGCCTTTTAATGAGTTGAGTTTTGTCCTCCAAAAATATATGTTGAAGTCTCAACCCCCCAGTACCTTAGAATATGACGTTATTTGAAAATAGGATTGTGGCAGATGGAATTAACTAAGTTAAAATGAGGTCGTACTAGAGAGGTGTGGACCCTGAACCCAATATGGCTAATTGTCTTCACAAAAAGAGTACAGACACGTAGGGAGAAATGTCATGTGAAGGCAGAGGCAGAGATTGAAGTGATGCATGTACAAGTCAAGGAATGCCAGAGATTGGTGGCAACCACCAGAAGCCAGGAGAGAGGCATGGAATGGATTTGCTCTCAGAGCCCTCAGAAGAAAGCAACTCTGCCAACACTTTGAATTCAGACTTTTAGCTTCCAAAACTGTGAAAGAATAAATTTCCGTTGTTTTAAGCTATCTGGTTGTGGGACTTCGGTATGGCAGCCCCGGAAACTAACACACTTCACACCTTCTTCCTCAAGACCATCCCACTCTTGGCTTGGAGCCTTCTCTCAGCATTAATAGACATTAGAACACAGCACCTTTGATACTACTGAGCGTTTTCTCTCTCACACAATGCAAAGAATCTTCCCTCCTCCAAGAAGCCCTCTTGGACAGCTTAGAAGAAGGAAGAAGTCAATAATCCTAGCATCCCTGCTTGTGAAGGTTAAACTCTGGAATGTATGGCTCTTTTACTCACAATTAATGTGGGTTTTCTTGGCTTGAGAAAATGTAGACAGTCCATCTTATCCATTTGTTCTTTACTTGCTCATTCATTGCCATGTTGTCTCTCTGATTAAATGACTCAAACAATGAGAAACAGATGTCTCCTTCATTGTCTACAGTTCCAAATCCAGATATGGAAAAGAAAAGGCACCCATGCTGGTGGGTAAGGACTGTTTAGTAAGAAGGGGCCTGCTTCACTTCTCCCCTCTCCTATTTTATAAATGAGGAAATTGAGGCCCAGGCAGAAAAAATGACCCCCAAAGATAAAGAATGTTTCCATTTTGCCTCCACATAGGATTGTTAATTCTGGAACTTTTACTCAACATTAAACACTTAGAAATATACCCCCAATCCCTTGCATAGTTGTTGCTAACCATATACTCAGAGCTAGGTTCAAATCCTAGACCCATCACTCTTTCTCTGTACAATTTTGGGCAAGTTATTTAATGTCTCTAACCCTCAGATTCTTCATCTGAAAAATGAGGATGGAGATACTGACCTCCCAGTGTGGGGAGGGGGATTCAATGAGAATATCACTTATGAACTGTGCCTTTGTGCTATGGGAACTCAATGAACTGTAATTTCTTAACTTTTATTCCCATCACATAAACTCCACACTAGAAAAAGGTAGAAACAAATTACATTTTCAACAAAATCTTTGTCTATTTGTTACATCCAGCTCAAGTTGGAAAAGTTGTCAGAAATAATGGAAGTGCGTAAAATAATCTATCCCAGCCTTGTCGTTAATAGCAAGCATTACATAGCGCTAGCAAGATCCTTCATCAGCAAACAAAGGCCCAGTGATGTTCACTAGACTTGACGGAGTATAAAAAGAAAATGAGAATCTGACGTTTTGGAAAGATTTCCAAAAACTGGAGCAGAAACAGGAAGAGCTTTCTGGTTGCCTCTTTGTAAAGGATCAGACATCATAGCAGATGGGAAAGTCGGCAAGAATTACAGACATGGAACAGACCTCGGGTCTCATTAACCAACTAATTCATTTAAACCAGAATGCCTCATTTCCTGAGAATTCCAGTGAACTGTGATTTTACAATATGCTAATATTTGAAAGATGTATTTTTTTCTCCCCATCAATGGCTGCAAAGATGCCCTGTGGTGCAGTGAACAGCACTAAGAATAATGGTATCAGGATTTAGGAGCTATAGGTCTACCGTTAACTGACTATGAACTAGCCAGGTCCCCTGTCTAATCTCAGGGTCACTCTCATCTAAGGCAGAGTAGGACTAATGATCTCTGAGATTCCTAAATCTATAATTTTATATATTCCTGCTCTATTTTCAATCCTTTGCCCAGGTCCCATATCCTCCATGAAGGCCCTTTCCTGATCTTTAACAAGTATCTGTAAAATATGAGGGTTGGACAAGAATAGCTCTAAAGTTCCTTTGAGACTTGACATGCTATTGTTTTAAGTGTGTACTTCTTTAATAATAATGATGATGATAATAGTAATAAATAAATAAATAAATTTATAAGGCCTTCACCTTAGGTATTTGTGGGGAAATAAAATGAAGACGCTCATAAAGCTGTATTATGTAATATTACAGACTGAATATGCCCAACCCCCCAATTTATATGCCAAAATCCTAACCCCCAATGTGATGGTACTAAAAGGTGGGGCCTTTGGGAGGTGATTAGGTCATGAAGGTGGAGCCCCCATGAATGGAATTAGTGTCATTATAAAAAGAGATACAAGAGAGATGGGCACAGTGAAAAGATGGTCACCTGTAAACCAGGAAGAGGACCTTCACCAAGAACCTGACTATGCTGGCACCCTAATCTTGAACTTCCAGCATCCAGAACTTTGAGAAATAAATGTTTGTTGTTTGAGCCACCCAGTCTATGGTATTCTGTTACAGCACCTTGAACTAAGATGCAAGGTCTGGTGGAAAAACCACTGGGCTTGAGTCTGAATTCTGACCTAGCTACTAACCAACTTTGCTATCCTGAGTAAATCAATGCACCTCTCTGCACTTTTTTTCCATCTATACATTTAGATGTTTGAACTATTTAGCATTTGGGCCCCTTCTAGCTCCCTATTTCTTTTTTGGGGGGGGAGTGGTGTGTACGCGGGCCTCTCCCGTTGCGGAGCACAGGCTCCGGACGCGCATGCTCAGCGGCCATGGCTCACGGGCCCAGCTGCTCCGCGGCATGTGGGATCTTCCCAGACCGGGGCACGAACCCGTGTCCCCTGAATCGGCAGGTGGACTCTCAACCACTGCGCCGCCAGGGAAGCCCCTAGCTCCCTATTTCTAACATTTGCCACTCTTTTGTAAATCCCTTTCCAGCTCCAGTGAGGTCTCATAAGGAAATAACCTACAGTGATGAGAAGCAGGGAGAGGAATTCATAGAGAAAGTGCACTCAAAATAAACCTTAAGGTCTCTCCCAGCTCCAAAGTTGCAGCTTTGCTTCCTCAGACTCAAAGTGCCTCCCTGAGCAAAGTCACAATTTCACCTTCTCTCGTGAAGCCCAAAGCCCAGGACAGCTTGAGACCCTAAACAAGGGTGTTTCTTCTTTTTCTATCCTCTTCCTGATTTGGGCTCTTGAGTCTGGCATGTTTGGCTTTATGAAACTGCTGAGCCAGGTTTAGTCATTAGGAAAAATGGGGTTCAAATGCAAACCCCTGGATGAGATTAGCTCAGTGCTCCAGCTTTCTACTTGGCATCATTTGACCTCTTCTGAAACTAGTCTCTGACCTTGGCCTCTGGATGTAAATGAAAGGAAGATGATTTCTAATGAGCTCTCCCCAATCAGGGGTGATGCAATAGTCAACTGCATTAATTCACATAGACTGTGAGATTAATCACGGTTCTCAAAGGACACATCCAAACTTGAAATGGCTCCAGTTTTGTAGAAACTTCTGTGTAGCAGAATACTTGGGGCTCCTCTGGCTTCAGTTAACCTGAATGCTTTGTCTCACCAAGAATAATGCCCAAATGATATTTCAGCATCCCATTTATTCAGAGGCCGGACTAGTAGCAACACAGATCTTGGACCTCATGTGCAAGTACAAAAACCTTCCAAACAACTGAAATAGCTTCCCACAGAATTTTTGCAATAAGTAAAGCCCATGTACCATTCTCTCCCCTTAGGCTGTCATGCAGCACTTTATTGACTCTTGTTCGACACATGGTTCCAATATGTTTAGTTATAGATGATTGCCAAAGCCTACAGAAGGTTAGATATGGAGAATCAGAACTAAAATTGGGTTATGAGAGGCATTGGCACTAAGAAGAAACAAAACTGAGAGTGTGGGGTGAAAAAGAAAAACTGTCTAGACCCAACACAGTAATAGAGGGACATTTTTATATTAGGACAGGTAGCCTCACATAACTCATGAGATTTTTGCACTCTTTAGTGATGGGTTATGGAGAAGAGGCTACATTCAATTTCAACATTTGTTTTATAAGAAAGTAAGGAGGAAATCATCTTTGTCAGGAAGATTGCCAACAAAAATTGTTTAAAAAAAAGGTTATTCTTGATGAGATTCATTTGAGTTAAGGAACTTTGGTTTGTGTCTCTGTGTCCCAGTGCCCAGCACATTGCGTAGCGTACAGCAGATTCTTAATAAACATTTGATGAATGAATGAAAAGAAGCAATATTTTGAAGGGTTGTGTTTTTTAATTCCTGGATAATTTACTTATCATGTTTTCCAATGATTTATTGAACAGTGATCTTTATGGAGCACCTACCAACTAGGCAGGCAGCGTCTTCCTTCTCAGAGAATGGTGCTGGATCAGCAACAACCACCTGCAATAGTACGTGTGAACGATCTGGATGCCTGGCTCTGTAGGTTAGGCCTGCCTTGGGACCCTGTCCAGGTTTTATGCTTATTTGGAGAAACTGAAGTCCATAGAGACTTCTGTCCATTCCAGACACCCTTTTATTTTGAACCCTCAGACACAAGGCAACTCTTTACCAAAGAGCTTCAGAGAGGGAGTCCCATACAGGATCTGTGTGCTGAGAACACCACACCGTCCCACAGCTTGGGCTCCTTTGTTAAGTCATAACTACTTTTCTCTTGTTGGCTGATTGACTCCAATTCAACCTTAAGTCTTGGGCCACAGTGTGACAGGGCTAAACATTTCAGGGGGAGAGGCTGGAATAAGCTGGGGATTGACATTTGGGTTAAACTTTAGAAAAATATTTCCTTGATGTGTATTGATGACCTATTATGTGCCCAGCACAATATGTAGAGGTCTTTACTAGGAAGGGGCCAAAGAAATAGAAAACCTAGACTTTTTCTTATGTAGAAAACAACCTAAAGGTTAAGAAAGTACCAGGTTGGGTAGTAGGAGCCACACTTCCCATCTCTTGGATTCCTGCCAGCCTGCTTGATTCCTCATATAGGGTCACATACTCAATACCTGTGTCAGCATATGGCCCAATAACCAAGGAGAAGTAGATCGTAATGAGGTTTTTTCTTCTTTAAAGATCTTTTACTGCAGAAGAGAGGCTAAATAGTTGTTTTGACTGTGTTCATCTTCCCACCACTGATTTTTTTTCAGGTATTTATTACTGCCAAATAAATAACCCCAAACAAAGATGTGTTATTTCTCTTGACTCCGTGGGTGAGGAATCTGAGCAGAGATTTTGTTCCCTGAGTCACTCACTTAGCTGCATACAGCTGATGGCTGGGTTGGAAGGTGCAAGAAGACTTCACCCGTACGTCTGATGCCTTGGTTCTCCTCTGTGTGGCTTCTTTCTCTCCATGAGAGAAAGAGTGATTAGTGGTATCAAATCATTCAGAAGTCTAGCCTAAGTTTCTTTAGAGTGCGGTGGCTGCTTCCCCAGAAAACAGAAACATGAAAGCTTCTGTTCTAGGTTTGGAATTGACACAGAGTCATGTTCATCTCAATTTATTGGTCAAAGAAAGTCACCAGGCCAGCCCCAGAGGAGGAGAAATAGCCTCCATTATGGATGGGAGAAGCATATACGGAAAGGAGGAATTGATGGTGGCCATCCTTGGATGCTATCTAGCACATGTTGGACTCTGTTTTCCAATTAATTGAATATATTTGAGGCGCCAAGGAAATTGACTGCCAGGCTCAGGGCTTGCTCACTGTCATATCTCCAATATCGTCCAGAATGAACCAGTCAGGTTTTGATAGAAACAAATGTGGTGTGTGTGTGTGTGTGTGTGTGTGTGTGTGTGTGTGTGTGTGTGTGTTAATTGGGAGTGGAGGTTCCTATTGGCTGGATGGTTAATCCATTAATGAAGTGACCTGAAATAGAATACAACTATATGTGATTTATGCCCCTATGTGTTAGCACTCCTGGACAGCATGGATGCTACAGGTTCTTAGCCCAGGTAAGGTAACTGGTATAATCCAAAGATGTCAGGATATCAGTGGGTCTTTTTCAGCAACATGGATATTGAAGTAGAATTTGAAACTACATGGATGACATTGAAAGTTTAATTACACTTTCCAACGGCTACCTTCCTGCTTAAATCTAGAACAATCCTGTGCCTTTCAGATAATAAAAGATACCTTTTAGGAGGAATTCATGAAATGCTTTTGAAATAAGAATGCCTTTGCACCTAGACTTAGAGAGACTGAGGAAGTGTGTCTGCACACACACACACACACACACACACACACACATGGCTGTCGTGAACAGTGGTTCACCTGGCCAACGGAGCAAGTGTGGGCTAAAGTCCAACAAGTCAGTGTGGGGCTTCATCTATCTGGAGGAAGGGGGAAATAACTCCAACAGAAATGTCATAAGAGCCCCTGAGGCTAGTGGTGGTCCTATGCGCAACACACACACACACAGTTTTCTGCCTTAATTACAGGACAGTACTCCTTGGAGGTGATGTCAAGACTACCTCAATAAGTAACCTTCTTTTCTTGGAAAGAGCTGTTGATTTGGCCATGAGATTAACTTTCTAGGAGAGAAGTTGTAGGCAGTGGAGAAGACTAATGAACTGCAGTCATTCACATTTATATATCAGTTTGTAGCATTTTCAAATATATTATTGTACTTAATCCTCACAATCCTTAGATCCAGATATTGCTGCCTCCACTTTACAGTTGAAAAAACAGGCTTAGAATAAGTGACTTGCCCAAGTAGACACAGCTGCTAGGAGTGTCCAGGTTAGAACTGAATTGGGGGCTTTGAACTCCAAATGCCATGTCTTTTTCATATCATGGGTCTGTAGAAAAGACTGGGATTTATATTTTTTCTCTAAATGTCGTTTTTCTTCTCATGAAAAAGTTGAGTAGGTTAAGGTATGAACTGGGTAATTTATGTAATTCTATTGCTACTGCTAGTTTCGGGGGATCCTGGTCTTTTTATTTTTCTCTTACGCTATTTTCTGCAACATCATTAACATCAAGTACAACAAATAAGACATCTAAGGGGGTGTGTTGTTAAGATTTTTGAAATGAAAAAATGGGCTCATAAAGGTGGCTCTGTTCCTAAGCATCTCAAGTCTTGGATTTGTCAGCTTTTCTCATTAACTAACTGAGAGGTGCCATCTAAGGACTCAGGAGCCTATTGCCCAACAAAACCTCCATAAATCTGCCACCACAGGACACAGAGCCAAGCTTTCTTTTCTTGGAGGATTCTTGGGAATAGATCTCAGCTCTGTCGTTCACCAGCTGTGTGATGCTGGGCAAGACATGATGCTTTCTAGGCCTTAGTTGCCTGACCAATAAAATGAAGGCTTTGGTAGATTATCCCTGAGATCTTTGCAGTGCTGATATTTTATGACTATAACTTTCCATTGTTATCCATCCAGCATCTACTATTCTGATTCTGAAGAATCTTCTTCCTGTCCAATACTTCCTCCTTTAATTACGTTTTTTTTTTTTTTTTTCCTTGCGTTATGCGGGCCTCTCACTGTTGTGGCCTCTCCCATTTGCGGAGCACAGGCTCCGGACGCGCAGGCTCAGCGGCCATGGCTCACGGGCCCAGCCGCTCCGCGGCATGTGGGATCCTCCCGAAACGGGGCACGAACCCGCGTCTCCTGCATCGGCAGGCGGACTCTCAAGCACTGCGCCACCAGGGAAGCCCAATTACGTGTTTTTATTTGCCTTCTGTATCGGGTCATGGTGAATTTTGTAGCAGCTCCCTCTTTGCCTGTAAAATTTCTGCTCCAGATTATCGTAAAAGACTGAGAAAGTTAAAATCCACCCCTCTTAGCCCACCGATAAGGGCTTTGCAATCTTGTTGCATTCTACCCACCCACAAGGTATTTCCCCTTCCTCTTCTGCATGAACTTTCTGTTGCAGCTAAGTCACATTCTACCCACCTCCCCCTCCTTATGGCTCAGTTCCCTAATATTATACACCCTGTACCTCTTTGCTGACCTCTCAAGTTCACTCCAATATCACTTCTTATCTGAAGCACTATTTTGGCCCTACTGCTTTTCATTTAGTGGATTTTCTGGTGACTTTCTTTATCTTTTCAAGTAAATTACAAACTACTTGACTCAGATATCGTGATTCTTTCTTCCATGTCCCCACAGTGCCAAGCACGGTTAGTCTGGGTCTATTGATTTGAGGGTTAAAAGAGCCTACCTCCCAATTAGGAACCAGAATTAGGAATTCATATTTTGCTGCAGTGTCAAAGTGTCCTGACCATTACTCCTGGCCACGTCACACATAGTTCTCTCAGACTGCACCAGCAAAGAGGATTTTTTATTTCCTTCAGCTGGACAGGAAATCCCAGTGACTATAAACCATGAGGGGTCACTGTTGGGAAGAGAATGGTTGTGCAGGCTAAGATACATTACGCTAAAGACACTTCCTTCTGAATAACCTAAATACTTATAGCCTCAACATTCGTTCATTTTCTCTGAAGCTATCTCTCAGGAAGAAGAAAGTCTCGATACCATATGCCTTCTTTCTTCATTTAACCAAGTAAATGGTGTTTTTATTGACCATTTTAATTTTCCTTTTTGCTTACAAATATCCTTTGAACTACTAGATTGATTTCGATGAGACTTGTTGCGACATTAAAGAGCCCCAAGGTGCACCTTGAATTCCATCGTGTCTCGGAAAACACCTAGAAATAAAATGGCCACCACCAACTGCATTAAAAACGACACATCTGCCATCAATTTAAATTTGCACAGTTGGAGGTTTGGAGTTGCTGTTGCATTGGGCGTGTTCATGGGCCAGGGTTCATCCAGGAAGCTATCAGAAAATTTATTCCTGGTCTTAGGAGTCTCATCTAAAATGTGAATATAATTGTTGAGCAGATTTACAAAACGCTAATTGGAATGCACAGCAAATAGGTCAGTTAAGTTTGTGAGCATTTTGAAATTAACATAGGTGATATAAGCATATTTTTATCTATAGGGTTTAAAGTAAAAGCCATTTCTGTGACTGGGACAAGGGTTTTGGCACATGTTCAGAGCAAGTCAAAGGAATTAATAACGAGTAATAGAGGGAAATGGGGCCAAGGAATATCTAAGCTGTGTGTCCCTAGGGAGCTTGGAAGTGATAGGAAAAGGGACATTCTTCAAGATATGCAGGGGGGCTGTACCAGTGTAACTATCATCAATCATTCATTGCAGCCCAATCCACCCGACCTTTCCCAGGAGAGGGAGATGGAGAAACAAGAGGCCAGCGCCATCCCATGAAGTCCTTGCTTCATTTGCTTATTTCTACGAGTAACTGCAAGTTATTTTGTTTGTTTCATTACTGACAGAAGCCACAGTAAAGAACCCCTGGGCAGGTAGGAGGGAGAGTTTAAAGGATGGCAGGGACAGAAGGGAGGATAATTTATGGTATTTCACCTGATAATAATGAGCCTTACTCTCTCTCTCTCTCTCTTTCTCATACACACACAGACACATATAGACACACACACACACACACACACACACACACAAGGACACATATGCACGCACAGAGTCGTCTGCTTTAGAATTTCCAAAGTTTTCCATTTTGGTGACCACGTGTGGTCAGAAGAAGATAGGTGGGATGCTGTAATCTTCCTGAATTACTCCTGCCGGAAACGTCACTGAATTCTGAAGAAAGCTTTTCTTTAGCCCCAAGTACCAGGGTCAGAAAAAAAAAAAAAGGCAGAGGTTTCTCATTTCAAGGTTGGGCTGGGGGAGGGGTAAGGCAAGATGTGGGGGAAAGACTTTCAGCTTCAGGAGGAGGAGACGTGACATGAACTGTACCGCACAGACTCCTAGCATTTCATATGTTTCAAAACATTGTACATATTTCTGTTCGATCCTGACAATAGCACTCTGAAGTAAATATTATCTCTGTTTTACATATAAGGAATTGGAGCTCAAAGAGGTTCAGTAACTTGTTCAATGTGTAAGGTTTAGTGAGTGGCAGGAGCTAGGATTCCAACCCACATCTTGTGCTATTTTCACTGTGCACTGCACCATCAGATGTGATAATAGTTGTGGTAGCTCTTTGGATGTGTGAAAAGTTATCCTATGCAAGAGGAGCCGGTTGGTGTTTTCACACAAATATCTGAAGTCTGGAGCAAGCTGGGAGGGGACTGGAACAAGACAGAAAGGACCCAGATCTGTCTGTAATTATGGCAAAGCTGGAGCCCCTGAACTCTTCAGGCATCTGTTCCATCTATTTTGAATATTCTAGATTCATTTATTCATTTACTAATTAGACATATTTATTGAGCCCCACTAGTGACCAGGCACTAGGCTAAGGCTGAGGTTGCAAGCGGGGAGACAGGAGTAGCTAGCCACCTGGGAGACGTGACAGGGCCTCTCAGAGAGGAAAACAGAAGAACTGGAGGGATCTGGTATCACAGAAGAGGCAGGAAGTGTCAGAGGAGGGATCTAGGAGCAGGCAAATTGGCTGGAGCCAGGCATCTCCCACTGAATCTCAAGAACTAGTCCAGGCATTGCCAGGAACTTTTCAATAAGTGGGACAGAAGACAGACACGAATGTGGAAGGCAAGGCTCACTCTGCCTGTCCTAGAAGCACCATCTAAGAAAAGAAACTTTCTTGATGGCTCTGAGCAGAGAATGCCTTTGCCATCCTGGAGAACCAGCTAGAAAGTCAGTTGGGTAGGCACCTTCCAGTAAAGGAATTGCAGGGAGCAGGACGAATGCTTTCAGACAGGATCACTGGGAGTCGCTTGCTCCCCTTGGCCTATGAGCTACCCTGCCTGCACCTGTCGTAACTTGGGTCAGGCCCTGGCAGCACCTCTGTGAGACCCTGGCTGCTGTCCATCCTGCATGTCTCTCCCCAGCCTGTCCTGCTGTCCAGGGCAAGGAGGGAGGTTCTTTTGGGGGAGTTCAGCTGCAGTCAGGGATTGCTGAACCTGGAGCCTGCAAGTGAGCATTTAGTGCCCCTGGCCTTGCTCTTCCCCAGGGGTTTCAGGAGCTTTCTTCTGGTTTCCATACTAGATTTAGGCTCTTTGAGGACAGGAGATTGCATTTTCTCCTCCTCTTGTATTTTCCACAGTGACTGACACTGATGTGAGCACTGTAGTTGTTTATTGCTGGTTGATAAAAGGCTAATTGGTACTGTTGTAGAGCATTGTAAGGAAAGACACTCACTTCACTTGGAGTGACAGAACCGCGAAATGTAGGAACAGGCAGGGCCTTGATGCCTACCCCTTATTTTATAGAGGGGGAGACTGAGGCCAGAGAAGGTAGGGGAATCATTTAAGGACTTAGCAGAGTTAGGTCCACACCTGTGTGTTTTCTTCTCTGGGCCTTTGTTCTTGCCACCAAGGCATCACCCACTCTCTAAATGAGCTCTGAACTCAAGAAGAGTGAAAGGCCAAAGTTTCATATCCATCTGATACCTGCTGGCCCTCCCATGAGCTGGATGAGGAACTGAGGTCAGTGTGCCTTGCCTGCCGTGGGTGACCAGGCTGCTCTGAGCTTCCGTGGGGTCCTATGCAACCATTCAGTTTAGTTCCAGCTGGGCTGGTCCACACTGAGACAAGCACATATCCCTCTTACTGCCTTCACCTTTTCTTCCAACCTTATTCAGACAGGTTAGAATACTTAGGTGGAGACACCTAAGTTCCCATTACCTTAGTGGCTGGTGTAGCCCACAGCCTGCTATAGACCATCCATGGGGTCCTGATAAGACACTTGGACTGCTCCAGACTTGAACCCTATAATAGGTCAGTTTTGGGGGCTGTACATGTGCAAAGCCATGGTAGGTTCTGCATTGGGAGCTAGCAGTGATAGGAGCCCCAAGAAGTCCAGATTGTCTAAACCAGGTGTTCTTAAAAATGTCCTCTGACTTCCATTACCCAAGGCAGTGGGGTGTGTAGCCTGTTGGGTAATATGATTTTCAAATGACCCACATGTCAGTGCGAACTGGGAAATTAGATGAGAGTCTGAGGAAGGCAAGCGAGCAAGCACACAAAAATCCTCCTGCAGCAAACAACATCAGCTTTAAAAAAGCATACAAAAAAATCAATAAATAGCTGTGGTCTAGAATGAATGAATGAATACATGAATGGAATTTCCTGAACAAAGTACTATTACCAAAACTATCAGCTTCTTTCAGAGGACAACGGAGAACTAGGCCTGTTTCCCAGGAACTGCTAGTGCACAATAAAGTGTGCTCCGTGGCCCTTCCATTCCGGGTAGTGAGTTATGTAGCATTGTTCCTGCCCATAGCTGGAGCTGGGGGTCGGGTCGAGCAGAATGAGAGACAGGGACTGAGGGATGCTGCCAGGAAGCTGCTGTGCCAAGGATGGCAGGGTTAAAACTCACCCTGGTCTGAAACATTAAAGGCGAGCCTGCCACAGCTACCTTCTTGAGTTTATCACTGCAAGCTAGATGTTTTCTCAGAAGCTTACTCTATGCTTCTAGGGCTTAGCTGCTCTGGATATCAAGGCGAATGGTAAGAAACGCTTTCTTTTCACAAGACATCACACCCATAACATGATACCGCTTCTCATGGCACTTTATATTTCTGAAGGTACTTTAGCATTCATGCTCCTATTTGAAATCCATAATAACCCAGTTGGGGGATTGTCTCCTGTAATAAGATGTGCAAACTGAGGGTCAGAAATGGTACATGACTGCTTTAACAGTACTCAGGGGGCAAATTGTCAAGGCAGGATTAGAACCCACGGCTCCTGACTCCCAGCCCAGCATTCTTTCCTCCACGACAAGCTGCCCCCAAATGAGACATCTGCTCAATGAGTGAATGCGACGCTCCAGGCCAGTCCCCCTAGGTCTCCGGGTAAATGCTCTTGCCTTCTGGTGATGTCCCCTTCCCCTCATTATCGCACTCCTGTCTCTCTCTCAGCTTGAGTCCCTAGAATCACCTGGATGTTTGGTACAAATTCAGATTTGGGGGCCAACCCCAGAGACTCTGATTCTGTAAGAATCTGCATTTTTGACACACTCACCAAATGATTTTTTTTTTTTTTTTTTTTTTTTTTGGCGGTACGCGGGCCTCTCACTGTTGTGGCCTCTCCCGTTGCGGAGCACAGGCTCCGGATGCGCAGGCTCAGTGGCCATGGCTCATGGGCCTAGCCACTCCGCGGCATGTGGGATCTTCCTGGACCGGGGCACGAACCCGTGTCCCCCTCATCGGCAGGCGGACTCTCAACCACTGCGCCACCAGGGGAGCCCTCACCAAATGATTTTGATGCAGGTTGAACTTTGCAATTTGCTAGTTTAGGGAAACTGGTGAATTTTGAAGATTACTTGAGCCAGACATTATCTCATATTAAATTGGTTCACTTGAAAGGTAAGTTTAGAAAATTAAAAGAAAAAGGAAAGGAGAAAAAAGAAACTGGCTTCCTCCTTGGTGGTCTTTTCCAAGTTTACCATTCCTACCTCAAATGTCTCTCTTATTTCCTGCTTCTCCCAACCTTCCAAGCTTCTCTGAGGCTCTCCCTACTCTAGACTCTTAGGTCCTTGAGCTGTATCACACTTTCCTCACTGCACAGTCACCACGATTCTGCCTTTGTGGCTCTCTGTCCCTAAGCCTGGGTACTCTAGAGGGTGAGTTTTCTGTATCTCCAAGAGTCCTGGTACAATGCTGGAGACTAAAAGAATACTTTTAGCTGTACTCTTGGAATGAGCCACTGAACTCTGTTGGTCTCTGTCTGGCACTGCTCCCCAGATCCATCAGTGTGGATAATCAAGACATGATTGTGGTAGAAGCAAAGCCCATCACCAAGTAGGCATTGAGACCTTCCTGGTGTAAAGTCCCAACTAAAACATCAAAAACTCCCTTCAAAAATATGGGGACTTAGAAATAACAAGTGTTGATGAGGATGTGAAGAAAAGGGAGCTCTTGTGCACTGCTGGTGGGAATGTAAATTGTTGCAGCCTTTAGGGAAAACAGTGTGAAGTTTCCTCAAACAATTAAAAATAGAACTACCATATGATCCCGCAATTCCACTTCTGCATATTTTTCTGAAGAAAATGAAAACACTAATTCAATAAGATATCTTCAACCCATGTTTATTGCAGCATTATTTACAATAACCAAGATAAGAAAACAACCTGTCAAGAAGATGCCATACACACACACACACACACACACACACACACACACACACAGGAATACTATCCAGCCATAAAAAATAGAAATCTTGCCATTTGCAACAATATGGATGGACCTTGAGGTCATTACGCTAAGTGAAATAAGTCAGACAGAGAAAGACAAATACCAATATAATCTCATTATATGTGGAATCTAAAACAAAGACAGAAACAAAAATAACAACCTCATAAATACAGGGAACAGATTGGTGGCTGCCAGAAGTGGGAGTCAGGTACAAGCAAAAGGTACAAACTTCTAGTTATAAAATAAGTAAGTCATGGGGATGTAAGGTACAGCATGGTGGCTGCAGTTAATAATACTGTATTGCATATTTGAAAGTTGCTAAGAGAGTAGATCTTAAAAGCCCTCATCACAAGAAATTATAACTATATGTGGTGACAGATGTTAGCTAGACTTATTGTGATTATTTTGCAATATATAAAAATATCAAATATCATTTTGCAATATCATTATATTGTACACCTGAAACTAATATAATGTTATATGTCAATTAACAAAAAGGGACTAAAAAATAGGGCCATACTAATTGTCGACAGGAACCTGATAAAGAACTGGGGTGGTGGGAGGGGCAGGGTGTGGGTCCAGCCCACAGGTGGACCTGTTACTTGGGCGCAGACAGTACTCTTGCCTGGATGAGCTGTGCAGATCCCAGGGGAGCTCAGAGGAGACAGGCTGGGGGAGGTGTACACCCTTACCACTGCTGGAAGGAGTACTCAAGCACAGGGGCTCTGCTACTGCAGGGCAGGAGAAAATCGTCTTTGTCCTTCAGAAGAAAGCAGCAGGCCTCAGGCAACAGTAGTGATAACAACAGTTACATTGGCTTAGGGCTTTGCCACTTACTAAGTTTTTCCCTGATCTTTTCATGATCACCTATAAATTAGGTAAATTGTTACTTCTAGGTTTAGAGAGGAGGAAGTAGATGTTCCCAGAGGTTAAGTGAATTGCCCCAGGTCACAGTCATGTTTGAGCCCTGTTTACAGATGCTGAAATCTCACGCTCTCCCAGGGACACCATGTTGCTTCTTGGCCCCTGGCCACATCTCTTTAGGTTATATACTCCCAGAAAAACATTTTTCTATAAAGATCTAACTCATTGTACATGCAGAGGTTTGGGGGATTTTTTTTTCGGGGGGGTAATAATTGACATTAATATTATATTAGTTTCAGGTGTACCGCATCATGATTTGATATTTGTATATATTGCAAAGTGATCTCATTATGTCTAGTTAACATTCATCACCACATATAGTTACAGAATTTTTTTCTTATGATGAGACATTTTAAGACCTCCTCTCAACAATTTTCAAATATGCTACACAGTATTATTAACTATAGTCACCATGCTGTATGTTGCCTCCTCATGACATTTATTTTACAACTGGAAGTTTGTGCCTTTACCCATTTCACTCATGAAGAGTTTATTCCATAAATTGTAATTGAAAAGGATAGAAAGAAATGCAATCTTAAGTGCACTTAATCAGTCATTCAAAAGGTATTAATACAGTCCTTAGTACTATGAAAAAACACTATGCCAGGCACTGTGAAGGATACAGGGGTATGGTCAAGGGATGCCTATTGACCCATGACCTGAACCACACATCACCCTAGTTCTCTGTCAGGTGATCTGTCAACAATCAAGTGGAGTATGTTCATTTTTTGAAGAGCGTTTTTGAGATTTCAGTTGGAGCTTTTCACTTACTAGGGACTCAATGCCTATTTGATGGTGGGCTTCACTTCTCACAACCATGTCTCTATTATCCACACTGATGGCGGTGGGGGGTGGGGGGTGAAGAGCCAGGTGGAGCCTAGCAGGGCTCAATGGCTTATTCCAAGATTATGGTTAAAACATCATTTAGTCTCCATAGACATCACAACTATGGTTCCTAACCCCTAGGAACTTAAACCAAGCAGTATGCATAAAGCATGTAAACTGGCCCAAAGAGCTCTAAGCATGCCACAGGTGTGGTTTCCAGCATGTGAAGGGAGCAGTGGCTGCCAGCTCCTATCCATATATGCAAAGATCTGCTAAAGCCCAGAGAAGCTGGGGTGGGGGGTGTAGCTTGATGCCACTGCCAGGTGCCTGGTGGCACCAGAATGTTAGTTCCTAGCTCAGGACTCCACCTGACTCTGGCCTCATTCAGAGACTCACCTTAGGGCAGAACCGAAAGTGTTCTAACAGCTGCGGGGCTTTCAGACCATAGGCCCCTGAGGCCAGCTGGTCCCTGAGCAACAGCATGGTGGGGTTTCTCTGAACCTTGATTAATTTCCTAGAGTCATTAGCCAGGAGATATTTGGCTTGGCATCTTTTTGATTCCCAAGCATCAGGTTGTGGCTTATAAGCTCATTTCTTCCTTGTCTTCACCTCTATCCATTATCCCAATTAGTTCTCTGCCAGGGACTCTTCCCCAATGTAAGGGAGGAAAAAGAATTTTCCCTCTACCCTTCTAGGGTTCTTGGCTGACTCACCCCTGTAATAAAAGACATTAACAGGGGAAAAACAAAGTTTAATAACATGTATACCTCCTATGTATATGGGAGATACCCAGGAAACCTGAGTAACTGTCTGAAAAGGCCACCACCTTAAATAACATCCTCAGCTAAAGACAAAAGATGCTGGGGGTGGGGTTGGGGGGAGGGAAAGGCCAGTTATGGGAGGTTTCCAAGGAAAGGCACAGTAAACAAGGGTAAGGTTGTAATGCAGATATAAGTCTCTGTGTTCTCCATTGATAAAGAGTTTCTGGACATTTAGAATCTCTTTTCCTTCCTGGGAGGAGCAGAAGACACCCTTACAAATGAAGATTTCCTGTACAAATATAAATGTTTCTTACAAAGGGGCAACTTCTACTTGGTTTTCAGAGCTTCTCCTGCGGCTGTCTTTTTTTAAAAAAAAAAATCAGCTCAAGATAATCGTTATGCGAAAGAGACATATTTTGGGGTGTCATATTCTGTTTCCCTTCACCAGCAATAGCAAGCAGTGAATTATGTGTCTGGGATTCCCACTGGGGGGTGAGCGAGTGACGGGTGTGTGTCTGTGGGTGTATACACTTCCGTGAGTGCTACGTGTGGCCGTGGGGGTGTGGAAGTGGGAGAAGATGATCCAAGTTCAGAACTAACACTGGGGACTCCGCGGATGGGCAGAAAATTTCCCCTGAGTGTTGTGTCCAGACTTGGAGTATTCCATCACCTACAAGAAGCGATCAAATGGAACTGTGCCTGGTTCAGGGGTTAGCTAATCTGCAAGGGAGATTGTTTCAGTCTAAGCCCCACCTTGCTTTTTCTCGCCTTCGTGGATTCAGTTCATTTATACATGGATTCAGTTGCTTGTTAGTCTGTCCTGCGGTGCTTCCCTAAGGATATAACTCTGCAGATGGACGACATTTTTTATTTTCTTAATATTATTCTTAGTTTTTTGGAGAAGAGTTTTTAATGATTATTCCTCCTGGTATTATTTTAGTTTCCAATTACAATGTGGTACACTCTAGCACACTGTTATTTTGTAAATGAGTGTATATACTTACTGTAAATTGATTCCCTGAACAGGCCCCAAACGTTTGCATTTAGATTGTGTATTATATTACTTGCATGCCACCAGGCTGGCCCACAGCCAGCTGGGGCTCTCAGCCTGCCAGAAGCAGGGTGGACCATCTCATTTTCCCTGACACCTGTGCAAACCAGCTTGCCTGCCTTCGGCTGTGCTCTCCAGGGAGGAAGAGCTAGGGTGGCACTCCGTTGAGGAGGTGTCCAGAAACCTGAGATCCACCTAGTCTTTTTTCGTAAGAAAAGGACTAGAAAAAATTTCAACTCTAGTCCCCTAGACTATCCATCTTTTTGTGAAAACACAAAGGAAGGTGAGGTCACAAGGTCTTAATCCCTTACCATCAGTGGTGAGTTCAGACAGCATCAACTTGAACCACTTCTCTCTGAAGCTTTTCCTGGGGCCTCAGGCCAATTAGAGTCCCTTCTGCTGGGTTCTCTCTATTGTTACTCCATCCCAGCAGTAATAGGGCTGTGTTACTTACTAATATGTCTATTTCACCTTCAGACTGCAAAAGTGGGCAGGAGTCTTTCCAACAGTAATCTTGGTGTCTAGAACTGTACTTGACAGCTAAATAGATTGAATGAATGAACACATGACTGAGTACAAATGCTATCACAGAGGAGTTACGCTGCAGTTTACCACTGGGTACATGCAAGAAATGGGTGTATAAGTTTTTTGAAGGATTATAATAAATTAAAAATATCACAGTATTTAATAAAGTATGAAAACTTAAGTGTGTAGCCCATGGTGAACAGGGATCCAATTTGTATCACCTGTGGAATGAAATGGAGCATCTCAAAGATGTCTCAGAAATGCTGTGGTAACCCAAAGCTGTTATCTATGCTTTGGCAGGTAACAGATCTTTTAAAGAATGGGATTGCAATTGGGAAAATATATTATGCATCTTATTCCTTATTCTCTATGATGGAGTAGAAAGCTGATAGAATCTGGTTGTTGTGTTCATTATTATTATTATTTTAGAGTTAAGATATCTACTTTAAGATGTCAAGGTTAAGACACAGGATTAATTTGGACCTTCCAATTCAATGATCTTATACAACAGTTGCAATAAATCACGTTACTCTTATAGCAGTTGTCCTGCTGAGCAAGTTGCTTGTTTTCTGCTCTCTGTAACCAGTGAACTTCTATTTTTTGCACCTCTGTGAACCTAACTAATATTCCCTCCAAAGGAAAAGAGGGATTAAAGTCTTCAGTAGAAAGTCCCAAATCCCAAAGGAAGAATTTCAGGCACCAGTCCAGAGGTGAGAAAGCTCTGAGAGGGAAGGTCAGGGTATAGAGTTCCTTGAGTTCCAGGATTTACAACTCCTAGCCAAGAACTGGTGGCTGCCTTCATGTCAGGGTGAAACTGGCTCTGGCCACAATAAAGTCTGTCAAAAGCAGCTAATTGGCAAGTTGGGTCACAGCTTGGATGTTTAGGTAATGCTAGCCTGAGGTTTAATGCCACGATTAAAAGAATAAAAAGCCCTCCTGCTGAGGAGCCTTTTGGCTACTTCAGAGCCTTTAATTCCCATCAGAAAATGGCATGTCACTTCCAAGGGTTACTGCACAGGCTTGCTTTGGAGACGTAAAGGCGTAATTATCTATGGGGAGAATCAAGGCTGAGGTCAGTCTGGCTCGGGGTGGGCCTGCCCTTTGTGCAGATATTGGAATGTCTCAGAATCCCAGCCAGGGCCATGTCTCAGGAGAAGTTACTTTCAGAGGTCATTTTGTCTGCCCTGCTGCTGACTCAGGCAGCCTTCCCCAAGCTAACTGGAGTCGAATGAATTCATGGGAAAAGCTCTGTTGTCACCATTAAGCTCACCAAGTGGAACTGGGCCCTGAGCCCACTGTGTCCTTTGGTGACTCATCCACATCTCCCTGAACAGTAAGTCTCATGAGAGCAGGGACCTGCCTGTCTTGTTCTCTGCATCCCCGCACCAGGTCTTAGATGCCCAAGTGAGGACAGCGGAGGGAGCCCCCTCTCTGTAATGCACTCTCCCTTCTCTTCTCAATGGACCGCCCATCCTTCAAGGCGTGACTCAGCTGCCACCCTTCTATGAAGCTTTCTCTTCTCACAACAACCCTCCCTGGTCTCTTCCTTCTCAGGGTGCTGTGCGCCTTGGTGCCCCCAACATTACTTTAACCTCCTTGGTTAATCTCGGAGCAGTGTGAGATCCCTGGAGCCATGGACTCTGTCTTACATCTCTTCTTAGTACTTTGCAGTATGCAGCACATGTCCTTCACAGGACAGAAACTCAATAAGGAGAAGAAACCTACTGCCCTATAGGGGGAAAGGACCGTCAAGATCAACTAGCCCAATGGGTTTCTAATATTTTGTCTTTGAAAAGCAAAGAGAACATTTTGTCTTTTTCAAATGAACTATTATGATGCTTCCCCTGCACCTGTGTAAAAGAGATGAGAAACAAGCTTCCTTGATTGAGGAGAGAAGGGAGGATTGGATACCCCAACTGTGATCTTTTTTTTCCCCCACTCTGCTCCCTGAGGCAGCATCTGAAAAATCATTGATCTGTTCAGACCCTTCATTTTACAAATGAGGATGCTGAGGGCCAGAGAAAAGAGACCTCACCAGGTTCACACCTATTTTAGTGGCAAATCTGGGAGGAAAACCAAGGACTTTTGGCTGAAAGAAAAGGGAAGGAAGGAAGGAAGGAAGGAAAGAAGGAGGGAAGGAAAGTAGTGGGGAGAGAGAAAGGAAATAAAGAAAAAAATGGAAATTCAGTACATTCTGCATGAGTTTAATGTTCTCCTCACTAGCCCCAGCCTTGTACTCAGTATAGCAAACCTCTTCCAATTCCAGAAAGTTGAAATGTTAAGTTTTGTAAAGACAATCTCCAGAAAGGGGATTTAGGGGAAAATACCAATGATTAACTCAGTTACTTATTACTATTAGAATTTCACACTACTTATCCACTTAGAATTTTTACAGTGAGGCATTCCTACAGTTACCAGGTAGTTTGGGTGTTGGAGCTACTCATCCTTAGATATCTTAAAGGAGAGGAGTGTAGAGTGTGCCCTGCGTCATTTCCAAGAACAGTCTATCAAATCCTTCTTCCTCTGGGTCCTGTTTCCTGTGATGTGCAGTTTTTTGACCCCAATGATCTCACCCACTTGCACCTTTGCCCAGGCCTCTCTCCCAATCCTGGCCTGTCTGCAGTCCACCTGTGGTGAGCTGTGGAGGATGCCTGAGTGTGGACTGGGATGTTCCTGCTCTGTTTCTTCCTTCTGTTTTCACCCCTTCTTGACTCTACTTGTCCTCCATCCCGCAGTCTAATTCATTAGGAAAAAAGGCTTGGAAAGATTAAAGGACCCTCCCAAGGTCAGCCTGGTTAGTAAGTACTAATCAAGCTTAGTACTCAGGTTTCCGGATACCAACTTTGCACTCGGTCCACACTCTCCATAATCACTCCTTAAAATTGATTTTAGCTTAGTGATGACTTAGGTATGACAGGGCAGTTACTTTAATCATAGTATCCAGAATCTGTAGCTGTATTAAGAGCACTTGAAAAGTCTTCTATTTTCAATCAATCATTCATTCTTTACACCAATATTTGACAAATTACTTAGTGCTGGGCACTGTCATGGTGCCAAGCACACACCACAACCCACTTTAGCACACCTGGGCATGGAATGCTCTCCTTTTCCAACAACAGGTTCCCCCGCCTACCCCAGGAGAAAGCCATCAAGATGCTGAATGAGGTTCTTATGGTTTTCTTTTTGGGTTTCAGGAGAATCACTGAATCTGATGCTTGCCTTTCTATTTTTGATAAGTTGGGGAACAGAGGAAAGAAGGTAGTCATGATGAGTAGGAATAAATCCATTTTTTAATATATTAATGTACATTTTAATGGATATTAATGGTTATATTAGTAGCTACCTCAGTGCCATATAATCAATAGGAAGCGTGTGGTAGTTACTTCACATAAATCTTGAGGGCATGGGTTGGGCTTTATTTATCTTTGTATCTCTCATGAAATCTTGCACTGCATCATAGATGTGCAATAAAATGTGCTGATCGATAGGACTGCTTCCCAGTCTCACCATTTGCTCAACAAGTAGTATAGGTCAGGTCTACCCTAGAACTGTCACCTAAGGTATATGGAGCACTTTTCTAACAAGGCAAGTTCATCTACAAGGCCATATTTACATTTTAACAGAGTAGATATCTACCTCCATGATGTCATCCTTGAGGAAATCTTTTCTTCCTCCTGTGACTAATGCTATTAGTCCAATTAGAACCAGCTGAAACTACTAGCTGCAGGGCAGAAGGAGGAGAGACCCAAAAGGTTTCAGTTTCTTACCACTCTGGGCAAGGGGGTGGAGATGTTCTTTTAGTCTGTGGGGTCCCCAAGGAAATTGGGTACATCCTCAACTCGTCAAGGGAGAAACTTCTTCCACCATGGGTCTGAGTAGGGACAGTGAGAATGTTATGGACCAGATGAATATCTCATTCTTTCAGACCGCCCCAGAGATATGCCTTTGTGTCCCTACTATTTATGAGGCCACAGTCCTGACTGTGCAAACCCAACTTTTATTAAGAATGCTCAGACAACTGGGGCCAGCTAATATAGACCAAAGTCATGAATCCGTTCTTTACATATACGAAAGTAAGATCTAAACACTCTTACCCTTCAACCTTTGCATTTGGGGCTAAATTCAAACTGCTGTTATTGTAATTAAATGTATCACAGTCAACTTTGTGTTTGAATCCTGTAGACCCTAACTACTTTGGAGGATAGTACTGTGATGCAAAGAAAGAAAGTATCATTATGCAATGGTATTACAAAGTGTGCTCTGTCCCCAGGTACATTTACATCCCCTCCCCATATATCTTATCAATACAACGATGCTAGAAATTTCTTTATCAGAGATTTAGTGATAGGGATTAAAGATTCATCAGAGAAAGAGAACATAATGATTTATGTTCTCATTGGAGGTTAAATAATGGGGTTGAAAGCTTTTCCTGGAGCAGACTTTGATCCAGAGACACAGGAGAGAGTTAGAAGTAAAGGTCTGTATGTAAGATCAGGACGTGCCTTAGATGGAGTTTGTAATTGAGACCAAGTGTTTGTTAACAGCTGGCTCCGCTGACCTCTACAGTGGGCCCATGATATACATTCAGGATATCACTGCCCTCAGGCCATCATTGGGCGCCTCTCAGACTGGGGACCACACAGGTTAATGGTAAATTTCTGGGCCCCATCTACCCTGAAGTTTGGTCAGCAGAGACCCTCAAAGAATCACTTGCTCTGATCACATCTCAGAGTACACAGATGCTTGGTAATGGATTTACCTAAAAGTTGCTGACAGAAAAGTACTTGAACCTGCTCTGGACTAGACACAGTCCTCAATGTTGAGAAATGATGTCTGGGAATTTCCCTGTGCCTCCCCACCCTTGCAGCCCACCACCCACTCCAGTAATGGCCTTGTGATCTCATCCTCTGAGACAAACTCTGAAGGCAGAGTGAGCCTGATGTATGTAAATCTTGTGCCTGAGCCAGACTCTCTCAGAGAGGCTGCCCTGAAGAAAATCTATTGCCCTAATCAATTACCAAACTTCCAAATGAAATAGATGGTTCTCTCTTGCTGGAAGACTATCAAGTCGTCATTTTTCATGGTAATGAGCAATAGTACAGAGGGGGAATTGCATTTTCTCTGTGGCATTGGACGAAGTGTTCCAGTAAGCAGGGTGTGGCCGGGAAAGCTGGGAGTTACCTGCCAAAATGATGGAAAGGTGTCTGGAAACCTCTCTCACTCCTAAACTGCACTCCAACAAATTTCTCTTGTCTGTTTGGTATGGATCAGGCAGTTGGCTGGGTGTGGGAGGCATAAAATAAGAAAGGACTCTTCCCCCTGGCCAGGAAATTACCCCATGTGGCTTTGCTCCCCTGTTCTCCACTCCTTCCATGCTGGTCCAGTTCACCCCAATTCCTGAGCTATACCTCATGAGGATAAGAACTCATTCGGGAGCCTCACCTTCATCATTAGATGGGGACTGGAATTAGTCTGTTGCCCAGGGATGCTCCATGGGCACTGGTCTACAGTCTCCAAGCATTTCTCATTTTCCAGAAATGGGCTCCCATACCGGCACCCTGGCTCATGCCTCAGTTTACCTGCCTCTGAATTCCTGTTTGGACTTGGAACAGCATCTCAGACTTTGGTCTGCTTTGCTAAGCCTTTGCTAAGCATTTCTTTCTGAGAGCTGAGGGCCAGTTTTTCTCCCTCTGGCTTTCTATGAGGTCCTGCCATGAGTACCCTGATGAGTCAGTGTCTTGATGCCACAGCCCATTTGTCTTCAAACACTTCTTGTCTCCTGGGCATTTCCCACAGTGGTGCTTTGCCCACTAAAGTGGATCCTCTGAATACAGACAGAGGCCCAACCCCTGTGTGATATCATCACACCTGCTGGGATCTCTATCTTCTTCCAAGGCAGTGCTTTTGATAAAAGATCCCTCTCAGGGGGCAGTACTTGACATAAATGGGAGAATTTTTATTGGGAAAATTTGGGACACTTGGGTTAGTTCCCCCTTCCTTTCCCACCTAATTCCAACTTCCTTCTCCCTCAAGCACATATTCTGAGATCCCAGCTTGTCCTGCAAGCTCTTCTTGGTTATGGCACCTGGTGCCTCCTGTTGGTCAACTTCTGGATGGAGAGACAACTAGAAATTTAACAGATAAATATGAACCACTGTGACGAGGCAATGATAAAGGGCCATGGGATCAAGCACAGGAAGTAGAGGATGGGGCCAGGATGTTGTAAAGAAAATATTTGAAGTGGGCCTTAAAAGGGGGGTAGGGGTTGATTTGAGGGACAAGGGTCTTCTAGGGAAAAGTTACCCTGAAAAGATCCACCACTATGAGTGATGTATAAAAATCTGAAAAAGAAGTTTTAAACTGCTATATAAATCTTAGAATCTCAGAGATCCACTGCCCCCAGTATAGTTCCTGCTCCTATCTAGGAGCTATAACCTAAGTAAGGAGAAAAATTCCTCACATAGTAAAGAGTTAAATAATAATGCAAGGCCATACATGGTAAAGTGCTCCCTTGGACTTAAAAAAGGACCAAGATGCATCAAGTGCCAAACTCGCTGGCCCAGGTAATGCACCCTGGGAAGGCTGGCAAAAGAGCAGGTCTGTTGGCTTAGAGTGACTCAGTAATCAATTAAGGGGAGTTAATACATGAGCTAAGAAGAGGGACCTTTCTGCTATCTGTAGAATCATTTGGTGTGGGTGGCTGTCTTTTTGAACTTTGCCCTGCAGAGGACTCTATTGGATTTCCAGGAGAGAAGGCAAAAAAAAAGAAGTCTTATTAAAAATAACAGGAATGGTGCCTGTGTGTGAGTGAGTGTGTCTAACCAGGCAGCCAGCGCCAAGCACTGGCTGGTGAAGAGGTGTCCTGATGCCACAGCCGGGGAGTGGCCTTTGCAAGTGACAGCTGTGAATGCTGCTGAGCTGTGCAAGGAGGATGAGGAAGAACTAGGGAGCTGTCATCGCTCCAAGTAAGTTTCTTCTTTGACTTCAGGGGATCATTTGGTTGTTCTGAGAGAGGCTTTGCGCATTTTGATGCCTCTGTCCCCGTGGAGCAGGCACTTGAGTGTGGGGAGCACAGCTGAATGCCTCTTCATTCTGTAGCTGGTTGGAGCACTGGCCACTGTCTGGAGGCAGGCAAAGCGGAACGTGACATTGTGATATTCCATGAAAGAGTGGGCCAGGCTGCTCTCCGGTCGACATGGCAACATAGTTCTGCACGTCATTGGTTTTGGTCAGGGGCAGGGAGCTTGAAGGGGCCTGGGAGTGTAGGAGAGCTTGGCCATCAGTTCCATACTCACCTCATTTTCCTCCAAGCCTATGCTAAGTATGGTGTGTGTGTGTGTGTGTGTGTGTGTGTGTGTGTGTGTGTGTGTGTGTGTGTGTGTGGTGCAGGTGCAGAGCACAAGATAAACCACTGGAATCAGGATTCAAATTCCAACTCTGTGAGCTGCAGGATCTTAAGAAGTTTACTTAATTTCACAGAGACTTGTTTTTCTACCCTATAACGTGGGAATTTTAATGATCACTATAAAACACAGAACTGGGGGCTTCCCTGGTGGTGCAGTGGTTGAGAGTCCGCCTGCCGATGCAGGGGACACGGGTTCGTGCCCCGGTCTGGGAAGATCCCACATGCCGCGGAGCGGCTGGGCCCGTGAGCCATGGCCGCTGAGCCTGCGCGTCCGGAGCCTGTGCTCCGCAATGCGAGAGGCCACAGTAGTGAGAGGCCTGTGTACCGCAAAGAAAAAAAGAAAAAACAAATAAAACAAAAACCACAGAACTGTGTCAGGTTTAAATGTGAGAATAATTGTAAACAACACTATTCCTATAAGAAGCCCTCAGAAATGCTCTCCGCCATGCTCCCTAGTTTTACAGATAAGACCCTGAGGCTCAGAGGGGTCAAGTGTCTTGTCTTTCCCATCAAAGAGGAGAGTGAGGTGGGAACATGAGAGAGGAGGTGGGCTGGGCTCTGTCCCCAGCTGGTTGTGGGGTTCTGGGTACCCTCCTCTCAGACCTCAGTCTCCCTCTCTGTTAAGGGCAGATCAGATCCTCTTTGAGGTTCCCCCATACCTGTCCTGAATTGAAGGAGCATTGTTCATTTCTGCAGCCAGTGACCCACAATGCTCTGTGCTCCAGGAGAAGCAACTGCATGGGCTCCCGAGTCAGACTCCTCCACTAACAGAATTTATCTCAACAGAACTTCTGAAGGCTTCAGGCCCCTACACCTCCTGTGAGAACAATTTAAGCGAGGCAGGGGTGAGGGCCCACAAAATGCAGAGTCATGGCCATTGGAGCAGCAGATGGCTGACATGACATAACTCGGCCTCTTCCCGCTCTTCACTATTCTATCCTGTCCAATTTATTTTTCCTTCCCTGTCCCCTCAGTGACCTCAAATAAGTCACAACCTTATCTTGGCTTTCCTGTAAATGTCTTTTCCTCTTTTTAAAAAGACTTTTAAAACCTTGATCTCCTTCATGCTAATAAACTACAATTGAGGCTTACCATGAGGAGGGTAGTGGGTTTCTCTGAAAACTATAATTGTGTCTTTGTAACAGAAAGAGACAGATAGTGAGAGAGGAAAACACAGAAAGGAAGCTTGTGGAGAATGAAGGAGAGAGAGAGGGACAGACAGGTCTTGGAGGAGACGACAGAGATGAATTTAGGCAGAGACAGAGAGGTTGGTCCATCTCCTTTTGTGTACCTGTCTAGAAAGAGAGATGTGATAGAAACTACCAAGTCTGAAGATGAGTTGGGTAAGACCGGGGAAGGTGTTCCATTGAAGGGGCATGTGGAGTCTTCATTTTCCTTCTTGTTCATTTCAAAGAGATTTCAAGGCAATTGGCTACACTGGAGGCTGCAGGATAGAAAGAGCATCATCTGCAATCCCATGGCCAGGGCCAAAGGTCCTCCATCCCAGCATTTTGCCTTGGAAGAACCTAAAGGCAACGATTTGGAGGATGCTGGCTTTGCTATCCATGAAATCAACTCAAAGGTCATCTGTGATCCCAAATATTCCCACATTTTGTGACTCTGTTTACATTTTTACATGTTTATATCTTCTTTTCACAACTAGATTGTAAATTTCTTGAGGACAGGTTTTTTTTTATGAGCATGATGTTTTGACCTTAAGAGCCCTTAATAAAGTCTTGTTGAATTACTGAGTCAGTATCTTCAGATAGCTTTCTGTGGTCTATATGAATGGATGGATGCTGGAAGTTTGAATGGGACTCACCAAGTAAACAGTGTCTATTTCTAGAGGAAAACTTTGTATGTGGATAGATACCCATAAGTAGGGTGGCAAGCAAAGGAAAGATGAAGACACTGCCTTTGAGGAACTTAGTCCCTCTCCCAAAACCTGAGAGAGAGACTGGAAAGTCACACCAAGAACATAGATGAGGACCAGCTTGTCAACAGTCAACACAGAAGGCTCAGGAGGTCAGCCTACCCAAATCAATTTTCCGTGGAGTTACGATGCCTCTGTTGATGATGTTGGGTAATGGTCTTTCTGAAAAATATTCCAGTCTTTCTTACCTTTGAGAAAAGCAGGGTATGTTGAATCTGTTTTAAGCTTGTATTATAGGCTCAGCATGGTACCTGGAAGGCTCTTGTTTGTGCAAGGATGTTTGCCCCTGTGCCATGTTTTTCTAATTGATTATTCTTCTTGCCTTTTCTTCCTGTTCCTATTTATTCTTATTGTATGTTTCTGCTTCCTTATTTTATTCATACTCAAATGAGGGAGAGCCAAGTGGAAGCTCTCACCACTTCTGTCAACTAGCCAACTTTTATTCATTTCTCAGGTAGCTTAAAATTCTCTTCCTCTGGGAATATTGCCAAGCTCCTCAAACTGAGGTAGGACTCTGTGTACATTCTTGACTAAAACTCCTACCACTCTGAACATAGTTACACACTCAGTGGTCTGCTTCTACCACCTGATTGCAGCTCACTGATGGCCAAGGCTGTACTCATCACTGACTCTTCAGTGCCCTGGACACTGGTAGGTGTACAGTGAGTGTTTCCTTAATGCGTGAATGTGTGTGGGTAGAGGGGCAGCCCAATCTCTCCTATAGGGCAGAACACGTCTTGGTGCTGGGACCCTGGCTGTGGGGCAGAGTGACCAAAGGCTGACTTTGGGTGAGTGGGGTGGTGGTGCTCCCGTGGTCCTCTCTGGTCCCTCCCAGCCACTTCCCCACCGTCACTGCTCACGCAAGCCCTTTGCATTCACTGCTCCTGCCCTGGTCTCTCATGCTGTCTCTGCTCCTCTCCTTTACCAATCTGTGCCTGAGCTCAGAGACTGCCTCCTCTGTGGAGCCTTCCTTGGCTGGCTCTACCACACTTGAACTTGCTTCTCTTCTGATCCGTGATGCCCTTTATAGTCTTCTTTTCAAGGTGGGCACTTGGGCTTACAATGTCATCATCCTCTGTGTTTATAACCTCTCTCTTTTACACAAAACAATACTAGAGCCATGGGAGATCATAGATATGTCCTGTCTACTTCCTGCAATGGACAGACTAGGATACTGAGGCCCAGGGGCCTTATGTGGCCTCCCTGAGGGGACACAGCAGATCATAGAGGAAAAGTCAGGCCCCCTAATTTCAAGTCCAAAGCCAATTCCAACTCATTCCAATTCATTCTTAGAATTTTACACACCATGTCACCTTAGCCCAGGGTTGCTTTAACAAATTACTACAAACTTGATGCCATAAAACAACAGAAATTAATTCTCTCACAGTTCTGGAAGGTAGAAGTCCAAAACCAAGATGTTGGTGGGGTCATGCTCCCTATCAAGGCTCCAGGGGCACATCTCTTGCATCTGCTAGAATCTGATGGCTCCTGGCACCCCTTGGCTTGTGGCAGCCTAACTCCAATCTCTGCCTCTGTCTTCACATGGCCTTTATCCCTTTCTGTCATTTGCTTTTCTGTCTCCTCCATCATTGGATTTAGGATTCACCCTGGTCCAGGTGATCTCTTCTCAAGATCCTTACCTTAATTACATCTACAGAGACCTTTGTTCCAAATAAGTTCACATTCCGGGGTTACCAGTGAACACATCTTTGGGAATGGGGGCACTGTTCAACCCACTGCCACTCAGAATACAGCAAAAACACAGTGCATACTGATTATGGACTGTCGATTGTATGACCAGACCAGTTAACCCACTATAGGAAGGCCCCATGAATTTTGATGGGGAGAAGAAAGGCAGCCTTTCTGAGTGAAGTGCAGTGTCTCAGTGGCTGGTGTGCACAAGGCTTGTGGGAGACTTCGAGATGGTGACCTCAGCTAGTGTCTGAGTCAAGCTGGGAGGAACACCCCATGGGCATGGTGGGCGAGGCCCCACAGAGACCAGGGCTCCTGCTGGGAGACTGAAGGATCTTCTGGTGAGAGTGGGGAGAGCCAGGTCTGTCTCCCCCAAACCTCTATTTTCCCAGAAAGGTGATTTTCTGTTCTTAGCCTGGCCTTCCCCACCCCAAATTCTGCCGAGAGAAACAGAGGACAGACGGGGTGAAGGCAAGTGCCCAGTCACATGTCCCCATCGGCTACTAGGGAAGAAAATGAGAGAGGAGGCAATGGTACGTTTCGCATCCTGCCTCCTGTGAAACATGCAGGCGGGTCTGTACACAAACACCGGCTCAAACAAATAAACCAAACCTGGCCAAAAGCAACAGAAAAGGCAACAGATGCTTCCAATTAAAACATCAGCCTCTCCTGAGAAGGCGAGTTCTCACGTGGTGTGGGTGCTCAGGGCCGAGAACTACTGGAAGGGACCACATATGGAAATCCGTTTGCATTACTCCATGTCCCAGATGCCACGTGAGACACTGGCCTGACCTTGCAATTAACACGTTGGCTGTTTCTGGGGTGTGGTATGCGGATGCTGGGAGAAAGCAGAAAGTTGTGAAACAGAGCGATTGTTCCCACTGAGTCCTACAGGAAGCAAGAGACCCAGGGACATCTCAGGGATTATTACCCTGTAAGCTTCCTCACTTCCATCTTCTCTCGTTTTGGCCTCCATTTCCTCATGTTCTTCAACATTGTTATGGAAGGAAAATCAGTTTACAGGAATAACAGGCAGTCTTAGTGGGAAAAGGCTATCAGAGGGTGCATGTGGGGCGATGAAGTGTCAGCCCCCCCAACCCGTGCTTTAGTAGTGATGGTCAGGGGGACTAAACACTGGACACACACTGGACCATGTAAATGGTGTAGCCTCCCCCACCCTGCTGTTCTCCTAAATCCTTAATAAACTAATTCTTTTCAAATTGGCTTTGCTCTTTACTGGTTGCAGGTCCTAATTCTCCTGTCTTCCCAGGGTAGTTTTGCTTTGCTTTTCCCCAAACTGTTTCTAGCCCTAGCTGGGTAAGGACTAAGAAAACCAATGAAAGAGGCAAGGAAACAAAATAGCAGAGAAGCAGAAAGGCAACAATGTTCTTTCCAAAATTTCACCATCTCCTCAAACCAACAGGGAGTGTGGGTTTGAAAGGGTGTCTTATTCTGATAAATGAATCTCCTTCTTCTAATTATTTTTATTATCATCACAACTATCATCAAATCCACACTTTATAGCTAAAGATCCAGCTAGAGTAATGTCCACAGACAGGAAGAACAATGGAGAAATTAATGAACTGAATACTCATTTGCGTTTCTGTAGGGAAAGATGATAA